>NC_133850.1:3777181-4077181 GCF_047830755.1 Zonotrichia albicollis
CTACGTCCATGTTCCTTGGCTATATTTCTCAATTGTACCAGTTCCTTATTAGAAATTGGTTTCCATGCCTTGATATTAGATTCCCCACCATTCCTTCCTTGCCTGTACTCGACCGGAAAGGCTGTGATTTTCTGTGCTAGGTCCCAGTTCCCAGACTTTGTAGCTTCTATCTTAATAAGAGCCCATGGGTCTATATTAATCGCATCAAAATCAGATTCATCAGAAGAGCTCTCATTGTCTGAGGAACACTGTGAGGCACATGCTACCCGTGAATTCCTTTTCTTTCGTTTAGAAGGATTTTTCACCCTTTTCAGTGACTGGCCCGAAGTTAGCGTTGTTGGGTGAGGGGTAGCCCTGGAGCAGCAGGGACCGGATTGGGTCGGGGGGGGGACACCACAGGTGGTCTCTGATCCGTTCGGGTGGCAGGAGGGTTGGGTCAGGGGTTGGAGGGACGGGTGGGGGCAGGGGGGGTATGGGGGCTGTGGATGCACGCCTGGGGGATTTGGGGGTGCGCTAGCAATGCCCCTGGTTTGGGATACGACAGGTGTAGGGTGAGCTGATGTTACTGCACATGTGTGCGGCTCGGCGCAGGAGGACAGGTTGTGGGCATGGCTCGGGAATGTGGCAGGAGGGGGCGGGAGGGCCGGGGCGGTCTCGGTGGGAGCGGGAGCGGGGGCGGTGACGGATGGGAGGGCGGTCGCGGGGGTGGAGGATAGCAGCGCAGGGTTGGGGGGGGCGGCGGCGATAACGGGACCGGGGAACGCGGCGGGCGCGGCGGGGGGAGCGGGGGGCAGGGCGGGGACAGCAGCGGGAGCGGGGGGTACCGCGACGGAGCAACCGGGGGCGGGGAACGGCGGCGCGGGGGTAGGCAACGGCAGCACGGGCGCGGGGGGAGGGGTGGTCGCAGCGGAGGGTACAGCGGCAGGGACAGGGAACGGGGCCCCCGAGGCCGGACGCGGGAAGGAAACGGAGCCGGGGAGATGGGGGGCTGCAGGAAACGGGGAGTTGGGCAGCGCGGGTCCCGCGAGGGGGGGGAATGTGGGGGCGGCCTGCTTGGCTTCTGCCTCCGAGGTGGTTTCTGCAGTAAGTTCTGCAGCGCCCAGTGACTCTGTGGCCTGGAGGGCACATTCCTCTGTTATCTTATCAGCGCAATTAGCATATGAAGAGGAAAGATCTGTTAGTTTGGAACTTTTTTCAGAGTTCGATTTTTCAATCGTTTTTGTTATTATATGAAATAAAGGTAAGAAGTTAGTAACAGAAAAGTCCTGTTTTGTTTGAGACATATAAATGGTGTTTCCAACTGTATCCCAAAAGGAATTTTCAGTAATTGTGGTCTTATCAGTTTCAGGGAAATTCAGCACCATCCAAGATACAAATTTTTTAAGAGTCTTTTTTGACAGACTACCTTTAGAAAAAGTGAAGTTGTTAACAGATAAGGTTTCTACAATGGTTAAATATAACTCTCTCTCACGTGTTGTTAGTCTTAGAGTGCTTAAACAAGTACCCATGATTTTCAAGCCCTTTCCACAGAAAAACGAGAAAAAAAAAGAAAAAAAAACGAAAAAGATTTTTAGAGCACCCAAGGTATGCGCGCAAACTTAATACTTACGTCCTTTGGGGTCACGGGTCTGTGGAAGGGAGTCTGCTCCTCAATTCTCCTCAGACTTTATCTCGTCCAGATGTATTGTTGAGGGTCGAATTGAGCCTTCCGCAGAGAAGATTTTCTAAAACGAAAAGTCCTTTCGCAGAAGGAGAGGCTTCCCAAACCGGCAATAACTGGAGGCCCTGAAAGGCTCCGATGCTCTGGTGACGCTTCGCTCCTGGGGGCCAGGGTCCGACGACACGTTTGGGCGGCCACTTAAATGAGCCTAGCTTGGTCTTATCCTATGCAAGCTGTTACAGCTCCAGAGCTCAGTCCCCAAGGGGACTGGGTGCTAGAAGCCAGCTCGCTCTCAGACCAAGGCCGTGGGTTAGCCCCTAGCAAGCAGGGAGATATTCAGCTCTTAGTGATTAGGCAGCTCTTGTGATTTCAGCTTTGCTTGCTAGGTAGCTTTTCCCTTGGCCTAAGGCTCCAGCAGACGGTAGAGAGAGGAGAAGCAGAAGACGCTGGCTGTTCCACGAGTATGGCTTTATTGTAGGGGTCCGTGAAGGGTCTCAGCTCTTTTTCTTCCGAGTTAGTAGGGGTACAGTATGCTACTTTTATACCCTTGGCCTGGATCCAATCCTGACCAATGGCAAAGGTGTTAGAGTGACCATAAGTGACCAATAGTAGGGTTTAACACAATATTGCCTTACATGGCTATAGGGATAAGGTACAAGGCGGATGTCCCTGGAGACAGGAAACTTCTTTGCTGCTGTGTCAGCATTCTATTCTCCAAGGGGCCCTGGCTAAACCGGAGGGGTTTACTACAGGCCTGAGCCCGCAGAGCAGGGCGGCCTTTGCTTATGGTCTGAGCCCTTCCTAAAGATTCTGTCAGGCTGTCTTAGACACCTGGGGCCAGGGATTCCTTCCAAGCTGGGCCACTTTAGCGGGGCTGGGGCCGGCCCCAGGGCAGGAGGCAGTGTGTGCAAGGGCCCTGGGTGGCACGCTGCAGCACGGTCACCGTGCCATGGAACGGAACCCGGTCTCCAAGGCCCCTTTGTGACACGTGGGAAATAGAAGCTTGCCCGGTGCTGGGAGCAAACAGCGGGGCACAACGGGACAGAGCAGTGCTGTGAGGAGCCCCCACACAGCGCACTCGTTCCCGTCTGACCAGGAGCTTTTCTGCAGCGTTCTTCCTGCAGCTGAGCTCAAGGCCAGAGCACAGGACTCGGTGACCCGTGGCCTTCCAAGCCTTCTATTCTGCAGCTGCCCCCAAGGGCAGAGCGTGGGACTTGGTGCCCTGGAGCTTTCCCAGGGCACCTCTCCTGCAAGTAGCTCCAGCCACAGACATGGAGCAGAGACCCCCGAGAGTGCCCAAGATGGCCTGGGTGGAGGAGGAGGAAGGCGGCCCTGGAGCAGCCCCAGCACAGGAGACTGAAGAGGTGGTGCCCTTCCATCCACCACAGGGGGGTGAGTGGCAGAACTGGGCTGCAGGCCTGGAGCCTGCAGCCAACTTGGCCCCATGCCATGCCATGCCATGCCATGCCATGCCATGCCATGCAATCCCCTGGGGAAATGCCCACGGACAGGCCGGAAGAGGCGCCAGGCAGACACCCCTCAGCGGCCTCGCTCCATCCCCCTGGGGCATCGCAGGGCTCTCCCTGCCTGGGGAGTGCAGGGCTGGGCTGTGTTCTCCGGCCTCTCCCGCAGCCCCTCAGCTCTGGCTGCGCTCCCTCTTTGCCAGATGAAGCTGTGGAGCGCACATATGAGCAGGAATCCAGCCGTGGCCGCTTCCATCGAACAGCGCAGGTACCTGCAGCCACCCCCACCCGGGCTGGGCCTGCTGTCCCTGCTCAGCCCAGCACCGTGTGTGCAGCACTCCATGCAACATCCGCGGCTTCTTGCCCTTCTCCTACAGCTCGTCTGCCACTTCATCCGGAGCATTCGGCAGGAAGAGACCCGCACCATGGGCACTGGGCTCACAGCTCACTCCGAGCTCCTCAAGCATGAGACCAGTGCCGCCCTGCTGGATTTGCTCCTGGAGAAGGGTGTTGCCAGGCCAGAACAAGTAAGCAGCCTGGGGCCAGGCTTCAGTTCCCCCAGGAGTCACGTGGCTTCCCCAGCCACGCCTGCTGCTCCCTCAGAGCCTTTGAGGCCATGGCAGTGCGCTGGCAAGGAAAGCACTTCTCTGGGGAGCCTGGGGACATTGCTCTCTCTGGCAGCTTTCCAAGTCTCCCCGTGCCTCCCGCAGGTGCCTGCCATGGTGAGGTACATTCACCGATGGCTCCTGGCCAATGATTCTGCCCAGCACAGGCTGGACAAGGCCCTGCTGAAACTCACCAAAGCACAGCCGGCTGACGCAGTCGTGACGCTCCTGCGTGTGGCCCCGTCCTGTGACAGGTATGGGGCCCACCTGCCCAGAGGGCTCAGGCCTCCCAAGCCCATCACCCTGTATCGCCTGGCCCAGGTGTCTGAGCTAGAGAGTTCCAGAACCCTCTGGCTGCTGCCTTTCCCAGCCCTGGCACGTCAGCCCCTTAGCCTGCTGCCATGCTGCCTTGCTGCCCCTCAGGGCCCGTCCTCACACAGCTTGGCTGCCTGGCTGCTGCTGGCAAGGGCCAGTGGGCAGAGGAAGAGCCGGCGCTCAGCCCAGGCCCCTAGGGATGCCCAGGCCACGCTGCTGTGTCTGAGATCCCCCCTGAGACAGAGCTCTAATCCCGCAGAGCTGCCACCTCCATGTGGAAGACCATCATGTGCTCGTCCAGGACCGCGGAGCCAGTGCAGCTGATCCTCCTGGATGTGCTGGGGAGCTGGCCAGAGTACAGCACGTGCACCTCGGATGGGGACAAAACGGCTGTCTTTGCCCTGGCTGTGAGTTTCCGCAACTGGCCTTTGCTGGCCCCAAGGCCGCCTCTCCAGCAGCTCTCCATCCTCCTTCCCCCACTGCATCTGCCTGCCTCAGGCGCTGGCCGGAAACCTGGCCCAGGGCCAGCTTCAGCCCCACCAGGCCCCGTGCTCCCCTGCCAAGGTCTCTCCGGGCCTCTCCCTTCCACGCTCGGGCCCTGCCACACGGACACCTCGGCACTGAGCACTCTCTCGGGGGGCTTTGTCCTTTGCAGGCGACCGTGGTGATGTGGAAGATCCTCCAAGAGTCCTCTGTCCCACGTGTAGTGAGGCCATATTTCCCCCGCCTTTTTGTTCATCTGCTCTTCCAAGTGTTCTCCAGCACAGAAGAGATGCCAGAGGAGGTCCAAACCTTCTGGAAGGATTGCCTGGAAGAGCACGGTCTTGTCATCAGCCCCAACAGGTGCTCCATCCCACTCCTCCTGTCCCTGCCTGACACGTGGCCTGCAAAGGAGCCAGTGCTGCCAGAGTGACCTGGGCTTTGCTGTGCACACAGGTTTGCAGTGCAGACCCTGAAGTCCCTGCTCTGCCAAAAGCAGTACAAGGATGTGGTGTTGTCAGAGGAAGGCAAGCGTGGCTGGGACACGCTGCTCTGTGCTGACACCCGCCACTATGCCATGGGTCTGCTGGCCAGGTGAGACTCACTTTCTCCCCATTGATCCTGCCATTTGTGCTCTGTGCCCGAGCCGTCCCACACATTCCCCGAGACCCAGGGACACACTGAGGGACAGCTAAGGACACACTGAGGGACGGCCAAGCAGACTGGAAAAGGCTGCGAGGGGAGAGAGCACAGGAGGAGACACCTCCTAAAGGGCCCAGGTCCCCATGCAGAGTGGTGGTAAAAGACCACCAGGCTCTGTAAGCCTGTCCTTGGAGAGATTTGCTCAGCTTCCTGGTCCCTTTTTTGCCCTCCTAGGGAGATGCGCCACGCTTGTCATCGCTTGTGTTCCAGTATTGCACTCCACCTCCTCTGGCTGCTCAGCACACAGGAGCCACACTGGGATCTGCCCGCCCTGGCATTCCTTGTGGAGGTGAGCCGGGTGTCCAGCGCTGCCTGGCTGTGCTGCCTCCCAGCTCTCTGCCCTCTCGTGGCCGCAGACACCTGGGACGGTGCCCGCACCCTGTGCTGCTGCTGCTGCTGCGTCCTGGGCCCAGCCCTGTGCGGCTGCGGGCTCCTGCCGGCCGGCTCCCCCATCACTGGCCTGTGCCTTTCAGGTCCTCGTGTGCCTGGATTCTAGTGAATGTGGCGACAGTGTTGTGAAGGTCTCTTCAAGGTACCTGCAGAGCGAGTGCAGGGAGAGGCGTCGCCTGGCGCTCAGGGCCCTTCTGGAGCTCATTGATGATCCCTCAATGGTGAGAAGGGGGCGGTGGCTGAAGCTGCACTGGGAATGCAGTCGCATGGCCTGGCCTGGCCTTTGGGCACTGGGGAAGCTGCTCCCAGCTCTCCTGCCTCCTGCTTCAGCTACCCCAGTGCTTCAGGACAGTCCTTTGGCCTCTGGGCCCTGTGGCAGCAGGGTGGGACTTCACAGACTTGTGTTGCGCACAGGCCGAAAGAATGTGGAGCTTGACCGAAAGCCTCATGCGCCTACTGGCGGACAAAGATGCAGAGACAGCTGGGATGACACTCATCACACTCAGCTTTATACTCCTGCACAAACACATGCTGATGTCCACCCCCATTGCCGTGCAGCTGGCTGAGGCACTCCTGCCGCTCTTTGACCACGTAAGGCTCTGTGCCCCCAGCTACAGCCACTGGGTGCTGCCTGGAAACTGTGTGCCCTGTGCATTTCCAGCCCTGTGCCCAGGGTGCCCGGAGGAGCCAATGCTGAGGTGTTTTTTCATTTTTTCTTCATCTAGGATAATAGCCAGGTACAGCTGCTCTCCATAAAACTCTTCCGAGACATGATGGAGTACTTGGAAGAGAGAGAAAACCCTTTGGAAAGCCCTGTGCAACAGAGCCTGCTTCCACTCTTCTTCCACTGCAATGATGAGAATCAGCATGTGGCAGAGGTGAGGACTCGTGGGCTGCTGCTGTCCGCCTGGCACGGGGCTCGGCTGCCTCCTGCCCTGCGCCTGCTGGACCGCAGCCTCCCGCAGGCCATGGCAGGGGGAGGCGGGTCCCGAGCCCTGGGCTGCGGGGCCATCTCCGCGTCTCTGCTGCTCTCCAGGCTTCTCGGGAAACGCTGCTTTATGCGGTCAAGTTCATCAAGAGGAGGGATCTCAAAAAGCTGCTGAAGGAGCAGAAACTGTGGAAGTTCAGCAAGTGCCTGGTAAGGACGGCCTGGAATCCCCACCTCAGCCAGGGGAAGGCCCCTGAGGGCGGTGCTCAGTGTGCGGGCCGGGCGGCTGTGCCCCTGCGCGCTGCTGCAGCCAGAGGCCGCGCGGGCTCCTCTCCAGGCTCCCGTGGGCCCGAGCCGGGTGCCCATGAAAGCCCGGCCCGGCGGAGCTGCGGGGCAGGGGCGGCACCGCGGCTCCCCGGGCAGCAGCCGGCCCTCTCCCCCTCCCCTCTCGGGAGCCCGGCGCCAGCGGCTGCTGGCCGCGCCTCAGGGCTGTGTGGCCGGGGGAGGCCGGGGCTTGGCGCAGGCAGCGCCCGGCCCAGGGCCTGAGCCCGCGCCAACCCTTCCCTCCTGCCGCTCTCTCCAGCTGGCAGAGGACAGGAGCAGAGCAGCCGAGCACCTGCGCCGAGCCCTGCGCTACCTGGAGAGCCCACAGGAGCCCCTGCGAGAGACGGCCATCAGCTTCATGGGTGAGTTACGAGCCCGGGCTCCCTCCCCGGCCCGCCGCAGCTCGGCCCCGGCCCCGCCTGCTGCCCCGGCAGCGGCAGCCGCGCCCGGCGCCGTGGAGCCCCGCCTGGCCTGGGCATTGCTGCTGCCGCCCTCTGACAGCCGTGCCCTGGGGCGACAGCGTGCCGCATGGGCTGAGCTGAGCCCTGCCGGGCCGGCAGCCCGTGTGGCCACAGCGCCGCAGCGGCGCTGGCAGGGAGCTGTGCCGCTGGGGCCATGACAGGCTCTGTGTTCACAGGCATGGCCGGGCGGCACCTGAGGGGGCAGCAGCAAGAGCTGCAGCTGATCTGCGCTGGTGAGTGAGGGCAGCGGGCTGACAGCGGGGGCTGCCGGGGGGAGCTGCAAGCCCTGCCCCGGCTGCGGAGGGCTCTGCTCCCGTGGGCAGAGCACACGGAGATTTCAGGGCCACGCGGGCCATTCGTGGCCAGCAGCTTCGGGTTGATCCCCTTGCTCCCTTCTCCCTCCTGGCCATGGCAAGAGCCGGCTGGGATGGCCCTGGCAGGGGGCTCTTCCTCGGCTCCCTGCAGCTCCAGCTTCTGACCGTGCCTCTGTTCCTCTCTCTCGCAGCCCTTGAAGACAAAACGAACGACGTCAGCCTCGCCGTCGGAAGCCTGGCAATTCAAACGCTGTGCATCGTCAGGTCAGGAGAGCGGGCTCCCATCTCCAGGTTCCAGTGGCTCCAAAATCACCTGCGCAGGGCGTGGAAGACACGGCCTCGTCCGTCATGGCTCGGCTGCCTGCCCTGCCAGGGCTCTGTGGAGAACTGATCCCAGAAGCTGTTTTTGTTGTGGCCACCTGAGTCAGGTGGAATTTTCCGTTTCTTAAAGAATTTTTGTTTCTTTTTTTTTTTTTTTTCTTTTACCATGTAAATATAGACTATGTTAACATACACAGACTCCCAGGATCTTTCTTTTGCTGCCCAGGGTCCGTACGGCATAGGGGAGGAGGGGGAAAAGGATGCTCGCACTCAGCCAGCTGCGCAGTGGGCCCAGGGAAATGGCCAGAAACCCCTCGGCCTTTGGTGGTTCTGCTGAAGCCTTTGTGCTGCCCACAGAGCGGCTGGGCAGGGGCCGGAGCTGCGGGGATCCCTGCCAGAGAGGTGCCTGGAGATGGCCACAAGCCCTGGGCCAGGCAGGAAGCGCCAGCCGTGTCCTCCTGCCCGTGTGCTGCCGGCTGCCTTGCTGAGGGCTCCCAGGTGCCTCTGCATGGGGCTGCTCTGGAGCTGCTGTGGGGCTGCGGCGCTGCTGCCGGGCAGCTTGGCCGGGCTGGGGCAGCCCCTGAGGGGCTGGGCCGCTGGCAAGCCGTGGGCAATGGGCTGTCAGAGGCCACAAGCAGCCCCCTGGCAGCCGCCTTGTTCCTGCCAGAGTTGACCTGCAAGACGCATCCTGGGCACTCTGCAACTAACAGCATCAGTGTTGTTGGAAACCCAAATGCAGAGAAATCTCAGACCTTTGGTCTTGTCAGCAAAGCTTAGAATTAAGCACAGGGTTTGATCTGAGACCTTGCAAAGGGCTCCCAAACTTAGGTGATAGAAGCGAGAATGCGGATTTCTAGTTTATAGCAGCGACACGGGGAGGAAAGTTGAAGTGGAGGAAAGTTTAGAGTTTTCGAGTTCAAGATCTAGGAAAAAATCCAAGTAGTTACAATGGTAAACAAGAAGTTTAGGATGCAGTGCTGTAGGTTTGTGTGTCATAGCATGACTGGCTAAGGAAGCTTACACTGTCAGCATGATGTGGGAACCCAGGAAATTCCTCTGGCTGCCCTGCAGGACTCGAGACCCTGTCAGAGGGCTCAGAGAGCTTGGCACAGAGCCCAAGACCCCTGTGCCTTTGATTTAGCCCTTGGAAAAAACAATCCCCAACCTTGTATGAAGAATGACCAGCCACAAAAGTTGAAGTAGAATGATAGTGAATTTATCCCAGAGTGGAAAACTAGATTTT
This sequence comes from Zonotrichia albicollis, assembly GCF_047830755.1. NCBI lineage: Eukaryota > Metazoa > Chordata > Aves > Passeriformes > Passerellidae > Zonotrichia > Zonotrichia albicollis. The sequence continues at coordinate 3,786,388 of NC_133850.1, forward strand.
GAGGGTTTTTAGAATGGGGCTTCAGGGGGCCAGATGGAGCAATCTGGGCACGTCCAGCCTTTCTCCTTCTTCTTGGCCTCCATCTTCTGCTGTGATGTTGGCATTTGAGATTGGTCTAGAGTAGAAGCTCGCTGTCCGACATAGACGATAGGGATTGGAAAGTAATTGTAACTGTTGTACAGGTAGTTTTTAGTAGAAAAAGATAACACCACCCCAGAGGAGGCAGAGTGCCTTAGACTGTCTTGCTGAGCGGACCTCGGCAGGACAGGAGAAAGAATTTTATAGATAAGATACAATCAACAACCTTGAGACTGAGAAATGAAGAGCTCGGACTCCTTCTTCCACCACCGGGCTGGGAAAAGAGACTTTCTAACTTATCTCGCGGTCACTCTGACCAGCTAGACACTCCGAGAGCATGAGTCCGTAAGATGAAATCTTGAAGATTGGGTCCAAAACATAAAAATCCTTGTTGGCCGTGTCTTCTTGGCCAAGAAATCCTTCAAAGCTCTTGTAACTACAAGTCTTGCGGCCCTGTGAGCCATGCGGTGGAGATGTGAGCCCAACTCACCCTTCCTGCCTATGTAGAAGAGAAGAAAAAGCAATGGCATCATCTAAAAAACTCAGAGGTCCGCTCTCTAGCTCGTTCCAAACTCCTTCAACTCCCCAAAAGTGGGATTTAGCTACAAATAGATGACAAGGACTCTCAGGGCTGCCTCTCTGACTCCAGAGCGGCTGCTTTAGAATCTTTCACATAACCCTGTGTAGTCAGGTGCCAGAAATGGATCATTTGAAGAAACTTTCCCAACTGACTTGCATGGAGGCTTGTTTGAAGGGTGTTTGAAGAGAAAGTTTCCCAGAAGAGGTCTGGGCTTTGGCCTAGCTGTGTCCCCTGCTGACTGTGAAGTGTGCCATCAGCTGCAGGGCTATCCCGGCTAAAAAATATCATCGAGTCACTTGGACTTGCTCTTTTTGGCCTATAAAAGCTGGACCCACTTTCGGGGCAAATTTGGAGAGTTCATCTATGGGTGGATGGAACACCTAGGATTTTCCCAGTTGCTGGGAATGGTTCTTAAGGTCCCTGGAGTAAATCGGGGCTTCCCAGCAACTGCGCATCGTCAAGATGACAAAGAATTGTCTTGGTTTGAAGAGAGAGGTGTCTGCTAAGGAAGGCAGAAGTCTTCTCTGGAATGGAAAATGTAAATCCCCTCCCTTCAAATGATTCTCATTTAGAAATTCAAATGCTCTCGGGGAAAGATATGGGGATAGGCCTGAGCCCGCAGAGCAGGGCGGCCTTTGCTTATGGTCTGAGCCCTTCCTAAAGATTCTGTCAGGCTGTCTTAGACACCTGGGGCCAGGGATTCCTTCCAAGCTGGGCCACTTTAGCGGGGCTGGGGCCGGCCCCAGGGCAGGAGGCAGTGTGTGCAAGGGCCCTGGGTGGCACGCTGCAGCACGGTCGTCACCGTGCCATGGAACGGAACCCGGTCTCCAAGGCCCCTTTGTGACACGTGGGAAATAGAAGCTTGCCCGGTGCTGGGAGCAAACAGCGGGGCACAACGGGACAGAGCAGTGCTGTGAGGAGCCCCCACACAGCGCACTCGTTCCCGTCTGACCAGGAGCTTTTCTGCAGCGTTCTTCCTGCAGCTGAGCTCAAGGCCAGAGCACAGGACTCGGTGACCCGTGGCCTTCCAAGGCTTCTATTCTGCAGCTGCCCTCAAGGGCAGAGCGTGGGACTTGGTGCCCTGGAGCTTTCCCAGGGCACCTCTCCTGCAAGTAGCTCCAGCCATAGACATGGAGCAGAGACCCCCGAGAGTGCCCAAGATGGCCTGGGTGGAGGAGGAGGAAGGCGGCCCTGGAGCAGCCCCAGCACAGGAGACTGAAGAGGTGGTGCCCTTCCATCCACCACAGGGGGGTGAGTGGCAGAACTGGGCTGCAGGCCTGGAGCCTGCAGCCAACTTGGCCCCATGCCATGCCATGCCATGCAATCCCCTGGGGAAATGCCCACGGACAGGCCGGAAGAGGCGCCAGGCAGACACCCCTCAGCGGCCTCGCTCCATCCCCCTGGGGCATCGCAGGGCTCTCCCTGCCTGGGGAGTGCAGGGCTGGGCTGTGTTCTCCGGCCTCTCCCGCAGCCCCTCAGCTCTGGCTGCGCTCCCTCTTTGCCAGATGAAGCTGTGGAGCGCACACATGAGCAGGAATCCAGCCGTGGCCGCTTCCATCGAACAGCGCAGGTACCTGCAGCCACCCCCACCCGGGCTGGGCCTGCTGTCCCTGCTCAGCCCAGCACCGTGTGTGCAGCACTCCATGCAACATCCGCGGCTTCTTGCCCTTCTCCTACAGCTCGTCTGCCACTTCATCCGGAGCATTCGGCAGGAAGAGACCCGCACCATGGGCACTGGGCTCACAGCTCACTCCGAGCTCCTCAAGCATGAGACCAGTGCCGCCCTGCTGGATTTGCTCCTGGAGAAGGGTGTTGCCAGGCCAGAACAAGTAAGCAGCCTGGGGCCAGGCTTCAGTTCCCCCAGGAGTCACGTGGCTTCCCCAGCCACGCCTGCTGCTCCCTCAGAGCCTTTGAGGCCATGGCAGTGCGCTGGCAAGGAAAGCACTTCTCTGGGGAGCCTGGGGACATTGCTCTCTCTGGCAGCTTTCCAAGTCTCCCCGTGCCTCCCGCAGGTGCCTGCCATGGTGAGGTACATTCACCGATGGCTCCTGGCCAATGATTCTGCCCAGCACAGGCTGGACAAGGCCCTGCTGAAACTCACCAAAGCACAGCCGGCTGACGCAGTCGTGACGCTCCTGCGTGTGGCCCCGTCCTGTGACAGGTATGGGGCCCACCTGCCCAGAGGGCTCAGGCCTCCCAAGCCCATCACCCTGTATCGCCTGGCCCAGGTGTCTGAGCTAGAGAGTTCCAGAACCCTCTGGCTGCTGCCTTTCCCAGCCCTGGCACGTCAGCCCCTTAGCCTGCTGCCATGCTGCCTTGCTGCCCCTCAGGGCCCGTCCTCACACAGCTTGGCTGCCTGGCTGCTGCTGGCAAGGGCCAGTGGGCAGAGGAAGAGCCGGCGCTCAGCCCAGGCCCCTAGGGATGCCCAGGCCACGCTGCTGTGTCTGAGATCCCCCCTGAGACAGAGCTCTAATCCCGCAGAGCTGCCACCTCCATGTGGAAGACCATCATGTGCTCGTCCAGGACCGCGGAGCCAGTGCAGCTGATCCTCCTGGATGTGCTGGGGAGCTGGCCAGAGTACAGCACGTGCACCTCGGATGGGGACAAAACGGCTGTCTTTGCCCTGGCTGTGAGTTTCCGCAACTGGCCTTTGCTGGCCCCAAGGCCGCCTCTCCAGCAGCTCTCCATCCTCCTTCCCCCACTGCATCTGCCTGCCTCAGGCGCTGGCCGGAAACCTGGCCCAGGGCCAGCTTCAGCCCCACCAGGCCCCGTGCTCCCCTGCCAAGGTCTCTCCGGGCCTCTCCCTGCCACGCTCGGGCCCTGCCACACGGACACCTCGGCACTGAGCGCTCTCTCGGGGGGCTTTGTCCTTTGCAGGCGACCGTGGTGATGTGGAAGATCCTCCAAGAGTCCTCTGTCCCACGTGTAGTGAGGCCATATTTCCCCCGCCTTTTTGTTCATCTGCTCTTCCAAGTGTTCTCCAGCACAGAAGAGATGCCAGAGGAGGTCCAAACCTTCTGGAAGGATTGCCTGGAAGAGCACGGTCTTGTCATCAGCCCCAACAGGTGCTCCATCCCACTCCTCCTGTCCCTGCCTGACACGTGGCCTGCAAAGGAGCCAGTGCTGCCAGAGTGACCTGGGCTTTGCTGTGCACACAGGTTTGCAGTGCAGACCCTGAAGTCCCTGCTCTGCCAAAAGCAGTACAAGGATGTGGTGTTGTCAGTGGAAGGCAAGCGTGGCTGGGACACGCTGCTCTGTGCTGACACCCGCCACTATGCCATGGGTCTGCTGGCCAGGTGAGACTCACTTTCTCCCCATTGATCCTGCCATTTGTGCTCTGTGCCCGAGCCGTCCCACACATTCCCCGAGACCCTGGGACACACTGAGGGACAGCTAAGGACACACTGAGGGACGGCCAAGCAGACTGGAAAAGGCTGCGAGGGGAGAGAGCACAGGAGGAGACACCTCCTAAAGGGCCCAGGTCCCCATGCAGAGTGGTGGTAAAAGACCACCAGGCTCTGTAAGCCTGTCCTTGGAGAGATTTGCTCAGCTTCCTGGTCCCTTTTTTGCCCTCCTAGGGAGATGCGCCACGCTTGTCATCGCTTGTGTTCCAGTATTGCACTCCACCTCCTCTGGCTGCTCAGCACACAGGAGCCACACTGGGATCTGCCCGCCCTGGCATTCCTTGTGGAGGTGAGCCAGGTGTCCAGCGCTGCCTGGCTGTGCTGCCTCCCAGCTCTCTGCCCTCTCGTGGCCGCAGACACCTGGGACGGTGCCCGCACCCTGTGCTGCTGCTGCTGCTGCTGCTGCGTCCTGGGCCCAGCCCTGTGCGGCTGCGGGCTCCTGCCGGCCGGCTCCCCCATCACTGGCCTGTGCCTTTCAGGTCCTCGTGTGCCTGGATTCTAGTGAATGTGGCGACAGTGTTGTGAAGGTCTCTTCAAGGTACCTGCAGAGCGAGTGCAGGGAGAGGCGTCGCCTGGCGCTCAGGGCCCTTCTGGAGCTCATTGATGATCCCTCAATGGTGAGAAGGGGGCGGTGGCTGAAGCTGCACTGGGAACGCAGTCGCTTGGCCTGGCCTGGCCTTTGGGCACTGGGGAAGCTGCTCCCAGCTCTCCTGCCTCCTGCTTCAGCTACCCCAGTGCTTCAGGACAGTCCTTTGGCCTCTGGGCCCTGTGGCAGCAGGGTGGGACTTCACAGACTTGTGTTGCGCACAGGCCAAAAGAATGTGGAGCTTGACTGAAAGCCTCATGCGCCTACTGGCCGACAAAGATGCAGAGACAGCTGGGATGACACTCATCACACTCAGCTTTATACTCCTGCACAAACACATGCTGATGTCAACCCCCATTGCCGTGCAGCTGGCTGAGGCACTCCTGCCGCTCTTTGACCACGTAAGGCTCTGTGCCCCCAGCTACAGCCACTGGGTGCTGCCTGGAAACTGTGTGCCCTGTGCATTTCCAGCCCTGTGCCCAGGGCGCCCAGAGGAGCCAATGCTGAGGTGTTTTTTCATTTTTTTTTCGTCTAGGATAATAGCCAGGTACAGCTGCTCTCCATAAAACTCTTCCGAGACATGATGGAGTACTTGGAAGAGAGAGAAAACCCTTTGGAAAGCCCTGTGCAACAGAGCCTGCTTCCACTCTTCTTCCACTGCAATGATGAGAATCAGCATGTGGCAGAGGTGAGGACTCGTGGGCTGCTGCTGTCCGCCTGGCACGGGGCTCGGCTGCCTCCTGCCCTGCGCCTGCTGGACCGCAGCCTCCCGCAGGCCATGGCAGGGGGAGGCGGGTCCCGAGCCCTGGGCTGCGGGGCCATCTCCGCGTCTCTGCTGCTCTCCAGGCTTCTCGGGAAACGCTGCTTTATGCGGTCAAGTTCATCAAGAGGAGGGATCTCAAAAAGCTGCTGAAGGAGCAGAAACTGTGGAAGTTCAGCAAGTGCCTGGTAAGGACGGCCTGAATCCCCACCTCAGCCAGGAGAAGCCCCCTGAGGGCAGTGCTCAGTGTGCGGGCCGGGCAGCTGTGCCCCTGCGCGCTGCTGCAGCCAGAGGCCGCGCGGGCTCCTCTCCAGGCTCCCGTGGGCCCGAGCCGGGTGCCCATGAAAGCCCGGCCCGGCGGAGCTGCGGGGCAGGGGCGGCACCGCGGCTCCCCGGGCAGCAGCCGGCCCTCTCCCCCTCCCCTCTCGGGAGCCCGGCGCCAGCGGCTGCTGGCCGCGCCTCAGGGCTGTGTGGCCGGGGGAGGCCGGGGCTTGGCGCAGGCAGCGCCCGGCCCAGGGCCTGAGCCCGCGCCAACCCTTCCCTCCTGCCGCTCTCTCCAGCTGGCAGAGGACAGGAGCAGAGCAGCCGAGCACCTGCGCCGAGCCCTGCGCTACCTGGAGAGCCCACAGGAGCCCCTGCGAGAGGCGGCCATCAGCTTCATGGGTGAGTTACGAGCCCGGGCTCCCTTCCCCGGCCCGCCGCAGCTCGGCCCCGGCCCCGCCTGCTGCCCCGGCAGCGGCAGCCGCGCCCGGCGCCGTGGAGCCCCGCCTGGCCTGGGCATTGCTGCTGCCGCCCTCTGACAGCCGTGCCCTGGGGCGACAGCGTGCCGCATGGGCTGAGCTGAGCCCTGCCGGGCCGGCAGCCCGTGTGGCCACAGCGCCGCAGCGGCGCTGGCAGGGAGCTGTGCCGCTGGGGCCATGACAGGCTCTGTGTTCACAGGCATGGCCGGGCGGCACCTGAGGGGGCAGCAGCAAGAGCTGCAGCTGATCTGCGCTGGTGAGTGAGGGCAGCGGGCTGACAGCGGGGGCTGCCGGGGGGAGCTGCAAGCCCTGCCCCGGCTGCGGAGGGCTCTGCTCCCGTGGGCAGAGCACACGGAGATTTCAGGGCCACGCGGGCCATTCGTGGCCAGCAGCTTCGGGCTGATCCCCTTGCTCCCTTCTCCCTCCTGGCCATGGCAAGAGCCGGCTGTTGTGGCCCTGGCAGGGGGCTCTTCCTCGGCTCCCTGCAGCTCCAGCTTCTGACTGTGCCTCTGTTCCTCTCTCTCGCAGCCCTTGAAGACAAAACGAACGACGTCAGCCTCGCCGTCGGAAGCCTGGCAATTCAAACGCTGTGCATCGTCAGGTCAGGAGAGCGGGCTCCCATCTCCAGGTTCCAGTGGCTCCAAAATCACCTGCGCAGGGCGTGGAAGACACGGCCTCCTCGTCCGTCATGGCTCGGCTGCCTGCCCTGCCAGAGCTCTGTGGAGGATTGATCCCAGAAGCTCTTTTCGCTGGGGCCCCCTGAGTCAAGTTTTATTTTGTTTTTCTTCAAGAATTTTATTTTATTTATTTTTTTTCTTTTTCCATGTAAATACAGATTATGTTAACATACACAGACTCCCAGGATCTTTCTTTTGCTGCCCAGGGTCCGTACGGCATAGGGGAGGAGGGGGAAAAGGATGCTCGCACTCAGCCAGCTGCGCAGGCGTGCAGTGGGCCCGGGGAAATGGCCAGAAACCCCTCGGCCTTTGGTGGTTCTGCTGAAGCCTTTGTGCTGCCCACAGAGCGGCTGGGCAGGGGCCGGAGCTGCGGGGATCCCTGCCAGAGAGGTGCCTGGAGATGGCCACAAGCCCTGGGCCAGGCAGGAAGCGCCAGCCGTGTCCTCCTGCCCGTGTGCTGCCGGCTGCCTTGCTGAGGGCTCCCAGGTGCCTCTGCATGGGGCTGCTCTGGAGCTGCTGTGGGGCTGCGGCGCTGCTGCCGGGCAGCTTGGCCGGGCTGGGGCAGCCCCTGAGGGGCTGGGCCGCTGGCAAGCCGTGGGCAATGGGCTGTCAGAGGCCACAAGCAGCCCCCTGGCAGCCGCCTTGTTCCTGCCAGAGTTGACCTGCAAGACGCATCCTGGGCACTCTGCAACTAACAGCATCAGTGTTGCTGGAAACCCAAATGCAGAGAAATCTCAGACCTTTGGTCTTGTCAGCAAAGCTTAGAATTAAGCACAGGGTTTGATCTGAGACCTTGCAAAGGGCTCCCAAACTTAGGTGATAGAAGCGAGAATGCGGATTTCTAGTTTATAGCAGCGACACGGGGAGGAAAGTTGAAGTGGAGGAAAGTTTAGAGTTTTCGAGTTCAAGATCTAGGAAAAAATCCAAGTAGTTACAATGGTAAACAAGAAGTTTAGGATGCAGTGCTGTAGGTTTGTGTGTCATAGCATGACTGGCTAAGGAAGCTTACACTGTCAGCATGATGTGGGAACCCAGGAAATTCCTCTGGCTGCCCTGCAGGACTCGAGACCCTGTCAGAGGGCTCAGAGAGCTTGGCACAGAGCCCAAGACCCCTGTGCCTTTGATTTAGCCCTTGGAAAAAACAATCCCCAACCTTGTATGAAGAATGACCAGCCACAAAAGTTGAAGTAGAATGATAGTGAATTTATCCCAGAGTGGAAAACTAGATTTTGAGGGTTTTTAGAATGGGGCTTCAGGGGGCCAGATGGAGCAATCTGGGCACGTCCAGCCTTTCTCCTTCTTCTTGGCCTCCATCTTCTGCTGTGATGTTGGCATTTGAGATTGGTCTAGAGTAGAAGCTCGCTGTCCGACATAGACGATAGGGATTGGAAAGTAATTGTAACTGTTGTACAGGTAGTTTTTAGTAGAAAAAGATAACACCACCCCAGAGGAGGCAGAGTGCCTTAGACTGTCTTGCTGAGCGGACCTCGGCAGGACAGGAGAAAGAATTTTATAGATAAGATACAATCAACAACCTTGAGACTGAGAAATGAAGAGCTCTGACTCCTTCTTCCACCACCGGGCTGGGAAAAGAGACTTTCTAACTTATCTCGCGGTCACTCTGACCAGCTAGACACTCCGAGAGCATGAGTCCGTAAGATGAAATCTTGAAGATTGGGTCCAAAACATAAAAATCCTTGTTGGCCGTGTCTTCTTGGCCAAGAAATCCTTCAAAGCTCTTGTAACTACAAGTCTTGTGGCCCTGTGAGCCATGCGGTGGAGATGTGAGCCCAACTCACCCTTCCTGCCTATGTAGAAGAGAAGAAAAAGCAATGGCATCATCTAAAAAACTCAGAGGTCCGCTCTCTAGCTCGTTCCAAACTCCTTCAACTCCCCAAAAGTGGGATTTAGCTACAAATAGATGACAAGGACTCTCAGGGCTGCCTCTCTGACTCCAGAGCGGCTGCTTTAGAATCTTTCACATAACCCTGTGTAGTCAGGTGCCAGAAATGGATCATTTGAAGAAACTTTCCCAACTGACTTGCATGGAGGCTTGTTTGAAGGGTGTTTGAAGAGAAAGTTTCCCAGAAGAGGTCTGGGCTTTGGCCTAGCTGTGTCCCCTGCTGACTGTGAAGTGTGCCATCAGCTGCAGGGCTATCCCGGCTAAAAAATATCATCGAGTCACTTGGACTTGCTCTTTTTGGCCTATAAAAGCTGGACCCACTTTCGGGGCAAATTTGGAGAGTTCATCTATGGGTGGATGGAACACCTAGGATTTTCCCAGTTGCTGGGAATGGTTCTTAAGGTCCCTGGAGTAAATCGGGGCTTCCCAGCAACTGCGCATCGTCAAGATGACAAAGAATTGTCTTGGTTTGAAGAGAGAGGTGTCTGCTAAGGAAGGCAGAAGTCTTCTCTGGAATGGAAAATGTAAATCCCCTCCCTTCAAATGATTCTCATTTAGAAATTCAAATGCTCTCGGGGAAAGATATGGGGATAGGCCTGAGCCCGCAGAGCAGGGCGGCCTTTGCTTATGGTCTGAGCCCTTCCTAAAGATTCTGTCAGGCTGTCTTAGACACCTGGGGCCAGGGATTCCTTCCAAGCTGGGCCACTTTAGCGGGGCTGGGGCCGGCCCCAGGGCAGGAGGCAGTGTGTGCAAGGGCCCTGGGTGGCACGCTGCAGCACGGTCGTCACCGTGCCATGGAACGGAACCCGGTCTCCAAGGCCCCTTTGTGACACGTGGGAAATAGAAGCTTGCCCGGTGCTGGGAGCAAACAGCGGGGCACAACGGGACAGAGCAGTGCTGTGAGGAGCCCCCACACAGCGCACTCGTTCCCGTCTGACCAGGAGCTTTTCTGCAGCGTTCTTCCTGCAGCTGAGCTCAAGGCCAGAGCACAGGACTCGGTGACCCGTGGCCTTCCAAGGCTTCTATTCTGCAGCTGCCCTCAAGGGCAGAGCGTGGGACTTGGTGCCCTGGAGCTTTCCCAGGGCACCTCTCCTGCAAGTAGCTCCAGCCATAGACATGGAGCAGAGACCCCCGAGAGTGCCCAAGATGGCCTGGGTGGAGGAGGAGGAAGGCGGCCCTGGAGCAGCCCCAGCACAGGAGACTGAAGAGGTGGTGCCCTTCCATCCACCACAGGGGGGTGAGTGGCAGAACTGGGCTGCAGGCCTGGAGCCTGCAGCCAACTTGGCCCCATGCCATGCCATGCCATGCAATCCCCTGGGGAAATGCCCACGGACAGGCCGGAAGAGGCGCCAGGCAGACACCCCTCAGCGGCCTCGCTCCATCCCCCTGGGGCATCGCAGGGCTCTCCCTGCCTGGGGAGTGCAGGGCTGGGCTGTGTTCTCCGGCCTCTCCCGCAGCCCCTCAGCTCTGGCTGCGCTCCCTCTTTGCCAGATGAAGCTGTGGAGCGCACACATGAGCAGGAATCCAGCCGTGGCCGCTTCCATCGAACAGCGCAGGTACCTGCAGCCACCCCCACCCGGGCTGGGCCTGCTGTCCCTGCTCAGCCCAGCACCGTGTGTGCAGCACTCCATGCAACATCCGCGGCTTCTTGCCCTTCTCCTACAGCTCGTCTGCCACTTCATCCGGAGCATTCGGCAGGAAGAGACCCGCACCATGGGCACTGGGCTCACAGCTCACTCCGAGCTCCTCAAGCATGAGACCAGTGCCGCCCTGCTGGATTTGCTCCTGGAGAAGGGTGTTGCCAGGCCAGAACAAGTAAGCAGCCTGGGGCCAGGCTTCAGTTCCCCCAGGAGTCACGTGGCTTCCCCAGCCACGCCTGCTGCTCCCTCAGAGCCTTTGAGGCCATGGCAGTGCGCTGGCAAGGAAAGCACTTCTCTGGGGAGCCTGGGGACATTGCTCTCTCTGGCAGCTTTCCAAGTCTCCCCGTGCCTCCCGCAGGTGCCTGCCATGGTGAGGTACATTCACCGATGGCTCCTGGCCAATGATTCTGCCCAGCACAGGCTGGACAAGGCCCTGCTGAAACTCACCAAAGCACAGCCGGCTGACGCAGTCGTGACGCTCCTGCGTGTGGCCCCGTCCTGTGACAGGTATGGGGCCCACCTGCCCAGAGGGCTCAGGCCTCCCAAGCCCATCACCCTGTATCGCCTGGCCCAGGTGTCTGAGCTAGAGAGTTCCAGAACCCTCTGGCTGCTGCCTTTCCCAGCCCTGGCACGTCAGCCCCTTAGCCTGCTGCCATGCTGCCTTGCTGCCCCTCAGGGCCCGTCCTCACACAGCTTGGCTGCCTGGCTGCTGCTGGCAAGGGCCAGTGGGCAGAGGAAGAGCCGGCGCTCAGCCCAGGCCCCTAGGGATGCCCAGGCCACGCTGCTGTGTCTGAGATCCCCCCTGAGACAGAGCTCTAATCCCGCAGAGCTGCCACCTCCATGTGGAAGACCATCATGTGCTCGTCCAGGACCGCGGAGCCAGTGCAGCTGATCCTCCTGGATGTGCTGGGGAGCTGGCCAGAGTACAGCACGTGCACCTCGGATGGGGACAAAACGGCTGTCTTTGCCCTGGCTGTGAGTTTCCGCAACTGGCCTTTGCTGGCCCCAAGGCCGCCTCTCCAGCAGCTCTCCATCCTCCTTCCCCCACTGCATCTGCCTGCCTCAGGCGCTGGCCGGAAACCTGGCCCAGGGCCAGCTTCAGCCCCACCAGGCCCCGTGCTCCCCTGCCAAGGTCTCTCCGGGCCTCTCCCTGCCACGCTCGGGCCCTGCCACACGGACACCTCGGCACTGAGCGCTCTCTCGGGGGGCTTTGTCCTTTGCAGGCGACCGTGGTGATGTGGAAGATCCTCCAAGAGTCCTCTGTCCCACGTGTAGTGAGGCCATATTTCCCCCGCCTTTTTGTTCATCTGCTCTTCCAAGTGTTCTCCAGCACAGAAGAGATGCCAGAGGAGGTCCAAACCTTCTGGAAGGATTGCCTGGAAGAGCACGGTCTTGTCATCAGCCCCAACAGGTGCTCCATCCCACTCCTCCTGTCCCTGCCTGACACGTGGCCTGCAAAGGAGCCAGTGCTGCCAGAGTGACCTGGGCTTTGCTGTGCACACAGGTTTGCAGTGCAGACCCTGAAGTCCCTGCTCTGCCAAAAGCAGTACAAGGATGTGGTGTTGTCAGTGGAAGGCAAGCGTGGCTGGGACACGCTGCTCTGTGCTGACACCCGCCACTATGCCATGGGTCTGCTGGCCAGGTGAGACTCACTTTCTCCCCATTGATCCTGCCATTTGTGCTCTGTGCCCGAGCCGTCCCACACATTCCCCGAGACCCTGGGACACACTGAGGGACAGCTAAGGACACACTGAGGGACGGCCAAGCAGACTGGAAAAGGCTGCGAGGGGAGAGAGCACAGGAGGAGACACCTCCTAAAGGGCCCAGGTCCCCATGCAGAGTGGTGGTAAAAGACCACCAGGCTCTGTAAGCCTGTCCTTGGAGAGATTTGCTCAGCTTCCTGGTCCCTTTTTTGCCCTCCTAGGGAGATGCGCCACGCTTGTCATCGCTTGTGTTCCAGTATTGCACTCCACCTCCTCTGGCTGCTCAGCACACAGGAGCCACACTGGGATCTGCCCGCCCTGGCATTCCTTGTGGAGGTGAGCCAGGTGTCCAGCGCTGCCTGGCTGTGCTGCCTCCCAGCTCTCTGCCCTCTCGTGGCCGCAGACACCTGGGACGGTGCCCGCACCCTGTGCTGCTGCTGCTGCTGCTGCTGCGTCCTGGGCCCAGCCCTGTGCGGCTGCGGGCTCCTGCCGGCCGGCTCCCCCATCACTGGCCTGTGCCTTTCAGGTCCTCGTGTGCCTGGATTCTAGTGAATGTGGCGACAGTGTTGTGAAGGTCTCTTCAAGGTACCTGCAGAGCGAGTGCAGGGAGAGGCGTCGCCTGGCGCTCAGGGCCCTTCTGGAGCTCATTGATGATCCCTCAATGGTGAGAAGGGGGCGGTGGCTGAAGCTGCACTGGGAACGCAGTCGCTTGGCCTGGCCTGGCCTTTGGGCACTGGGGAAGCTGCTCCCAGCTCTCCTGCCTCCTGCTTCAGCTACCCCAGTGCTTCAGGACAGTCCTTTGGCCTCTGGGCCCTGTGGCAGCAGGGTGGGACTTCACAGACTTGTGTTGCGCACAGGCCGAAAGAATGTGGAGCTTGACTGAAAGCCTCATGCGCCTACTGGCCGACAAAGATGCAGAGACAGCTGGGATGACACTCATCACACTCAGCTTTATACTCCTGCACAAACACATGCTGATGTCAACCCCCATTGCCGTGCAGCTGGCTGAGGCACTCCTGCCGCTCTTTGACCACGTAAGGCTCTGTGCCCCCAGCTACAGCCACTGGGTGCTGCCTGGAAACTGTGTGCCCTGTGCATTTCCAGCCCTGTGCCCAGGGCGCCCAGAGGAGCCAATGCTGAGGTGTTTTTTCATTTTTTTTTCGTCTAGGATAATAGCCAGGTACAGCTGCTCTCCATAAAACTCTTCCGAGACATGATGGAGTACTTGGAAGAGAGAGAAAACCCTTTGGAAAGCCCTGTGCAACAGAGCCTGCTTCCACTCTTCTTCCACTGCAATGATGAGAATCAGCATGTGGCAGAGGTGAGGACTCGTGGGCTGCTGCTGTCCGCCTGGCACGGGGCTCGGCTGCCTCCTGCCCTGCGCCTGCTGGACCGCAGCCTCCCGCAGGCCATGGCAGGGGGAGGCGGGTCCCGAGCCCTGGGCTGCGGGGCCATCTCCGCGTCTCTGCTGCTCTCCAGGCTTCTCGGGAAACGCTGCTTTATGCGGTCAAGTTCATCAAGAGGAGGGATCTCAAAAAGCTGCTGAAGGAGCAGAAACTGTGGAAGTTCAGCAAGTGCCTGGTAAGGACGGCCTGAATCCCCACCTCAGCCAGGAGAAGCCCCCTGAGGGCAGTGCTCAGTGTGCGGGCCGGGCAGCTGTGCCCCTGCGCGCTGCTGCAGCCAGAGGCCGCGCGGGCTCCTCTCCAGGCTCCCGTGGGCCCGAGCCGGGTGCCCATGAAAGCCCGGCCCGGCGGAGCTGCGGGGCAGGGGCGGCACCGCGGCTCCCCGGGCAGCAGCCGGCCCTCTCCCCCTCCCCTCTCGGGAGCCCGGCGCCAGCGGCTGCTGGCCGCGCCTCAGGGCTGTGTGGCCGGGGGAGGCCGGGGCTTGGCGCAGGCAGCGCCCGGCCCAGGGCCTGAGCCCGCGCCAACCCTTCCCTCCTGCCGCTCTCTCCAGCTGGCAGAGGACAGGAGCAGAGCAGCCGAGCACCTGCGCCGAGCCCTGCGCTACCTGGAGAGCCCACAGGAGCCCCTGCGAGAGGCGGCCATCAGCTTCATGGGTGAGTTACGAGCCCGGGCTCCCTTCCCCGGCCCGCCGCAGCTCGGCCCCGGCCCCGCCTGCTGCCCCGGCAGCGGCAGCCGCGCCCGGCGCCGTGGAGCCCCGCCTGGCCTGGGCATTGCTGCTGCCGCCCTCTGACAGCCGTGCCCTGGGGCGACAGCGTGCCGCATGGGCTGAGCTGAGCCCTGCCGGGCCGGCAGCCCGTGTGGCCACAGCGCCGCAGCGGCGCTGGCAGGGAGCTGTGCCGCTGGGGCCATGACAGGCTCTGTGTTCACAGGCATGGCCGGGCGGCACCTGAGGGGGCAGCAGCAAGAGCTGCAGCTGATCTGCGCTGGTGAGTGAGGGCAGCGGGCTGACAGCGGGGGCTGCCGGGGGGAGCTGCAAGCCCTGCCCCGGCTGCGGAGGGCTCTGCTCCCGTGGGCAGAGCACACGGAGATTTCAGGGCCACGCGGGCCATTCGTGGCCAGCAGCTTCGGGCTGATCCCCTTGCTCCCTTCTCCCTCCTGGCCATGGCAAGAGCCGGCTGTTGTGGCCCTGGCAGGGGGCTCTTCCTCGGCTCCCTGCAGCTCCAGCTTCTGACTGTGCCTCTGTTCCTCTCTCTCGCAGCCCTTGAAGACAAAACGAACGACGTCAGCCTCGCCGTCGGAAGCCTGGCAATTCAAACGCTGTGCATCGTCAGGTCAGGAGAGCGGGCTCCCATCTCCAGGTTCCAGTGGCTCCAAAATCACCTGCGCAGGGCGTGGAAGACACGGCCTCCTCGTCCGTCATGGCTCGGCTGCCTGCCCTGCCAGAGCTCTGTGGAGGATTGATCCCAGAAGCTCTTTTCGCTGGGGCCCCCTGAGTCAAGTTTTATTTTGTTTTTCTTCAAGAATTTTATTTTATTTATTTTTTTTCTTTTTCCATGTAAATACAGATTATGTTAACATACACAGACTCCCAGGATCTTTCTTTTGCTGCCCAGGGTCCGTACGGCATAGGGGAGGAGGGGGAAAAGGATGCTCGCACTCAGCCAGCTGCGCAGGCGTGCAGTGGGCCCGGGGAAATGGCCAGAAACCCCTCGGCCTTTGGTGGTTCTGCTGAAGCCTTTGTGCTGCCCACAGAGCGGCTGGGCAGGGGCCGGAGCTGCGGGGATCCCTGCCAGAGAGGTGCCTGGAGATGGCCACAAGCCCTGGGCCAGGCAGGAAGCGCCAGCCGTGTCCTCCTGCCCGTGTGCTGCCGGCTGCCTTGCTGAGGGCTCCCAGGTGCCTCTGCATGGGGCTGCTCTGGAGCTGCTGTGGGGCTGCGGCGCTGCTGCCGGGCAGCTTGGCCGGGCTGGGGCAGCCCCTGAGGGGCTGGGCCGCTGGCAAGCCGTGGGCAATGGGCTGTCAGAGGCCACAAGCAGCCCCCTGGCAGCCGCCTTGTTCCTGCCAGAGTTGACCTGCAAGACGCATCCTGGGCACTCTGCAACTAACAGCATCAGTGTTGCTGGAAACCCAAATGCAGAGAAATCTCAGACCTTTGGTCTTGTCAGCAAAGCTTAGAATTAAGCACAGGGTTTGATCTGAGACCTTGCAAAGGGCTCCCAAACTTAGGTGATAGAAGCGAGAATGCGGATTTCTAGTTTATAGCAGCGACACGGGGAGGAAAGTTGAAGTGGAGGAAAGTTTAGAGTTTTCGAGTTCAAGATCTAGGAAAAAATCCAAGTAGTTACAATGGTAAACAAGAAGTTTAGGATGCAGTGCTGTAGGTTTGTGTGTCATAGCATGACTGGCTAAGGAAGCTTACACTGTCAGCATGATGTGGGAACCCAGGAAATTCCTCTGGCTGCCCTGCAGGACTCGAGACCCTGTCAGAGGGCTCAGAGAGCTTGGCACAGAGCCCAAGACCCCTGTGCCTTTGATTTAGCCCTTGGAAAAAACAATCCCCAACCTTGTATGAAGAATGACCAGCCACAAAAGTTGAAGTAGAATGATAGTGAATTTATCCCAGAGTGGAAAACTAGATTTTGAGGGTTTTTAGAATGGGGCTTCAGGGGGCCAGATGGAGCAATCTGGGCACGTCCAGCCTTTCTCCTTCTTCTTGGCCTCCATCTTCTGCTGTGATGTTGGCATTTGAGATTGGTCTAGAGTAGAAGCTCGCTGTCCGACATAGACAATAGGGATTGGAAAGTAATTGTAACTGTTGTACAGGTAGTTTTTAGTAGAAAAAGATAACACCACCCCAGAGGAGGCAGAGTGCCTTAGACTGTCTTGCTGAGCGGACCTCGGCAGGACAGGAGAAAGAATTTTATAGATAAGATACAATCAACAACCTTGAGACTGAGAAATGAAGAGCTCTGACTCCTTCTTCCACCACCGGGCTGGGAAAAGAGACTTTCTAACTTATCTCGCGGTCACTCTGACCAGCTAGACACTCCGAGAGCATGAGTCCGTAAGATGAAATCTTGAAGATTGGGTCCAAAACATAAAAATCCTTGTTGGCCGTGTCTTCTTGGCCAAGAAATCCTTCAAAGCTCTTGTAACTACAAGTCTTGTGGCCCTGTGAGCCATGCGGTGGAGATGTGAGCCCAACTCACCCTTCCTGCCTATGTAGAAGAGAAGAAAAAGCAATGGCATCATCTAAAAAACTCAGAGGTCCGCTCTCTAGCTCGTTCCAAACTCCTTCAACTCCCCAAAAGTGGGATTTAGCTACAAATAGATGACAAGGACTCTCAGGGCTGCCTCTCTGACTCCAGAGCGGCTGCTTTAGAATCTTTCACATAACCCTGTGTAGTCAGGTGCCAGAAATGGATCATTTGAAGAAACTTTCCCAACTGACTTGCATGGAGGCTTGTTTGAAGGGTGTTTGAAGAGAAAGTTTCCCAGAAGAGGTCTGGGCTTTGGCCTAGCTGTGTCCCCTGCTGACTGTGAAGTGTGCCATCAGCTGCAGGGCTATCCCGGCTAAAAAATATCATCGAGTCACTTGGACTTGCTCTTTTTGGCCTATAAAAGCTGGACCCACTTTCGGGGCAAATTTGGAGAGTTCATCTATGGGTGGATGGAACACCTAGGATTTTCCCAGTTGCTGGGAATGGTTCTTAAGGTCCCTGGAGTAAATCGGGGCTTCCCAGCAACTGCGCATCGTCAAGATGACAAAGAATTGTCTTGGTTTGAAGAGAGAGGTGTCTGCTAAGGAAGGCAGAAGTCTTCTCTGGAATGGAAAATGTAAATCCCCTCCCTTCAAATGATTCTCATTTAGAAATTCAAATGCTCTCAGGGAAAGATATGGGGATAGGCCTGAGCCCGCAGAGCAGGGCGGCCTTTGCTTATGGTCTGAGCCCTTCCTAAAGATTCTGTCAGGCTGTCTTAGACACCTGGGGCCAGGGATTCCTTCCAAGCTGGGCCACTTTAGCGGGGCTGGGGCCGGCCCCAGGGCAGGAGGCAGTGTGTGCAAGGGCCCTGGGTGGCACGCTGCAGCACGGTCACCGTGCCATGGAACGGAACCCGGTCTCCAAGGCCCCTTTGTGACACGTGGGAAATAGAAGCTTGCCCGGTGCTGGGAGCAAGCAGCGGGGCACAACGGGACAGAGCAGTGCTGTGAGGAGCCCCCACACAGCGCACTCGTTCCCGTCTGACCAGGAGCTTTTCTGCAGCGTTCTTCCTGCAGCTGAGCTCAAGGCCAGAGCACAGGACTCGGTGACCCGTGGCCTTCCAAGCCTTCTATTCTGCAGCTGCCCCCAAGGGCAGAGCGTGGGACTTGGTGCCCTGGAGCTTTCCCAGGGCACCTCTCCTGCATGTAGCTCCAGCCACAGACATGGAGCAGAGACCCCCGAGAGTGCCCAAGATGGCCTGGGTGGAGGAGGAGGAAGGCGGCCCTGGAGCAGCCCCAGCACGGGAGACTGAAGAGGTGGTGCCCTTCCATCCACCACAGGGGGGTGAGTGGCAGAACTGGGCTGCAGGCCTGGAGCCTGCAGCCAACTTGGCCCCATGCCATGCCATGCCATGCCATGCCATGCCATGCCATGCCATGCCATGCCATGCCATGCCATGCCATGCCATGCCATGCAATCCCCTGGGGAAATGCCCACGGACAGGCCGGAAGAGGCGCCAGGCAGACACCCCTCAGCGGCCTCGCTCCATCCCCCTGGGGCATCGCAGGGCTCTCCCTGCCTGGGGAGTGCAGGGCTGGGCTGTGTTCTCCGGCCTCTCCCGCAGCCCCTCAGCTCTGGCTGCGCTCCCTCTTTGCCAGATGAAGCTGTGGAGCGCACACATGAGCAGGAATCCAGCCGTGGCCGCTTCCATCGAACAGCGCAGGTACCTGCAGCCACCCCCACCCGGGCTGGGCCTGCTGTCCCTGCTCAGCCCAGCACCGTGTGTGCAGCACTCCATGCAACATCCGCGGCTTCTTGCCCTTCTCCTACAGCTCGTCTGCCACTTCATCCGGAGCATTCGGCAGGAAGAGACCCGCACCATGGGCACTGGGCTCACAGCTCACTCCGAGCTCCTCAAGCATGAGACCAGTGCCGCCCTGCTGGATTTGCTCCTGGAGAAGGGTGTTGCCAGGCCAGAACAAGTAAGCAGCCTGGGGCCAGGCTTCAGTTCCCCCAGGAGTCACGTGGCTTCCCCAGCCACGCCTGCTGCTCCCTCAGAGCCTTTGAGGCCATGGCAGTGCGCTGGCAAGGAAAGCACTTCTCTGGGGAGCCTGGGGACATTGCTCTCTCTGGCAGCTTTCCAAGTCTCCCCGTGCCTCCCGCAGGTGCCTGCCATGGTGAGGTACATTCACCGATGGCTCCTGGCCAATGATTCTGCCCAGCACAGGCTGGACAAGGCCCTGCTGAAACTCACCAAAGCACAGCCGGCTGACGCAGTCGTGACGCTCCTGCGTGTGGCCCCGTCCTGTGACAGGTATGGGGCCCACCTGCCCAGAGGGCTCAGGCCTCCCAAGCCCATCACCCTGTATCGCCTGGCCCAGGTGTCTGAGCTAGAGAGTTCCAGAACCCTCTGGCTGCTGCCTTTCCCAGCCCTGGCACGTCAGCCCCTTAGCCTGCTGCCATGCTGCCTTGCTGCCCCTCAGGGCCCGTCCTCACACAGCTTGGCTGCCTGGCTGCTGCTGGCAAGGGCCAGTGGGCAGAGGAAGAGCCGGCGCTCAGCCCAGGCCCCTAGGGATGCCCAGGCCACGCTGCTGTGTCTGAGATCCCCCCTGAGACAGAGCTCTAATCCCGCAGAGCTGCCACCTCCATGTGGAAGACCATCATGTGCTCGTCCAGGACCGCGGAGCCAGTGCAGCTGATCCTCCTGGATGTGCTGGGGAGCTGGCCAGAGTACAGCACGTGCACCTCGGATGGGGACAAAACGGCTGTCTTTGCCCTGGCTGTGAGTTTCCGCAACTGGCCTTTGCTGGCCCCAAGGCCGCCTCTCCAGCAGCTCTCCATCCTCCTTCCCCCACTGCATCTGCCTGCCTCAGGCGCTGGCCGGAAACCTGGCCCAGGGCCAGCTTCAGCCCCACCAGGCCCCGTGCTCCCCTGCCAAGGTCTCTCCGGGCCTCTCCCTGCCACGCTCGGGCCCTGCCACACGGACACCTCGGCACTGAGCGCTCTCTCGGGGGGCTTTGTCCTTTGCAGGCGACCGTGGTGATGTGGAAGATCCTCCAAGAGTCCTCTGTCCCACGTGTAGTGAGGTCATATTTCCCCCGCCTTTTTGTTCATCTGCTCTTCCAAGTGTTCTCCAGCACAGAAGAGATGCCAGAGGAGGTCCAAACCTTCTGGAAGGATTGCCTGGAAGAGCACGGTCTTGTCATCAGCCCCAACAGGTGCTCCATCCCACTCCTCCTGTCCCTGCCTGACACGTGGCCTGCAAAGGAGCCAGTGCTGCCAGAGTGACCTGGGCTTTGCTGTGCACACAGGTTTGCAGTGCAGACCCTGAAGTCCCTGCTCTGCCAAAAGCAGTACAAGGATGTGGTGTTGTCAGTGGAAGGCAAGCGTGGCTGGGACACGCTGCTCTGTGCTGACACCCGCCACTATGCCATGGGTCTGCTGGCCAGGTGAGACTCACTTTCTCCCCATTGATCCTGCCATTTGTGCTCTGTGCCCGAGCCGTCCCACACATTCCCCGAGACCCTGGGACACACTGAGGGACAGCTAAGGACACACTGAGGGACGGCCAAGCAGACTGGAAAAGGCTGCGAGGGGAGAGAGCACAGGAGGAGACACCTCCTAAAGGGCCCAGGTCCCCATGCAGAGTGGTGGTAAAAGACCACCAGGCTCTGTAAGCCTGTCCTTGGAGAGATTTGCTCAGCTTCCTGGTCCCTTTTTTGCCCTCCTAGGGAGATGCGCCACGCTTGTCATCGCTTGTGTTCCAGTATTGCACTCCACCTCCTCTGGCTGCTCAGCACACAGGAGCCACACTGGGATCTGCCCGCCCTGGCATTCCTTGTGGAGGTGAGCCGGGTGTCCAGCGCTGCCTGGCTGTGCTGCCTCCCAGCTCTCTGCCCTCTCGTGGCCGCAGACACCTGGGACGGTGCCCGCACCCTGTGCTGCTGCTGCTGCTGCTGCTGCGTCCTGGGCCCAGCCCTGTGCGGCTGCGGGCTCCTGCCGGCCGGCTCCCCCATCACTGGCCTGTGCCTTTCAGGTCCTCGTGTGCCTGGATTCGAGTGAATGTGGCGACAGTGTTGTGAAGGTCTCTTCAAGGTACCTGCAGAGCGAGTGCAGGGAGAGGCGTCGCCTGGCGCTCAGGGCCCTTCTGGAGCTCATTGATGATCCCTCAATGGTGAGAAGGGGGCGGTGGCTGAAGCTGCACTGGGAACGCAGTCGCTTGGCCTGGCCTGGCCTTTGGGCACTGGGGAAGCTGCTCCCAGCTCTCCTGCCTCCTGCTTCAGCTACCCCAGTGCTTCAGGACAGTCCTTTGGCCTCTGGGCCCTGTGGCAGCAGGGTGGGACTTCACAGACTTGTGTTGCGCACAGGCCGAAAGAATGTGGAGCTTGACTGAAAGCCTCATGCGCCTACTGGCCGACAAAGATGCAGAGACAGCTGGGATGACACTCATCACACTCAGCTTTATACTCCTGCACAAACACATGCTGATGTCAACCCCCATTGCCGTGCAGCTGGCTGAGGCACTCCTGCCGCTCTTTGACCACGTAAGGCTCTGTGCCCCCAGCTACAGCCACTGGGTGCTGCCTGGAAACTGTGTGCCCTGTGCATTTCCAGCCCTGTGCCCAGGGCGCCCAGAGGAGCCAATGCTGAGGTGTTTTTTCATTTTTTTTTCGTCTAGGATAATAGCCAGGTACAGCTGCTCTCCATAAAACTCTTCCGAGACATGATGGAGTACTTGGAAGAGAGAGAAAACCCTTTGGAAAGCCCTGTGCAACAGAGCCTGCTTCCACTCTTCTTCCACTGCAATGATGAGAATCAGCATGTGGCAGAGGTGAGGACTCGTGGGCTGCTGCTGTCCGCCTGGCACGGGGCTCGGCTGCCTCCTGCCCTGCGCCTGCTGGACCGCAGCCTCCCGCAGGCCATGGCAGGGGGAGGCGGGTCCCGAGCCCTGGGCTGCGGGGCCATCTCCGCGTCTCTGCTGCTCTCCAGGCTTCTCGGGAAACGCTGCTTTATGCGGTCAAGTTCATCAAGAGGAGGGATCTCAAAAAGCTGCTGAAGGAGCAGAAACTGTGGAAGTTCAGCAAGTGCCTGGTAAGGACGGCCTGGAATCCCCACCTCAGCCAGGAGAAGGCCCCTGAGGGCGGTGCTCAGTGTGCGGGCCGGGCAGCTGTGCCCCTGCGCGCTGCTGCAGCCAGAGGCCGCGCGGGCTCCTCTCCAGGCTCCCGTGGGCCCGAGCCGGGTGCCCATGAAAGCCCGGCCCGGCGGAGCTGCGGGGCAGGGGCGGCACCGCGGCTCCCCGGGCAGCAGCCGGCCCTCTCCCCCTCCCCTCTCGGGAGCCCGGCGCCAGCGGCTGCTGGCCGCGCCTCAGGGCTGTGTGGCCGGGGGAGGCCGGGGCTTGGCGCAGGCAGCGCCCGGCCCAGGGCCTGAGCCCGCGCCAACCCTTCCCTCCTGCCGCTCTCTCCAGCTGGCAGAGGACAGGAGCAGAGCAGCCGAGCACCTGCGCCGAGCCCTGCGCTACCTGGAGAGCCCACAGGAGCCCCTGCGAGAGGCGGCCATCAGCTTCATGGGTGAGTTACGAGCCCGGGCTCCCTTCCCCGGCCCGCCGCAGCTCGGCCCCGGCCCCGCCTGCTGCCCCGGCAGCGGCAGCCGCGCCCGGCGCCGTGGAGCCCCGCCTGGCCTGGGCATTGCTGCTGCCGCCCTCTGACAGCCGTGCCCTGGGGCGACAGCGTGCCGCATGGGCTGAGCTGAGCCCTGCCGGGCCGGCAGCCCGTGTGGCCACAGCGCCGCAGCGGCGCTGGCAGGGAGCTGTGCTGCTGGGGCCATGACAGGCTCTGTGTTCACAGGCATGGCCGGGCGGCACCTGAGGGGGCAGCAGCAAGAGCTGCAGCTGATCTGCGCTGGTGAGTGAGGGCAGCGGGCTGACAGCGGGGCCTGCCGGGGGGAGCTGCAAGCCCTGCCCCGGCTGCGGAGGGCTCTGCTCCCGTGGGCAGAGCACACGGAGATTTCAGGGCCACGCGGGCCATTCGTGGCCAGCAGCTTCGGGCTGATCCCCTTGCTCCCTTCTCCCTCCTGGCCATGGCAAGAGCCGGCTGGGATGGCCCTGGCAGGGGGCTCTTCCTCGGCTCCCTGCAGCTCCAGCTTCTGACCGTGCCTCTGTTCCTCTCTCTCGCAGCCCTTGAAGACAAAACGAACGACGTCAGCCTCGCCGTCGGAAGCCTGGCAATTCAAACGCTGTGCATCGTCAGGTCAGGAGAGCGGGCTCCCATCTCCAGGTTCCAGTGGCTCCAAAATCACCTGCGCAGGGCGTGGAAGACACGGCCTCCTCGTCCGTCATGGCTCGGCTGCCTGCCCTGCCAGAGCTCTGTGGAGGATTGATCCCATAAGCTCTTTTCGCTGGGGCCCCCTGAGTCAAGTTTTATTTTGTTTTTCTTCAAGAATTTTATTTTATTTATTTTTTTTCTTTTTCCATGTAAATACAGATTATGTTAACATACACAGACTCCCAGGATCTTTCTTTTGCTGCCCAGGGTCCGTACGGCATAGGGGAGGAGGGGGAAAAGGATGCTCGCACTCAGCCAGCTGCGCAGGCGTGCAGTGGGCCCGGGGAAATGGCCAGAAACCCCTCGGCCTTTGGTGGTTCTGCTGAAGCCTTTGTGCTGCCCACAGAGCGGCTGGGCAGGGGCCGGAGCTGCGGGGATCCCTGCCAGAGAGGTGCCTGGAGATGGCCACAAGCCCTGGGCCAGGCAGGAAGCGCCAGCCGTGTCCTCCTGCCCGTGTGCTGCCGGCTGCCTTGCTGAGGGCTCCCAGGTGCCTCTGCATGGGGCTGCTCTGGAGCTGCTGTGGGGCTGCGGCGCTGCTGCAGGCCACAAGCAGCCCCCTGGCAGCCGCCTTGTTCCTGCCAGAGTTGACCTGCAAGACGCATCCTGGGCACTCTGCAACTAACAGCATCAGTGTTGCTGGAAACCCAAATGCAGAGAAATCTCAGACCTTTGGTCTTGTCAGCAAAGCTTAGAATTAAGCACAGGGTTTGATCTGAGACCTTGCAAAGGGCTCCCAAACTTAGGTGATAGAAGCGAGAATGCGGATTTCTAGTTTATAGCAGCGACACGGGGAGGAAAGTTGAAGTGGAGGAAAGTTTAGAGTTTTCGAGTTCAAGATCTAGGAAAAAATCCAAGTAGTTACAATGGTAAACAAGAAGTTTAGGATGCAGTGCTGTAGGTTTGTGTGTCATAGCATGACTGGCTAAGGAAGCTTACACTGTCAGCATGATGTGGGAACCCAGGAAATTCCTCTGACTGCCCTGCAGGACTCGAGACCCTGTCAGAGGGCTCAGAGAGCTTGGCACAGAGCCCAAGACCCCTGTGCCTTTGATTTAGCCCTTGGAAAAAACAATCCCCAACCTTGTATGAAGAATGACCAGCCACAAAAGTTGAAGTAGAATGATAGTGAATTTATCCCAGAGTGGAAAACTAGATTTTGAGGGTTTTTAGAATGGGGCTTCAGGGGGCCAGATGGAGCAATCTGGGCACGTCCAGCCTTTCTCCTTCTTCTTGGCCTCCATCTTCTGCTGTGATGTTGGCATTTGAGATTGGTCTAGAGTAGAAGCTCGCTGTCCGACATAGACAATAGGGATTGGAAAGTAATTGTAACTGTTGTACAGGTAGTTTTTAGTAGAAAAAGATAACACCACCCCAGAGGAGGCAGAGTGCCTTAGACTGTCTTGCTGAGCGGACCTCGGCAGGACAGGAGAAAGAATTTTATAGATAAGATACAATCAACAACCTTGAGACTGAGAAATGAAGAGCTCTGACTCCTTCTTCCACCACCGGGCTGGGAAAAGAGACTTTCTAACTTATCTCGCGGTCACTCTGACCAGCTAGACACTCCGAGAGCATGAGTCCGTAAGATGAAATCTTGAAGATTGGGTCCAAAACATAAAAATCCTTGTTGGCCGTGTCTTCTTGGCCAAGAAATCCTTCAAAGCTCTTGTAACTACAAGTCTTGTGGCCCTGTGAGCCATGCGGTGGAGATGTGAGCCCAACTCACCCTTCCTGCCTATGTAGAAGAGAAGAAAAAGCAATGGCATCATCTAAAAAACTCAGAGGTCCGCTCTCTAGCTCGTTCCAAACTCCTTCAACTCCCCAAAAGTGGGATTTAGCTACAAATAGATGACAAGGACTCTCAGGGCTGCCTCTCTGACTCCAGAGCGGCTGCTTTAGAATCTTTCACATAACCCTGTGTAGTCAGGTGCCAGAAATGGATCATTTGAAGAAACTTTCCCAACTGACTTGCATGGAGGCTTGTTTGAAGGGTGTTTGAAGAGAAAGTTTCCCAGAAGAGGTCTGGGCTTTGGCCTAGCTGTGTCCCCTGCTGACTGTGAAGTGTGCCATCAGCTGCAGGGCTATCCCGGCTAAAAAATATCATCGAGTCACTTGGACTTGCTCTTTTTGGCCTATAAAAGCTGGACCCACTTTCGGGGCAAATTTGGAGAGTTCATCTATGGGTGGATGGAACACCTAGGATTTTCCCAGTTGCTGGGAATGGTTCTTAAGGTCCCTGGAGTAAAACGGGGCTTCTCAGCAACTGCGCATCGTCAAGATGACAAAGAATTGTCTTGGTTTGAAGAGAGAGGTGTCTGCTAAGGAAGGCAGAAGTCTTCTCTGGAATGGAAAATGTAAATCCCCTCCCTTCAAATGATTCTCATTTAGAAATTCAAATGCTCTCAGGGAAAGATATGGGGATAGGCCTGAGCCCGCAGAGCAGGGCGGCCTTTGCTTATGGTCTGAGCCCTTCCTAAAGATTCTGTCAGGCTGTCTTAGACACCTGGGGCCAGGGATTCCTTCCAAGCTGGGCCACTTTAGCAGGGCTGGGGCCGGCCCCAGGGCAGGAGGCAGTGTGTGCAAGGGCCCTGGGTGGCACGCTGCAGCACGGTCACCGTGCCATGGAACGGAACCCGGTCTCCAAGGCCCCTTTGTGACACGTGGGAAATAGAAGCTTGCCCGGTGCTGGGAGCAAACAGCGGGGCACAACGGGACAGAGCAGTGCTGTGAGGAGCCCCCACACAGCGCACTCGTTCCCGTCTGACCAGGAGCTTTTCTGCAGCGTTCTTCCTGCAGCTGAGCTCAAGGCCAGAGCACAGGACTCGGTGACCCGTGGCCTTCCAAGCCTTCTATTCTGTAGCTGCCCCCAAGGGCAGAGCGTGGGACTTGGTGCCCTGGAGCTTTCCCAGGGCACCTCTCCTGCAAGTAGCTCCAGCCACAGACATGGAGCAGAGACCCCCGAGAGTGCCCAAGATGGCCTGGGTGGAGGAGGAGGAAGGCGGCCCTGGAGCAGCCCCAGCACGGGAGACTGAAGAGGTGGTGCCCTTCCATCCACCACAGGGGGGTGAGTGGCAGAACTGGGCTGCAGGCCTGGAGCCTGCAGCCAACTTGGCCCCATGCCATGCCATGCCATGCCATGCCATGCCATGCCATGCCATGCCATGCCATGCCATGCAATCCCCTGGGGAAATGCCCACGGACAGGCCGGAAGAGGCGCCAGGCAGACACCCCTCAGCGGTCTCGCTCCATCCCCCTGGGGCATCGCAGGGCTCTCCCTGCCTGGGGAGTGCAGGGCTGGGCTGTGTTCTCCGGCCTCTCCCGCAGCCCCTCAGCTCTGGCTGCGCTCCCTCTTTGCCAGATGAAGCTGTGGAGCGCACATATGAGCAGGAATCCAGCCGTGGCCGCTTCCATCGAACAGCGCAGGTACCTGCAGCCACCCCCACCCGGGCTGGGCCTGCTGTCCCTGCTCAGCCCAGCACCGTGTGTGCAGCACTCCATGCAACATCCGCGGCTTCTTGCCCTTCTCCTACAGCTCGTCTGCCACTTCATCCGGAGCATTCGGCAGGAAGAGACCCGCACCATGGGCACTGGGCTCACAGCTCACTCCGAGCTCCTCAAGCATGAGACCAGTGCCGCCCTGCTGGATTTGCTCCTGGAGAAGGGTGTTGCCAGGCCAGAACAAGTAAGCAGCCTGGGGCCAGGCTTCAGTTCCCCCAGGAGTCACGTGGCTTCCCCAGCCACGCCTGCTGCTCCCTCAGAGCCTTTGAGGCCATGGCAGTGCGCTGGCAAGGAAAGCACTTCTCTGGGGAGCCTGGGGACATTGCTCTCTCTGGCAGCTTTCCAAGTCTCCCCGTGCCTCCCGCAGGTGCCTGCCATGGTGAGGTACATTCACCGATGGCTCCTGGCCAATGATTCTGCCCAGCACAGGCTGGACAAGGCCCTGCTGAAACTCACCAAAGCACAGCCGGCTGACGCAGTCGTGACGCTCCTGCGTGTGGCCCCGTCCTGTGACAGGTATGGGGCCCACCTGCCCAGAGGGCTCAGGCCTCCCAAGCCCATCACCCTGTATCGCCTGGCCCAGGTGTCTGAGCTAGAGAGTTCCAGAACCCTCTGGCTGCTGCCTTTCCCAGCCCTGGCACGTCAGCCCCTTAGCCTGCTGCCATGCTGCCTTGCTGCCCCTCAGGGCCCGTCCTCACACAGCTTGGCTGCCTGGCTGCTGCTGGCAAGGGCCAGTGGGCAGAGGAAGAGCCGGCGCTCAGCCCAGGCCCCTAGGGATGCCCAGGCCACGCTGCTGTGTCTGAGATCCCCTCTGAGACAGAGCTCTAATCCCGCAGAGCTGCCACCTCCATGTGGAAGACCATCATGTGCTCGTCCAGGACCGCGGAGCCAGTGCAGCTGATCCTCCTGGATGTGCTGGGGAGCTGGCCAGAGTACAGCACGTGCACCTTGGATGGGGACAAAACGGCTGTCTTTGCCCTGGCTGTGAGTTTCCGCAACTGGCCTTTGCTGGCCCCAAGGCCGCCTCTCCAGCAGCTCTCCATCCTCCTTCCCCCACTGCATCTGCCTGCCTCAGGCGCTGGCCGGAAACCTGGCCCAGGGCCAGCTTCAGCCCCACCAGGCCCCGTGCTCCCCTGCCAAGGTCTCTCCGGGCCTCTCCCTGCCACGCTCGGGCCCTGCCACACGGACACCTCGGCACTGAGCGCTCTCTCGGGGGGCTTTGTCCTTTGCAGGCGACCGTGGTGATGTGGAAGATCCTCCAAGAGTCCTCTGTCCCACGTGTAGTGAGGCCATATTTCCCCCGCCTTTTTGTTCATCTGCTCTTCCAAGTGTTCTCCAGCACAGAAGAGATGCCAGAGGAGGTCCAAACCTTCTGGAAGGATTGCCTGGAAGAGCACGGTCTTGTCATCAGCCCCAACAGGTGCTCCATCCCACTCCTCCTGTCCCTGCCTGACACGTGGCCTGCAAAGGAGCCAGTGCTGCCAGAGTGACCTGGGCTTTGCTGTGCACACAGGTTTGCAGTGCAGACCCTGAAGTCCCTGCTCTGCCAAAAGCAGTACAAGGATGTGGTGTTGTCAGAGGAAGGCAAGCGTGGCTGGGACACGCTGCTCTGTGCTGACACCCGCCACTATGCCATGGGTCTGCTGGCCAGGTGAGACTCACTTTCTCCCCATTGATCCTGCCATTTGTGCTCTGTGCCCGAGCCGTCCCACACATTCCCCGAGACCCTGGGACACACTGAGGGACAGCTAAGGACACACTGAGGGACGGCCAAGCAGACTGGAAAAGGCTGCGAGGGGAGAGAGCACAGGAGGAGACACCTCCTAAAGGGCCCAGGTCCCCATGCAGAGTGGTGGTAAAAGACCACCAGGCTCTGTAAGCCTGTCCTTGGAGAGATTTGCTCAGCTTCCTGGTCCCTTTTTTGCCCTCCTAGGGAGATGCGCCACGCTTGTCATCGCTTGTGTTCCAGTATTGCACTCCACCTCCTCTGGCTGCTCAGAACACAGGAGCCACACTGGGATCTGCCCGCCCTGGCATTCCTTGTGGAGGTGAGCCGGGTGTCCAGCGCTGCCTGGCTGTGCTGCCTCCCAGCTCTCTGCCCTCTCGTGGCCGCAGACACCTGGGACGGTGCCCGCACCCTGTGCTGCTGCTGCTGCTGCTGCTGCGTCCTGGGCCCAGCCCTGTGCGGCTGCGGGCTCCTGCCGGCCGGCTCCCCCATCACTGGCCTGTGCCTTTCAGGTCCTCGTGTGCCTGGATTCTAGTGAATGTGGCGACAGTGTTGTGAAGGTCTCTTCAAGGTACCTGCAGAGCGAGTGCAGGGAGAGGCGTCGCCTGGCGCTCAGGGCCCTTCTGGAGCTCATTGATGATCCCTCAATGGTGAGAAGGGGGCGGTGGCTGAAGCTGCACTGGGAACGCAGTCGCATGGCCTGGCCTGGCCTTTGGGCACTGGGGCAGCTGCTCCCAGCTCTCCTGCCTCCTGCTTCAGCTACCCCAGTGCTTCAGGACAGTCCTTTGGCCTCTGGGCCCTGTGGCAGCAGGGTGGGACTTCACAGACTTGTGTTGCGCACAGGCCGAAAGAATGTGGAGCTTGACCGAAAGCCTCATGCGCCTACTGGCGGACAAAGATGCAGAGACAGCTGGGATGACACTCATCACACTCAGCTTTATACTCCTGCACAAACACATGCTGATGTCCACCCCCATTGCCGTGCAGCTGGCTGAGGCACTCCTGCCGCTCTTTGACCACGTAAGGCTCTGTGCTCCCAGCTACAGCCACTGGGTGCTGCCTGGAAACTGTGTGCCCTGTGCATTTCCAGCCCTGTGCCCAGGGTGCCCGGAGGAGCCAATGCTGAGGTGTTTTTTCATTTTTTCTTCATCTAGGATAATAGCCAGGTACAGCTGCTCTCCATAAAACTCTTCCGAGACATGATGGAGTACTTGGAAGAGAGAGAAAACCCTTTGGAAAGCCCTGTGCAACAGAGCCTGCTTCCACTCTTCTTCCACTGCAATGATGAGAATCAGCATGTGGCAGAGGTGAGGACTCGTGGGCTGCTGCTGTCCGCCTGGCACGGGGCTCGGCTGCCTCCTGCCCTGCGCCTGCTGGACCGCAGCCTCCTGCAGGCCATGGCAGGGGGAGGCGGGTCCCGAGCCCTGGGCTGCGGGGCCATCTCCGCGTCTCTGCTGCTCTCCAGGCTTCTCGGGAAACGCTGCTTTATGCGGTCAAGTTCATCAAGAGGAGGGATCTCAAAAAGCTGCTGAAGGAGCAGAAACTGTGGAAGTTCAGCAAGTGCCTGGTAAGGACGGCCTGGAATCCCCACCTCAGCCAGGAGAAGGCCCCTGAGGGCGGTGCTCAGTGTGCGGGCCGGGCAGCTGTGCCCCTGCGCGCTGCTGCAGCCAGAGGCCGCGCGGGCTCTTCTCCAGGCTCCCGTGGGCCCGAGCCGGGTGCCCATGAAAGCCCGGCCCGGCGGAGCTGCGGGGCAGGGGCGGCACCGCGGCTCCCCGGGCAGCAGCCGGCCCTCTCCCCCTCCCCTCTCGGGAGCCCGGCGCCAGCGGCTGCTGGCCGCGCCTCAGGGCTGTGTGGCCGGGGGAGGCCGGGGCTTGGCGCAGGCAGCGCCCGGCCCAGGGCCTGAGCCCGCGCCAACCCTTCCCTCCTGCCGCTCTCTCCAGCTGGCAGAGGACAGGAGCAGAGCAGCCGAGCACCTGCGCCGAGCCCTGCGCTACCTGGAGAGCCCACAGGAGCCCCTGCGAGAGGCGGCCATCAGCTTCATGGGTGAGTTACGAGCCCGGGCTCCCTTCCCCGGCCCGCCGCAGCTCGGCCCCGGCCCCGCCTGCTGCCCCGGCAGCGGCAGCCGCGCCCGGCGCCGTGGAGCCCCGCCTGGCCTGGGCATTGCTGCTGCCGCCCTCTGACAGCCGTGTCCTGGGGCGACAGCGTGCCGCATGGGCTGAGCTGAGCCCTGCCGGGCCGGCAGCCCGTGTGGCCACAGCGCCGCAGCGGCGCTGGCAGGGAGCTGTGCCGCTGGGGCCATGACAGGCTCTGTGTTCACAGGCATGGCCGGGCGGCACCTGAGGGGGCAGCAGCAAGAGCTGCAGCTGATCTGCGCTGGTGAGTGAGGGCAGCGGGCTGACAGCGGGGGCTGCCGGGGGGAGCTGCAAGCCCTGCCCCGGCTGCGGAGGGCTCTGCTCCCGTGGGCAGAGCACACGGAGATTTCAGGGCCACGCGGGCCATTCGTGGCCAGCAGCTTCGGGCTGATCCCCTTGCTCCCTTCTCCCTCCTGGCCATGGCAAGAGCCGGCTGTTGTGGCCCTGGCAGGGGGCTCTTCCTCGGCTCCCTGCAGCTCCAGCTTCTGACTGTGCCTCTGTTCCTCTCTCTCGCAGCCCTTGAAGACAAAACGAACGACGTCAGCCTCGCCGTCGGAAGCCTGGCAATTCAAACGCTGTGCATCGTCAGGTCAGGAGAGCGGGCTCCCATCTCCAGGTTCCAGTGGCTCCAAAATCACCTGCGCAGGGCGTGGAAGACACGGCCTCCTCGTCCGTCATGGCTCGGCTGCCTGCCCTGCCAGAGCTCTGTGGAGGATTGATCCCAGAAGCTCTTTTCGCTGGGGCCCCCTGAGTCAAGTTTTATTTTGTTTTTCTTCAAGAATTTTATTTTATTTATTTTTTTTCTTTTTCCATGTAAATACAGATTATGTTAACATACACAGACTCCCAGGATCTTTCTTTTGCTGCCCAGGGTCCGTACGGCATAGGGGAGGAGGGGGAAAAGGATGCTCGCACTCAGCCAGCTGCGCAGGCGTGCAGTGGGCCCGGGGAAATGGCCAGAAACCCCTCGGCCTTTGGTGGTTCTGCTGAAGCCTTTGTGCTGCCCACAGAGCGGCTGGGCAGGGGCCGGAGCTGCGGGGATCCCTGCCAGAGAGGTGCCTGGAGATGGCCACAAGCCCTGGGCCAGGCAGGAAGCGCCAGCCGTGTCCTCCTGCCCGTGTGCTGCCGGCTGCCTTGCTGAGGGCTCCCAGGTGCCTCTGCATGGGGCTGCTCTGGAGCTGCTGTGGGGCTGCGGCGCTGCTGCCGGGCAGCTTGGCCGGGCTGGGGCAGCCCCTGAGGGGCTGGGCCGCTGGCAAGCCGTGGGCAATGGGCTGTCAGAGGCCACAAGCAGCCCCCTGGCAGCCGCCTTGTTCCTGCCAGAGTTGACCTGCAAGACGCATCCTGGGCACTCTGCAACTAACAGCATCAGTGTTGCTGGAAACCCAAATGCAGAGAAATCTCAGACCTTTGGTCTTGTCAGCAAAGCTTAGAATTAAGCACAGGGTTTGATCTGAGACCTTGCAAAGGGCTCCCAAACTTAGGTGATAGAAGCGAGAATGCGGATTTCTAGTTTATAGCAGCGACACGGGGAGGAAAGTTGAAGTGGAGGAAAGTTTAGAGTTTTCGAGTTCAAGATCTAGGAAAAAATCCAAGTAGTTACAATGGTAAACAAGAAGTTTAGGATGCAGTGCTGTAGGTTTGTGTGTCATAGCATGACTGGCTAAGGAAGCTTACACTGTCAGCATGATGTGGGAACCCAGGAAATTCCTCTGGCTGCCCTGCAGGACTCGAGACCCTGTCAGAGGGCTCAGAGAGCTTGGCACAGAGCCCAAGACCCCTGTGCCTTTGATTTAGCCCTTGGAAAAAACAATCCCCAACCTTGTATGAAGAATGACCAGCCACAAAAGTTGAAGTAGAATGATAGTGAATTTATCCCAGAGTGGAAAACTAGATTTTGAGGGTTTTTAGAATGGGGCTTCAGGGGGCCAGATGGAGCAATCTGGGCACGTCCAGCCTTTCTCCTTCTTCTTGGCCTCCATCTTCTGCTGTGATGTTGGCATTTGAGATTGGTCTAGAGTAGAAGCTCGCTGTCCGACATAGACAATAGGGATTGGAAAGTAATTGTAACTGTTGTACAGGTAGTTTTTAGTAGAAAAAGATAACACCACCCCAGAGGAGGCAGAGTGCCTTAGACTGTCTTGCTGAGCGGACCTCGGCAGGACAGGAGAAAGAATTTTATAGATAAGATACAATCAACAACCTTGAGACTGAGAAATGAAGAGCTCTGACTCCTTCTTCCACCACCGGGCTGGGAAAAGAGACTTTCTAACTTATCTCGCGGTCACTCTGACCAGCTAGACACTCCGAGAGCATGAGTCCGTAAGATGAAATCTTGAAGATTGGGTCCAAAACATAAAAATCCTTGTTGGCCGTGTCTTCTTGGCCAAGAAATCCTTCAAAGCTCTTGTAACTACAAGTCTTGTGGCCCTGTGAGCCATGCGGTGGAGATGTGAGCCCAACTCACCCTTCCTGCCTATGTAGAAGAGAAGAAAAAGCAATGGCATCATCTAAAAAACTCAGAGGTCCGCTCTCTAGCTCGTTCCAAACTCCTTCAACTCCCCAAAAGTGGGATTTAGCTACAAATAGATGACAAGGACTCTCAGGGCTGCCTCTCTGACTCCAGAGCGGCTGCTTTAGAATCTTTCACATAACCCTGTGTAGTCAGGTGCCAGAAATGGATCATTTGAAGAAACTTTCCCAACTGACTTGCATGGAGGCTTGTTTGAAGGGTGTTTGAAGAGAAAGTTTCCCAGAAGAGGTCTGGGCTTTGGCCTAGCTGTGTCCCCTGCTGACTGTGAAGTGTGCCATCAGCTGCAGGGCTATCCCGGCTAAAAAATATCATCGAGTCACTTGGACTTGCTCTTTTTGGCCTATAAAAGCTGGACCCACTTTCGGGGCAAATTTGGAGAGCTCATCTATGGGTGGATGGAACACCTAGGATTTTCCCAGTTGCTGGGAATGGTTCTTAAGGTCCCTGGAGTAAATCGGGGCTTCCCAGCAACTGCGCATCGTCAAGATGACAAAGAATTGTCTTGGTTTGAAGAGAGAGGTGTCTGCTAAGGAAGGCAGAAGTCTTCTCTGGAATGGAAAATGTAAATCCCCTCCCTTCAAATGATTCTCATTTAGAAATTCAAATGCTCTCGGGGAAAGATATGGGGATAGGCCTGAGCCCGCAGAGCAGGGCGGCCTTTGCTTATGGTCTGAGCCCTTCCTAAAGATTCTGTCAGGCTGTCTTAGACACCTGGGGCCAGGGATTCCTTCCAAGCTGGGCCACTTTAGCGGGGCTGGGGCCGGCCCCAGGGCAGGAGGCAGTGTGTGCAAGGGCCCTGGGTGGCACGCTGCAGCACGGTCACCGTGCCATGGAACGGAACCCGGTCTCCAAGGCCCCTTTGTGACACGTGGGAAATAGAAGCTTGCCCGGTGCTGGGAGCAAGCAGCGGGGCACAACGGGACAGAGCAGTGCTGTGAGGAGCCCCCACACAGCGCACTCGTTCCCGTCTGACCAGGAGCTTTTCTGCAGCGTTCTTCCTGCAGCTGAGCTCAAGGCCAGAGCACAGGACTCGGTGACCCGTGGCCTTCCAAGCCTTCTATTCTGCAGCTGCCCCCAAGGGCAGAGCGTGGGACTTGGTGCCCTGGAGCTTTCCCAGGGCACCTCTCCTGCATGTAGCTCCAGCCACAGACATGGAGCAGAGACCCCCGAGAGTGCCCAAGATGGCCTGGGTGGAGGAGGAGGAAGGCGGCCCTGGAGCAGCCCCAGCACGGGAGACTGAAGAGGTGGTGCCCTTCCATCCACCACAGGGGGGTGAGTGGCAGAACTGGGCTGCAGGCCTGGAGCCTGCAGCCAACTTGGCCCCATGCCATGCCATGCCATGCCATGCCATGCCATGCCATGCCATGCCATGCCATGCCATGCCATGCAATCCCCTGGGGAAATGCCCACGGACAGGCCGGAAGAGGCGCCAGGCAGACACCCCTCAGCGGCCTCGCTCCATCCCCCTGGGGCATCGCAGGGCTCTCCCTGCCTGGGGAGTGCAGGGCTGGGCTGTGTTCTCCGGCCTCTCCCGCAGCCCCTCAGCTCTGGCTGCGCTCCCTCTTTGCCAGATGAAGCTGTGGAGCGCACACATGAGCAGGAATCCAGCCGTGGCCGCTTCCATCGAACAGCGCAGGTACCTGCAGCCACCCCCACCCGGGCTGGGCCTGCTGTCCCTGCTCAGCCCAGCACCGTGTGTGCAGCACTCCATGCAACATCCGCGGCTTCTTGCCCTTCTCCTACAGCTCGTCTGCCACTTCATCCGGAGCATTCGGCAGGAAGAGACCCGCACCATGGGCACTGGGCTCACAGCTCACTCCGAGCTCCTCAAGCATGAGACCAGTGCCGCCCTGCTGGATTTGCTCCTGGAGAAGGGTGTTGCCAGGCCAGAACAAGTAAGCAGCCTGGGGCCAGGCTTCAGTTCCCCCAGGAGTCACGTGGCTTCCCCAGCCACGCCTGCTGCTCCCTCAGAGCCTTTGAGGCCATGGCAGTGCGCTGGCAAGGAAAGCACTTCTCTGGGGAGCCTGGGGACATTGCTCTCTCTGGCAGCTTTCCAAGTCTCCCCGTGCCTCCCGCAGGTGCCTGCCATGGTGAGGTACATTCACCGATGGCTCCTGGCCAATGATTCTGCCCAGCACAGGCTGGACAAGGCCCTGCTGAAACTCACCAAAGCACAGCCGGCTGACGCAGTCGTGACGCTCCTGCGTGTGGCCCCGTCCTGTGACAGGTATGGGGCCCACCTGCCCAGAGGGCTCAGGCCTCCCAAGCCCATCACCCTGTATCGCCTGGCCCAGGTGTCTGAGCTAGAGAGTTCCAGAACCCTCTGGCTGCTGCCTTTCCCAGCCCTGGCACGTCAGCCCCTTAGCCTGCTGCCATGCTGCCTTGCTGCCCCTCAGGGCCCGTCCTCACACAGCTTGGCTGCCTGGCTGCTGCTGGCAAGGGCCAGTGGGCAGAGGAAGAGCCGGCGCTCAGCCCAGGCCCCTAGGGATGCCCAGGCCACGCTGCTGTGTCTGAGATCCCCCCTGAGACAGAGCTCTAATCCCGCAGAGCTGCCACCTCCATGTGGAAGACCATCATGTGCTCGTCCAGGACCGCGGAGCCAGTGCAGCTGATCCTCCTGGATGTGCTGGGGAGCTGGCCAGAGTACAGCACGTGCACCTCGGATGGGGACAAAACGGCTGTCTTTGCCCTGGCTGTGAGTTTCCGCAACTGGCCTTTGCTGGCCCCAAGGCCGCCTCTCCAGCAGCTCTCCATCCTCCTTCCCCCACTGCATCTGCCTGCCTCAGGCGCTGGCCGGAAACCTGGCCCAGGGCCAGCTTCAGCCCCACCAGGCCCCGTGCTCCCCTGCCAAGGTCTCTCCGGGCCTCTCCCTGCCACGCTCGGGCCCTGCCACACGGACACCTCGGCACTGAGCGCTCTCTCGGGGGGCTTTGTCCTTTGCAGGCGACCGTGGTGATGTGGAAGATCCTCCAAGAGTCCTCTGTCCCACGTGTAGTGAGGTCATATTTCCCCCGCCTTTTTGTTCATCTGCTCTTCCAAGTGTTCTCCAGCACAGAAGAGATGCCAGAGGAGGTCCAAACCTTCTGGAAGGATTGCCTGGAAGAGCACGGTCTTGTCATCAGCCCCAACAGGTGCTCCATCCCACTCCTCCTGTCCCTGCCTGACACGTGGCCTGCAAAGGAGCCAGTGCTGCCAGAGTGACCTGGGCTTTGCTGTGCACACAGGTTTGCAGTGCAGACCCTGAAGTCCCTGCTCTGCCAAAAGCAGTACAAGGATGTGGTGTTGTCAGTGGAAGGCAAGCGTGGCTGGGACACGCTGCTCTGTGCTGACACCCGCCACTATGCCATGGGTCTGCTGGCCAGGTGAGACTCACTTTCTCCCCATTGATCCTGCCATTTGTGCTCTGTGCCCGAGCCGTCCCACACATTCCCCGAGACCCTGGGACACACTGAGGGACAGCTAAGGACACACTGAGGGACGGCCAAGCAGACTGGAAAAGGCTGCGAGGGGAGAGAGCACAGGAGGAGACACCTCCTAAAGGGCCCAGGTCCCCATGCAGAGTGGTGGTAAAAGACCACCAGGCTCTGTAAGCCTGTCCTTGGAGAGATTTGCTCAGCTTCCTGGTCCCTTTTTTGCCCTCCTAGGGAGATGCGCCACGCTTGTCATCGCTTGTGTTCCAGTATTGCACTCCACCTCCTCTGGCTGCTCAGCACACAGGAGCCACACTGGGATCTGCCCGCCCTGGCATTCCTTGTGGAGGTGAGCCGGGTGTCCAGCGCTGCCTGGCTGTGCTGCCTCCCAGCTCTCTGCCCTCTCGTGGCCGCAGACACCTGGGACGGTGCCCGCACCCTGTGCTGCTGCTGCTGCTGCTGCTGCGTCCTGGGCCCAGCCCTGTGCGGCTGCGGGCTCCTGCCGGCCGGCTCCCCCATCACTGGCCTGTGCCTTTCAGGTCCTCGTGTGCCTGGATTCGAGTGAATGTGGCGACAGTGTTGTGAAGGTCTCTTCAAGGTACCTGCAGAGCGAGTGCAGGGAGAGGCGTCGCCTGGCGCTCAGGGCCCTTCTGGAGCTCATTGATGATCCCTCAATGGTGAGAAGGGGGCGGTGGCTGAAGCTGCACTGGGAACGCAGTCGCTTGGCCTGGCCTGGCCTTTGGGCACTGGGGAAGCTGCTCCCAGCTCTCCTGCCTCCTGCTTCAGCTACCCCAGTGCTTCAGGACAGTCCTTTGGCCTCTGGGCCCTGTGGCAGCAGGGTGGGACTTCACAGACTTGTGTTGCGCACAGGCCGAAAGAATGTGGAGCTTGACTGAAAGCCTCATGCGCCTACTGGCCGACAAAGATGCAGAGACAGCTGGGATGACACTCATCACACTCAGCTTTATACTCCTGCACAAACACATGCTGATGTCAACCCCCATTGCCGTGCAGCTGGCTGAGGCACTCCTGCCGCTCTTTGACCACGTAAGGCTCTGTGCCCCCAGCTACAGCCACTGGGTGCTGCCTGGAAACTGTGTGCCCTGTGCATTTCCAGCCCTGTGCCCAGGGCGCCCAGAGGAGCCAATG
Source organism: Zonotrichia albicollis (assembly GCF_047830755.1). Classification (NCBI taxonomy): domain Eukaryota; kingdom Metazoa; phylum Chordata; class Aves; order Passeriformes; family Passerellidae; genus Zonotrichia; species Zonotrichia albicollis. The sequence continues at coordinate 3,823,827 of NC_133850.1, forward strand.
CTGAGGTGTTTTTTCATTTTTTTTTCGTCTAGGATAATAGCCAGGTACAGCTGCTCTCCATAAAACTCTTCCGAGACATGATGGAGTACTTGGAAGAGAGAGAAAACCCTTTGGAAAGCCCTGTGCAACAGAGCCTGCTTCCACTCTTCTTCCACTGCAATGATGAGAATCAGCATGTGGCAGAGGTGAGGACTCGTGGGCTGCTGCTGTCCGCCTGGCACGGGGCTCGGCTGCCTCCTGCCCTGCGCCTGCTGGACCGCAGCCTCCCGCAGGCCATGGCAGGGGGAGGCGGGTCCCGAGCCCTGGGCTGCGGGGCCATCTCCGCGTCTCTGCTGCTCTCCAGGCTTCTCGGGAAACGCTGCTTTATGCGGTCAAGTTCATCAAGAGGAGGGATCTCAAAAAGCTGCTGAAGGAGCAGAAACTGTGGAAGTTCAGCAAGTGCCTGGTAAGGACGGCCTGGAATCCCCACCTCAGCCAGGAGAAGGCCCCTGAGGGCGGTGCTCAGTGTGCGGGCCGGGCAGCTGTGCCCCTGCGCGCTGCTGCAGCCAGAGGCCGCGCGGGCTCCTCTCCAGGCTCCCGTGGGCCCGAGCCGGGTGCCCATGAAAGCCCGGCCCGGCGGAGCTGCGGGGCAGGGGCGGCACCGCGGCTCCCCGGGCAGCAGCCGGCCCTCTCCCCCTCCCCTCTCGGGAGCCCGGCGCCAGCGGCTGCTGGCCGCGCCTCAGGGCTGTGTGGCCGGGGGAGGCCGGGGCTTGGCGCAGGCAGCGCCCGGCCCAGGGCCTGAGCCCGCGCCAACCCTTCCCTCCTGCCGCTCTCTCCAGCTGGCAGAGGACAGGAGCAGAGCAGCCGAGCACCTGCGCCGAGCCCTGCGCTACCTGGAGAGCCCACAGGAGCCCCTGCGAGAGGCGGCCATCAGCTTCATGGGTGAGTTACGAGCCCGGGCTCCCTTCCCCGGCCCGCCGCAGCTCGGCCCCGGCCCCGCCTGCTGCCCCGGCAGCGGCAGCCGCGCCCGGCGCCGTGGAGCCCCGCCTGGCCTGGGCATTGCTGCTGCCGCCCTCTGACAGCCGTGCCCTGGGGCGACAGCGTGCCGCATGGGCTGAGCTGAGCCCTGCCGGGCCGGCAGCCCGTGTGGCCACAGCGCCGCAGCGGCGCTGGCAGGGAGCTGTGCTGCTGGGGCCATGACAGGCTCTGTGTTCACAGGCATGGCCGGGCGGCACCTGAGGGGGCAGCAGCAAGAGCTGCAGCTGATCTGCGCTGGTGAGTGAGGGCAGCGGGCTGACAGCGGGGCCTGCCGGGGGGAGCTGCAAGCCCTGCCCCGGCTGCGGAGGGCTCTGCTCCCGTGGGCAGAGCACACGGAGATTTCAGGGCCACGCGGGCCATTCGTGGCCAGCAGCTTCGGGCTGATCCCCTTGCTCCCTTCTCCCTCCTGGCCATGGCAAGAGCCGGCTGGGATGGCCCTGGCAGGGGGCTCTTCCTCGGCTCCCTGCAGCTCCAGCTTCTGACCGTGCCTCTGTTCCTCTCTCTCGCAGCCCTTGAAGACAAAACGAACGACGTCAGCCTCGCCGTCGGAAGCCTGGCAATTCAAACGCTGTGCATCGTCAGGTCAGGAGAGCGGGCTCCCATCTCCAGGTTCCAGTGGCTCCAAAATCACCTGCGCAGGGCGTGGAAGACACGGCCTCCTCGTCCGTCATGGCTCGGCTGCCTGCCCTGCCAGAGCTCTGTGGAGGATTGATCCCAGAAGCTCTTTTCGCTGGGGCCCCCTGAGTCAAGTTTTATTTTGTTTTTCTTCAAGAATTTTATTTTATTTATTTTTTTTCTTTTTCCATGTAAATACAGATTATGTTAACATACACAGACTCCCAGGATCTTTCTTTTGCTGCCCAGGGTCCGTACGGCATAGGGGAGGAGGGGGAAAAGGATGCTCGCACTCAGCCAGCTGCGCAGGCGTGCAGTGGGCCCGGGGAAATGGCCAGAAACCCCTCGGCCTTTGGTGGTTCTGCTGAAGCCTTTGTGCTGCCCACAGAGCGGCTGGGCAGGGGCCGGAGCTGCGGGGATCCCTGCCAGAGAGGTGCCTGGAGATGGCCACAAGCCCTGGGCCAGGCAGGAAGCGCCAGCCGTGTCCTCCTGCCCGTGTGCTGCCGGCTGCCTTGCTGAGGGCTCCCAGGTGCCTCTGCATGGGGCTGCTCTGGAGCTGCTGTGGGGCTGCGGCGCTGCTGCAGGCCACAAGCAGCCCCCTGGCAGCCGCCTTGTTCCTGCCAGAGTTGACCTGCAAGACGCATCCTGGGCACTCTGCAACTAACAGCATCAGTGTTGCTGGAAACCCAAATGCAGAGAAATCTCAGACCTTTGGTCTTGTCAGCAAAGCTTAGAATTAAGCACAGGGTTTGATCTGAGACCTTGCAAAGGGCTCCCAAACTTAGGTGATAGAAGCGAGAATGCGGATTTCTAGTTTATAGCAGCGACACGGGGAGGAAAGTTGAAGTGGAGGAAAGTTTAGAGTTTTCGAGTTCAAGATCTAGGAAAAAATCCAAGTAGTTACAATGGTAAACAAGAAGTTTAGGATGCAGTGCTGTAGGTTTGTGTGTCATAGCATGACTGGCTAAGGAAGCTTACACTGTCAGCATGATGTGGGAACCCAGGAAATTCCTCTGACTGCCCTGCAGGACTCGAGACCCTGTCAGAGGGCTCAGAGAGCTTGGCACAGAGCCCAAGACCCCTGTGCCTTTGATTTAGCCCTTGGAAAAAACAATCCCCAACCTTGTATGAAGAATGACCAGCCACAAAAGTTGAAGTAGAATGATAGTGAATTTATCCCAGAGTGGAAAACTAGATTTTGAGGGTTTTTAGAATGGGGCTTCAGGGGGCCAGATGGAGCAATCTGGGCACGTCCAGCCTTTCTCCTTCTTCTTGGCCTCCATCTTCTGCTGTGATGTTGGCATTTGAGATTGGTCTAGAGTAGAAGCTCGCTGTCCGACATAGACAATAGGGATTGGAAAGTAATTGTAACTGTTGTACAGGTAGTTTTTAGTAGAAAAAGATAACACCACCCCAGAGGAGGCAGAGTGCCTTAGACTGTCTTGCTGAGCGGACCTCGGCAGGACAGGAGAAAGAATTTTATAGATAAGATACAATCAACAACCTTGAGACTGAGAAATGAAGAGCTCTGACTCCTTCTTCCACCACCGGGCTGGGAAAAGAGACTTTCTAACTTATCTCGCGGTCACTCTGACCAGCTAGACACTCCGAGAGCATGAGTCCGTAAGATGAAATCTTGAAGATTGGGTCCAAAACATAAAAATCCTTGTTGGCCGTGTCTTCTTGGCCAAGAAATCCTTCAAAGCTCTTGTAACTACAAGTCTTGTGGCCCTGTGAGCCATGCGGTGGAGATGTGAGCCCAACTCACCCTTCCTGCCTATGTAGAAGAGAAGAAAAAGCAATGGCATCATCTAAAAAACTCAGAGGTCCGCTCTCTAGCTCGTTCCAAACTCCTTCAACTCCCCAAAAGTGGGATTTAGCTACAAATAGATGACAAGGACTCTCAGGGCTGCCTCTCTGACTCCAGAGCGGCTGCTTTAGAATCTTTCACATAACCCTGTGTAGTCAGGTGCCAGAAATGGATCATTTGAAGAAACTTTCCCAACTGACTTGCATGGAGGCTTGTTTGAAGGGTGTTTGAAGAGAAAGTTTCCCAGAAGAGGTCTGGGCTTTGGCCTAGCTGTGTCCCCTGCTGACTGTGAAGTGTGCCATCAGCTGCAGGGCTATCCCGGCTAAAAAATATCATCGAGTCACTTGGACTTGCTCTTTTTGGCCTATAAAAGCTGGACCCACTTTCGGGGCAAATTTGGAGAGTTCATCTATGGGTGGATGGAACACCTAGGATTTTCCCAGTTGCTGGGAATGGTTCTTAAGGTCCCTGGAGTAAATCGGGGCTTCCCAGCAACTGCGCATCGTCAAGATGACAAAGAATTGTCTTGGTTTGAAGAGAGAGGTGTCTGCTAAGGAAGGCAGAAGTCTTCTCTGGAATGGAAAATGTAAATCCCCTCCCTTCAAATGATTCTCATTTAGAAATTCAAATGCTCTCAGGGAAAGATATGGGGATAGGCCTGAGCCCGCAGAGCAGGGCGGCCTTTGCTTATGGTCTGAGCCCTTCCTAAAGATTCTGTCAGGCTGTCTTAGACACCTGGGGCCAGGGATTCCTTCCAAGCTGGGCCACTTTAGCGGGGCTGGGGCCGGCCCCAGGGCAGGAGGCAGTGTGTGCAAGGGCCCTGGGTGGCACGCTGCAGCACGGTCACCGTGCCATGGAACGGAACCCGGTCTCCAAGGCCCCTTTGTGACACGTGGGAAATAGAAGCTTGCCCGGTGCTGGGAGCAAGCAGCGGGGCACAACGGGACAGAGCAGTGCTGTGAGGAGCCCCCACACAGCGCACTCGTTCCCGTCTGACCAGGAGCTTTTCTGCAGCGTTCTTCCTGCAGCTGAGCTCAAGGCCAGAGCACAGGACTCGGTGACCCGTGGCCTTCCAAGCCTTCTATTCTGCAGCTGCCCCCAAGGGCAGAGCGTGGGACTTGGTGCCCTGGAGCTTTCCCAGGGCACCTCTCCTGCATGTAGCTCCAGCCACAGACATGGAGCAGAGACCCCCGAGAGTGCCCAAGATGGCCTGGGTGGAGGAGGAGGAAGGCGGCCCTGGAGCAGCCCCAGCACGGGAGACTGAAGAGGTGGTGCCCTTCCATCCACCACAGGGGGGTGAGTGGCAGAACTGGGCTGCAGGCCTGGAGCCTGCAGCCAACTTGGCCCCATGCCATGCCATGCCATGCCATGCCATGCCATGCCATGCCATGCCATGCCATGCCATGCCATGCCATGCCATGCAATCCCCTGGGGAAATGCCCACGGACAGGCCGGAAGAGGCGCCAGGCAGACACCCCTCAGCGGCCTCGCTCCATCCCCCTGGGGCATCGCAGGGCTCTCCCTGCCTGGGGAGTGCAGGGCTGGGCTGTGTTCTCCGGCCTCTCCCGCAGCCCCTCAGCTCTGGCTGCGCTCCCTCTTTGCCAGATGAAGCTGTGGAGCGCACACATGAGCAGGAATCCAGCCGTGGCCGCTTCCATCGAACAGCGCAGGTACCTGCAGCCACCCCCACCCGGGCTGGGCCTGCTGTCCCTGCTCAGCCCAGCACCGTGTGTGCAGCACTCCATGCAACATCCGCGGCTTCTTGCCCTTCTCCTACAGCTCGTCTGCCACTTCATCCGGAGCATTCGGCAGGAAGAGACCCGCACCATGGGCACTGGGCTCACAGCTCACTCCGAGCTCCTCAAGCATGAGACCAGTGCCGCCCTGCTGGATTTGCTCCTGGAGAAGGGTGTTGCCAGGCCAGAACAAGTAAGCAGCCTGGGGCCAGGCTTCAGTTCCCCCAGGAGTCACGTGGCTTCCCCAGCCACGCCTGCTGCTCCCTCAGAGCCTTTGAGGCCATGGCAGTGCGCTGGCAAGGAAAGCACTTCTCTGGGGAGCCTGGGGACATTGCTCTCTCTGACAGCTTTCCAAGTCTCCCCGTGCCTCCCGCAGGTGCCTGCCATGGTGAGGTACATTCACCGATGGCTCCTGGCCAATGATTCTGCCCAGCACAGGCTGGACAAGGCCCTGCTGAAACTCACCAAAGCACAGCCGGCTGACGCAGTCGTGACGCTCCTGCGTGTGGCCCCGTCCTGTGACAGGTATGGGGCCCACCTGCCCAGAGGGCTCAGGCCTCCCAAGCCCATCACCCTGTATCGCCTGGCCCAGGTGTCTGAGCTAGAGAGTTCCAGAACCCTCTGGCTGCTGCCTTTCCCAGCCCTGGCACGTCAGCCCCTTAGCCTGCTGCCATGCTGCCTTGCTGCCCCTCAGGGCCCGTCCTCACACAGCTTGGCTGCCTGGCTGCTGCTGGCAAGGGCCAGTGGGCAGAGGAAGAGCCGGCGCTCAGCCCAGGCCCCTAGGGATGCCCAGGCCACGCTGCTGTGTCTGAGATCCCCCCTGAGACAGAGCTCTAATCCCGCAGAGCTGCCACCTCCATGTGGAAGACCATCATGTGCTCGTCCAGGACCGCGGAGCCAGTGCAGCTGATCCTCCTGGATGTGCTGGGGAGCTGGCCAGAGTACAGCACGTGCACCTCGGATGGGGACAAAACGGCTGTCTTTGCCCTGGCTGTGAGTTTCCGCAACTGGCCTTTGCTGGCCCCAAGGCCGCCTCTCCAGCAGCTCTCCATCCTCCTTCCCCCACTGCATCTGCCTGCCTCAGGCGCTGGCCGGAAACCTGGCCCAGGGCCAGCTTCAGCCCCACCAGGCCCCGTGCTCCCCTGCCAAGGTCTCTCCGGGCCTCTCCCTGCCACGCTCGGGCCCTGCCACACGGACACCTCGGCACTGAGCGCTCTCTCGGGGGGCTTTGTCCTTTGCAGGCGACCGTGGTGATGTGGAAGATCCTCCAAGAGTCCTCTGTCCCACGTGTAGTGAGGCCATATTTCCCCCGCCTTTTTGTTCATCTGCTCTTCCAAGTGTTCTCCAGCACAGAAGAGATGCCAGAGGAGGTCCAAACCTTCTGGAAGGATTGCCTGGAAGAGCACGGTCTTGTCATCAGCCCCAACAGGTGCTCCATCCCACTCCTCCTGTCCCTGCCTGACACGTGGCCTGCAAAGGAGCCAGTGCTGCCAGAGTGACCTGGGCTTTGCTGTGCACACAGGTTTGCAGTGCAGACCCTGAAGTCCCTGCTCTGCCAAAAGCAGTACAAGGATGTGGTGTTGTCAGTGGAAGGCAAGCGTGGCTGGGACACGCTGCTCTGTGCTGACACCCGCCACTATGCCATGGGTCTGCTGGCCAGGTGAGACTCACTTTCTCCCCATTGATCCTGCCATTTGTGCTCTGTGCCCGAGCCGTCCCACACATTCCCCGAGACCCTGGGACACACTGAGGGACAGCTAAGGACACACTGAGGGACGGCCAAGCAGACTGGAAAAGGCTGCGAGGGGAGAGAGCACAGGAGGAGACACCTCCTAAAGGGCCCAGGTCCCCATGCAGAGTGGTGGTAAAAGACCACCAGGCTCTGTAAGCCTGTCCTTGGAGAGATTTGCTCAGCTTCCTGGTCCCTTTTTTGCCCTCCTAGGGAGATGCGCCACGCTTGTCATCGCTTGTGTTCCAGTATTGCACTCCACCTCCTCTGGCTGCTCAGCACACAGGAGCCACACTGGGATCTGCCCGCCCTGGCATTCCTTGTGGAGGTGAGCCGGGTGTCCAGCGCTGCCTGGCTGTGCTGCCTCCCAGCTCTCTGCCCTCTCGTGGCCGCAGACACCTGGGACGGTGCCCGCACCCTGTGCTGCTGCTGCTGCTGCTGCTGCGTCCTGGGCCCAGCCCTGTGCGGCTGCGGGCTCCTGCCGGCCGGCTCCCCCATCACTGGCCTGTGCCTTTCAGGTCCTCGTGTGCCTGGATTCGAGTGAATGTGGCGACAGTGTTGTGAAGGTCTCTTCAAGGTACCTGCAGAGCGAGTGCAGGGAGAGGCGTCGCCTGGCGCTCAGGGCCCTTCTGGAGCTCATTGATGATCCCTCAATGGTGAGAAGGGGGCGGTGGCTGAAGCTGCACTGGGAACGCAGTCGCTTGGCCTGGCCTGGCCTTTGGGCACTGGGGAAGCTGCTCCCAGCTCTCCTGCCTCCTGCTTCAGCTACCCCAGTGCTTCAGGACAGTCCTTTGGCCTCTGGGCCCTGTGGCAGCAGGGTGGGACTTCACAGACTTGTGTTGCGCACAGGCCGAAAGAATGTGGAGCTTGACTGAAAGCCTCATGCGCCTACTGGCCGACAAAGATGCAGAGACAGCTGGGATGACACTCATCACACTCAGCTTTATACTCCTGCACAAACACATGCTGATGTCAACCCCCATTGCCGTGCAGCTGGCTGAGGCACTCCTGCCGCTCTTTGACCACGTAAGGCTCTGTGCCCCCAGCTACAGCCACTGGGTGCTGCCTGGAAACTGTGTGCCCTGTGCATTTCCAGCCCTGTGCCCAGGGCGCCCAGAGGAGCCAATGCTGAGGTGTTTTTTCATTTTTTTTTCGTCTAGGATAATAGCCAGGTACAGCTGCTCTCCATAAAACTCTTCCGAGACATGATGGAGTACTTGGAAGAGAGAGAAAACCCTTTGGAAAGCCCTGTGCAACAGAGCCTGCTTCCACTCTTCTTCCACTGCAATGATGAGAATCAGCATGTGGCAGAGGTGAGGACTCGTGGGCTGCTGCTGTCCGCCTGGCACGGGGCTCGGCTGCCTCCTGCCCTGCGCCTGCTGGACCGCAGCCTCCCGCAGGCCATGGCAGGGGGAGGCGGGTCCCGAGCCCTGGGCTGCGGGGCCATCTCCGCGTCTCTGCTGCTCTCCAGGCTTCTCGGGAAACGCTGCTTTATGCGGTCAAGTTCATCAAGAGGAGGGATCTCAAAAAGCTGCTGAAGGAGCAGAAACTGTGGAAGTTCAGCAAGTGCCTGGTAAGGACGGCCTGGAATCCCCACCTCAGCCAGGAGAAGGCCCCTGAGGGCGGTGCTCAGTGTGCGGGCCGGGCAGCTGTGCCCCTGCGCGCTGCTGCAGCCAGAGGCCGCGCGGGCTCCTCTCCAGGCTCCCGTGGGCCCGAGCCGGGTGCCCATGAAAGCCCGGCCCGGCGGAGCTGCGGGGCAGGGGCGGCACCGCGGCTCCCCGGGCAGCAGCCGGCCCTCTCCCCCTCCCCTCTCGGGAGCCCGGCGCCAGCGGCTGCTGGCCGCGCCTCAGGGCTGTGTGGCCGGGGGAGGCCGGGGCTTGGCGCAGGCAGCGCCCGGCCCAGGGCCTGAGCCCGCGCCAACCCTTCCCTCCTGCCGCTCTCTCCAGCTGGCAGAGGACAGGAGCAGAGCAGCCGAGCACCTGCGCCGAGCCCTGCGCTACCTGGAGAGCCCACAGGAGCCCCTGCGAGAGGCGGCCATCAGCTTCATGGGTGAGTTACGAGCCCGGGCTCCCTTCCCCGGCCCGCCGCAGCTCGGCCCCGGCCCCGCCTGCTGCCCCGGCAGCGGCAGCCGCGCCCGGCGCCGTGGAGCCCCGCCTGGCCTGGGCATTGCTGCTGCCGCCCTCTGACAGCCGTGCCCTGGGGCGACAGCGTGCCGCATGGGCTGAGCTGAGCCCTGCCGGGCCGGCAGCCCGTGTGGCCACAGCGCCGCAGCGGCGCTGGCAGGGAGCTGTGCTGCTGGGGCCATGACAGGCTCTGTGTTCACAGGCATGGCCGGGCGGCACCTGAGGGGGCAGCAGCAAGAGCTGCAGCTGATCTGCGCTGGTGAGTGAGGGCAGCGGGCTGACAGCGGGGGCTGCCGGGGGGAGCTGCAAGCCTTGCCCCGGCTGCAGTGGGCTCTGCTCCCGTGGGCAGAGCACACGGAGATTTCAGGGCCACGCGGGCCATTCGTGGCCAGCAGCTTCGGGTTGATCCCCTTGCTCCCTTCTCCCTCCTGGCCATGGCAAGAGCCGGCTGGGATGGCCCTGGCAGGGGGCTCTTCCTCGGCTCCCTGCAGCTCCAGCTTCTGACCGTGCCTCTGTTCCTCTCTCTCGCAGCCCTTGAAGACAAAACGAACGACGTCAGCCTCGCCGTCGGAAGCCTGGCAATTCAAACGCTGTGCATCGTCAGGTCAGGAGAGCGGGCTCCCATCTCCAGGTTCCAGTGGCTCCAAAATCACCTGCGCAGGGCGTGGAAGACACGGCCTCGTCCGTCATGGCTCAGCTGCCTGCCCTGCCAGGGCTCTGTGGAGAACTGATCCCAGAAGCTGTTTTTGTTGTGGCCACCTGAGTCAGGTGGAATTTTCCGTTTCTTCAAGAATTTTTGTTTCTTTTTTTTTTTTTTTTCTTTTACCATGTAAATATAGACTATGTTAACATACACAGACTCCCAGGATCTTTCTTTTGCTGCCCAGGGTCCGTATGGCATAGGGGAGGAGGGGGAAAAGGATGCTCGCACTCAGCCAGCTGCGCAGTGGGCCCGGGGAAATGGCCAGAAACCCCTTGGCCTTTGGTGGTTCTGCTGAAGCCTTTGTGCTGCCCACAGAGCGGCTGGGCAGGGGCCGGAGCTGCGGGGATCCCTGCCAGAGAGGTGCCTGGAGACGGCCACAAGCCCTGGGCCAGGCAGGAAGCGCCAGCCGTGTCCTCCTGCCCGTGTGCTGCCGGCTGCCTTGCTGAGGGCTCCCAGGTGCCTCTGCATGGGGCTGCTCTGGAGCTGCTGTGGGGCTGCGGCGCTGCTGCCGGGCAGCTTGGCCGGGCTGGGGCAGCCCCTGAGGGGCTGGGCCGCTGGCAAGCCGTGGGCAATGGGCTGTCAGAGGCCACAAGCAGCCCCCTGGCAGCCGCCTTGTTCCTGCCAGAGTTGACCTGCAAGACGCATCCTGGGCGCTCTGCAACTAACAGCATCAGTGTTGTTGGAAACCCAAATGCAGAGAAATCTCAGACCTTTGGTCTTGTCAGCAAAGCTTAGAATTAAACACAGGATTTGATCTGAGACCTTGCAAAGGGCTCCCAAACTTAGGTGCTAGGAGCGAGAATGCGCATTTCCAGTTTATAGCAGCGACACGGGGAGGAAAGTTGAAGTGGAGGAAAGTTTAGAGTTTTCGAGTTCAAGATCTAGGAAAAAATCCAAGTAGTTACAATGGTAAACAAGAAGTTTAGGATGCAGTGCTGTAGGTTTGTGTGTCATAGCATGACTGGCTAAGGAAGCTTACACTGTCAGCATGATGTGGGAACCCAGGAAATTCCTCTGGCTGCCCTGCAGGACTCGAGACCCTGTCAGAGGGCTCAGAGAGCTTGGCACAGAGCCCAAGACCCCTGTGCCTTTGATTTAGCCCTTGGAAAAAACAATCCCCAACCTTGTATGAAGAATGACCAGCCACAAAAGTTGAAGTAGAATGATAGTGAATTTATCCCAGAGTGGAAAACTAGATTTTGAGGGTTTTTAGAATGGGGCTTCAGGGGGCCAGATGGAGCAATCTGGGCACGTCCAGCCTTTCTCCTTCTTCTTGGCCTCCATCTTCTGCTGTGATGTTGGCATTTGAGATTGGTCTAGAGTAGAAGCTCGCTGTCCGACATAGACAATAGGGATTGGAAAGTAATTGTAACTGTTGTACAGGTAGTTTTTAGTAGAAAAAGATAACACCACCCCAGAGGAGGCAGAGTGCCTTAGACTGTCTTGCTGAGCGGACCTCGGCAGGACAGGAGAAAGAATTTTATAGATAAGATACAATCAACAACCTTGAGACTGAGAAATGAAGAGCTCTGACTCCTTCTTCCACCACCGGGCTGGGAAAAGAGACTTTCTAACTTATCTCGCGGTCACTCTGACCAGCTAGACACTCCGAGAGCATGAGTCCGTAAGATGAAATCTTGAAGATTGGGTCCAAAACATAAAAATCCTTGTTGGCCGTGTCTTCTTGGCCAAGAAATCCTTCAAAGCTCTTGTAACTACAAGTCTTGTGGCCCTGTGAGCCATGCGGTGGAGATGTGAGCCCAACTCACCCTTCCTGCCTATGTAGAAGAGAAGAAAAAGCAATGGCATCATCTAAAAAACTCAGAGGTCCGCTCTCTAGCTCGTTCCAAACTCCTTCAACTCCCCAAAAGTGGGATTTAGCTACAAATAGATGACAAGGACTCTCAGGGCTGCCTCTCTGACTCCAGAGCGGCTGCTTTAGAATCTTTCACATAACCCTGTGTAGTCAGGTGCCAGAAATGGATCATTTGAAGAAACTTTCCCAACTGACTTGCATGGAGGCTTGTTTGAAGGGTGTTTGAAGAGAAAGTTTCCCAGAAGAGGTCTGGGCTTTGGCCTAGCTGTGTCCCCTGCTGACTGTGAAGTGTGCCATCAGCTGCAGGGCTATCCCGGCTAAAAAATATCATCGAGTCACTTGGACTTGCTCTTTTTGGCCTATAAAAGCTGGACCCACTTTCGGGGCAAATTTGGAGAGTTCATCTATGGGTGGATGGAACACCTAGGATTTTCCCAGTTGCTGGGAATGGTTCTTAAGGTCCCTGGAGTAAAATGGGGCTTCCCAGCAACTGCGCATCGTCAAGATGACAAAGAATTGTCTTGGTTTGAAGAGAGAGGTGTCTGCTAAGGAAGGCAGAAGTCTTCTCTGGAATGGAAAATGTAAATCCCCTCCCTTCAAATGATTCTCATTTAGAAATTCAAATACTCTCGGGGAAAGATATGGGGATAGGCCTGAGCCCGCAGAGCAGGGCGGCCTTTGCTTATGGTCTGAGCCCTTCCTAAAGATTCTGTCAGGCTGTCTTAGACACCTGGGGCCAGGGATTCCTTCCAAGCTGGGCCACTTTAGCGGGGCTGGGGCCGGCCCCAGGACAGGAGGCAGTGTGTGCAAGGGCCCTGGGTGGCACGCTGCAGCACGGTCGTCACCGTGCCATGGAACGGAACCCGGTCTCCAAGGCCCCTTTGTGACACGTGGGAAATAGAAGCTTGCCCGGTGCTGGGAGCAAACAGCGGGGCACAACGGGACAGAGCAGTGCTGTGAGGAGCCCCCACACAGCGCACTCGTTCCCGTCTGACCAGGAGCTTTTCTGCAGCGTTCTTCCTGCAGCTGAGCTCAAGGCCAGAGCACAGGACTCGGTGACCCGTGGCCTTCCAAGGCTTCTATTCTGCAGCTGCCCTCAAGGGCAGAGCGTGGGACTTGGTGCCCTGGAGCTTTCCCAGGGCACCTCTCCTGCAAGTAGCTCCAGCCATAGACATGGAGCAGAGACCCCTGAGAGTGCCCAAGATGGCCTGGGTGGAGGAGGAGGAAGGCGGCCCTGGAGCAGCCCCAGCACAGGAGACTGAAGAGGTGGTGCCCTTCCATCCACCACAGGGGGGTGAGTGGCAGAACTGGGCTGCAGGCCTGGAGCCTGCAGCCAACTTGGCCCCATGCCATGCCATGCCATGCAATCCCCTGGGGAAATGCCCACGGACAGGCCGGAAGAGGCGCCAGGCAGACACCCCTCAGCGGCCTCGCTCCATCCCCCTGGGGCATCGCAGGGCTCTCCCTGCCTGGGGAGTGCAGGGCTGGGCTGTGTTCTCCGGCCTCTCCCGCAGCCCCTCAGCTCTGGCTGCGCTCCCTCTTTGCCAGATGAAGCTGTGGAGCGCACACATGAGCAGGAATCCAGCCGTGGCCGCTTCCATCGAACAGCGCAGGTACCTGCAGCCACCCCCACCCGGGCTGGGCCTGCTGTCCCTGCTCAGCCCAGCACCGTGTGTGCAGCACTCCATGCAACATCCGCGGCTTCTTGCCCTTCTCCTACAGCTCGTCTGCCACTTCATCCGGAGCATTCGGCAGGAAGAGACCCGCACCATGGGCACTGGGCTCACAGCTCACTCCGAGCTCCTCAAGCATGAGACCAGTGCCGCCCTGCTGGATTTGCTCCTGGAGAAGGGTGTTGCCAGGCCAGAACAAGTAAGCAGCCTGGGGCCAGGCTTCAGTTCCCCCAGGAGTCACGTGGCTTCCCCAGCCACGCCTGCTGCTCCCTCAGAGCCTTTGAGGCCATGGCAGTGCGCTGGCAAGGAAAGCACTTCTCTGGGGAGCCTGGGGACATTGCTCTCTCTGGCAGCTTTCCAAGTCTCCCCGTGCCTCCCGCAGGTGCCTGCCATGGTGAGGTACATTCACCGATGGCTCCTGGCCAATGATTCTGCCCAGCACAGGCTGGACAAGGCCCTGCTGAAACTCACCAAAGCACAGCCGGCTGACGCAGTCGTGACGCTCCTGCGTGTGGCCCCGTCCTGTGACAGGTATGGGGCCCACCTGCCCAGAGGGCTCAGGCCTCCCAAGCCCATCACCCTGTATCGCCTGGCCCAGGTGTCTGAGCTAGAGAGTTCCAGAACCCTCTGGCTGCTGCCTTTCCCAGCCCTGGCACGTCAGCCCCTTAGCCTGCTGCCATGCTGCCTTGCTGCCCCTCAGGGCCCGTCCTCACACAGCTTGGCTGCCTGGCTGCTGCTGGCAAGGGCCAGTGGGCAGAGGAAGAGCCGGCGCTCAGCCCAGGCCCCTAGGGATGCCCAGGCCACGCTGCTGTGTCTGAGATCCCCCCTGAGACAGAGCTCTAATCCCGCAGAGCTGCCACCTCCATGTGGAAGACCATCATGTGCTCGTCCAGGACCGCGGAGCCAGTGCAGCTGATCCTCCTGGATGTGCTGGGGAGCTGGCCAGAGTACAGCACGTGCACCTTGGATGGGGACAAAACGGCTGTCTTTGCCCTGGCTGTGAGTTTCCGCAACTGGCCTTTGCTGGCCCCAAGGCCGCCTCTCCAGCAGCTCTCCATCCTCCTTCCCCCACTGCATCTGCCTGCCTCAGGCGCTGGCCGGAAACCTGGCCCAGGGCCAGCTTCAGCCCCACCAGGCCCCGTGCTCCCCTGCCAAGGTCTCTCCGGGCCTCTCCCTGCCACGCTCGGGCCCTGCCACACGGACACCTCGGCACTGAGCGCTCTCTCGGGGGGCTTTGTCCTTTGCAGGCGACCGTGGTGATGTGGAAGATCCTCCAAGAGTCCTCTGTCCCACGTGTAGTGAGGCCATATTTCCCCCGCCTTTTTGTTCATCTGCTCTTCCAAGTGTTCTCCAGCACAGAAGAGATGCCAGAGGAGGTCCAAACCTTCTGGAAGGATTGCCTGGAAGAGCACGGTCTTGTCATCAGCCCCAACAGGTGCTCCATCCCACTCCTCCTGTCCCTGCCTGACACGTGGCCTGCAAAGGAGCCAGTGCTGCCAGAGTGACCTGGGCTTTGCTGTGCACACAGGTTTGCAGTGCAGACCCTGAAGTCCCTGCTCTGCCAAAAGCAGTACAAGGATGTGGTGTTGTCAGTGGAAGGCAAGCGTGGCTGGGACACGCTGCTCTGTGCTGACACCCGCCACTATGCCATGGGTCTGCTGGCCAGGTGAGACTCACTTTCTCCCCGTTGATCCTGCCATTTGTGCTCTGTGCCCGAGCCGTCCCACACATTCCCCGAGACCCTGGGACACACTGAGGGACAGCTAAGGACACACTGAGGGACGGCCAAGCAGACTGGAAAAGGCTGCGAGGGGAGAGAGCACAGGAGGAGACACCTCCTAAAGGGCCCAGGTCCCCATGCAGAGTGGTGGTAAAAGACCACCAGGCTCTGTAAGCCTGTCCTTGGAGAGATTTGCTCAGCTTCCTGGTCCCTTTTTTGCCCTCCTAGGGAGATGCGCCACGCTTGTCATCGCTTGTGTTCCAGTATTGCACTCCACCTCCTCTGGCTGCTCAGCACACAGGAGCCACACTGGGATCTGCCCGCCCTGGCATTCCTTGTGGAGGTGAGCCGGGTGTCCAGCGCTGCCTGGCTGTGCTGCCTCCCAGCTCTCTGCCCTCTCGTGGCCGCAGACACCTGGGACGGTGCCCGCACCCTGTGCTGCTGCTGCTGCTGCTGCTGCGTCCTGGGCCCAGCCCTGTGCGGCTGCGGGCTCCTGCCGGCCGGCTCCCCCATCACTGGCCTGTGCCTTTCAGGTCCTCGTGTGCCTGGATTCGAGTGAATGTGGCGACAGTGTTGTGAAGGTCTCTTCAAGGTACCTGCAGAGCGAGTGCAGGGAGAGGCGTCGCCTGGCGCTCAGGGCCCTTCTGGAGCTCATTGATGATCCCTCAATGGTGAGAAGGGGGCGGTGGCTGAAGCTGCACTGGGAACGCAGTCGCTTGGCCTGGCCTGGCCTTTGGGCACTGGGGAAGCTGCTCCCAGCTCTCCTGCCTCCTGCTTCAGCTACCCCAGTGCTTCAGGACAGTCCTTTGGCCTCTGGGCCCTGTGGCAGCAGGGTGGGACTTCACAGACTTGTGTTGCGCACAGGCCGAAAGAATGTGGAGCTTGACTGAAAGCCTCATGCGCCTACTGGCCGACAAAGATGCAGAGACAGCTGGGATGACACTCATCACACTCAGCTTTATACTCCTGCACAAACACATGCTGATGTCAACCCCCATTGCCGTGCAGCTGGCTGAGGCACTCCTGCCGCTCTTTGACCACGTAAGGCTCTGTGCCCCCAGCTACAGCCACTGGGTGCTGCCTGGAAACTGTGTGCCCTGTGCATTTCCAGCCCTGTGCCCAGGGCGCCCAGAGGAGCCAATGCTGAGGTGTTTTTTCATTTTTTTTTCGTCTAGGATAATAGCCAGGTACAGCTGCTCTCCATAAAACTCTTCCGAGACATGATGGAGTACTTGGAAGAGAGAGAAAACCCTTTGGAAAGCCCTGTGCAACAGAGCCTGCTTCCACTCTTCTTCCACTGCAATGATGAGAATCAGCATGTGGCAGAGGTGAGGACTCGTGGGCTGCTGCTGTCCGCCTGGCACGGGGCTCGGCTGCCTCCTGCCCTGCGCCTGCTGGACCGCAGCCTCCTGCAGGCCATGGCAGGGGGAGGCGGGTCCCGAGCCCTGGGCTGCGGGGCCATCTCCGCGTCTCTGCTGCTCTCCAGGCTTCTCGGGAAACGCTGCTTTATGCGGTCAAGTTCATCAAGAGGAGGGATCTCAAAAAGCTGCTGAAGGAGCAGAAACTGTGGAAGTTCAGCAAGTGCCTGGTAAGGACGGCCTGGAATCCCCACCTCAGCCAGGAGAAGGCCCCTGAGGGCGGTGCTCAGTGTGCGGGCCGGGCAGCTGTGCCCCTGCGCGCTGCTGCAGCCAGAGGCCGCACGGGCTCTTTTCCAGGCTCCCGTGGGCCCGAGCCGGGTGCCCATGAAAGCCCGGCCCGGCGGAGCTGCGGGGCAGGGGCGGCACCGCGGCTCCCCGGGCAGCAGCCGGCCCTCTCCCCCTCCCCTCTCGCGAGCCCGGCGCCAGCGGCTGCTGGCCGCGCCTCAGGGCTGTGTGGCCGGGGGAGGCCGGGGCTTGGCGCAGGCAGCGCCCGGCCCAGGGCCTGAGCCCGCGCCAACCCTTCCCTCCTGCCGCTCTCTCCAGCTGGCAGAGGACAGGAGCAGAGCAGCCGAGCACCTGCGCCGAGCCCTGCGCTACCTGGAGAGCCCACAGGAGCCCCTGCGAGAGGCGGCCATCAGCTTCATGGGTGAGTTACGAGCCCGGGCTCCCTCCCCGGCCCGCCGCAGCTCGGCCCCGGCCCCGCCTGCTGCCCCGGCAGCGGCAGCCGCGCCCGGCGCCGTGGAGCCCCGCCTGGCCTGGGCATTGCTGCTGCCGCCCTCTGACAGCCGTGCCCTGGGGCGACAGCGTGCCGCATGGGCTGAGCTGAGCCCTGCCGGGCCGGCAGCCCGTGTGGCCACAGCGCCGCAGCGGCGCTGGCAGGGAGCTGTGCTGCTGGGGCCATGACAGGCTCTGTGTTCACAGGCATGGCCGGGCGGCACCTGAGGGGGCAGCAGCAAGAGCTGCAGCTGATCTGCGCTGGTGAGTGAGGGCAGCGGGCTGACAGCGGGGGCTGCCGGGGGGAGCTGCAAGCCTTGCCCCGGCTGCGGTGGGCTCTGCTCCCGTGGGCAGAGCACACGGAGATTTCAGGGCCACGCGGGCCATTCGTGGCCAGCAGCTTCGGGTTGATCCCCTTGCTCCCTTCTCCCTCCTGGCCATGGCAAGAGCCGGCTGGGATGGCCCTGGCAGGGGGCTCTTCCTCGGCTCCCTGCAGCTCCAGCTTCTGACCGTGCCTCTGTTCCTCTCTCTCGCAGCCCTTGAAGACAAAACGAACGACGTCAGCCTCGCCGTCGGAAGCCTGGCAATTCAAACGCTGTGCATCGTCAGGTCAGGAGAGCGGGCTCCCATCTCCAGGTTCCAGTGGCTCCAAAATCACCTGCGCAGGGCGTGGAAGACACGGCCTCGTCCGTCATGGCTCAGCTGCCTGCCCTGCCAGGGCTCTGTGGAGAACTGATCCCAGAAGCTGTTTTTGTTGTGGCCACCTGAGTCAGGTGGAATTTTCCGTTTCTTCAAGAATTTTTGTTTCTTTTTTTTTTTTTTTTCTTTTACCATGTAAATATAGACTATGTTAACATACACAGACTCCCAGGATCTTTCTTTTGCTGCCCAGGGTCCGTACGGCATAGGGGAGGAGGGGGAAAAGGATGCTCGCACTCAGCCAGCTGCGCAGTGGGCCCGGGGAAATGGCCAGAAACCCCTCGGCCTTTGGTGGTTCTGCTGAAGCCTTTGTGCTGCCCACAGAGCGGCTGGGCAGGGGCCGGAGCTGCGGGGATCCCTGCCAGAGAGGTGCCTGGAGATGGCCACAAGCCCTGGGCCAGGCAGGAAGCGCCAGCCGTGTCCTCCTGCCCGTGTGCTGCCGGCTGCCTTGCTGAGGGCTCCCAGGTGCCTCTGCATGGGGCTGCTCTGGAGCTGCTGTGGGGCTGCGGCGCTGCTGCCGGGCAGCTTGGCCGGGCTGGGGCAGCCCCTGAGGGGCTGGGCCGCTGGCAAGCCGTGGGCAATGGGCTGTCAGAGGCCACAAGCAGCCCCCTGGCAGCTGCCTTGTTCCTGCCAGAGTTGACCTGCAAGACGCATCCTGGGCGCTCTGCAACTAACAGCATCAGTGTTGTTGGAAACCCAAATGCAGAGAAATCTCAGACCTTTGGTCTTGTCAGCAAAGCTTAGAATTAAACACAGGATTTGATCTGAGACCTTGCAAAGGGCTCCCAAACTTAGGTGCTAGGAGCGAGAATGCGCATTTCCAGTTTATAGCAGCGACACGGGGAGGAAAGTTGAAGTGGAGGAAAGTTTAGAGTTTTCGAGTTCAAGATCTAGGAAAAAATCCAAGTAGTTACAATGGTAAACAAGAAGTTTAGGATGCAGTGCTGTAGGTTTGTGTGTCATAGCATGACTGGCTAAGGAAGCTTACACTGTCAGCATGATGTGGGAACCCAGGAAATTCCTCTGGCTGCCCTGCAGGACTCGAGACCCTGTCAGAGGGCTCAGAGAGCTTGGCACAGAGCCCAAGACCCCTGTGCCTTTGATTTAGCCCTTGGAAAAAACAATCCCCAACCTTGTATGAAGAATGACCAGCCACAAAAGTTGAAGTAGAATGATAGTGAATTTATCCCAGAGTGGAAAACTAGATTTTGAGGGTTTTTAGAATGGGGCTTCAGGGGGCCAGATGGAGCAATCTGGGCACGTCCAGCCTTTCTCCTTCTTCTTGGCCTCCATCTTCTGCTGTGATGTTGGCATTTGAGATTGGTCTAGAGTAGAAGCTCGCTGTCCGACATAGACAATAGGGATTGGAAAGTAATTGTAACTGTTGTACAGGTAGTTTTTAGTAGAAAAAGATAACACCACCCCAGAGGAGGCAGAGTGCCTTAGACTGTCTTGCTGAGCGGACCTCGGCAGGACAGGAGAAAGAATTTTATAGATAAGATACAATCAACAACCTTGAGACTGAGAAATGAAGAGCTCTGACTCCTTCTTCCACCACCGGGCTGGGAAAAGAGACTTTCTAACTTATCTCGCGGTCACTCTGACCAGCTAGACACTCCGAGAGCATGAGTCCGTAAGATGAAATCTTGAAGATTGGGTCCAAAACATAAAAATCCTTGTTGGCCGTGTCTTCTTGGCCAAGAAATCCTTCAAAGCTCTTGTAACTACAAGTCTTGTGGCCCTGTGAGCCATGCGGTGGAGATGTGAGCCCAACTCACCCTTCCTGCCTATGTAGAAGAGAAGAAAAAGCAATGGCATCATCTAAAAAACTCAGAGGTCCGCTCTCTAGCTCGTTCCAAACTCCTTCAACTCCCCAAAAGTGGGATTTAGCTACAAATAGATGACAAGGACTCTCAGGGCTGCCTCTCTGACTCCAGAGCGGCTGCTTTAGAATCTTTCACATAACCCTGTGTAGTCAGGTGCCAGAAATGGATCATTTGAAGAAACTTTCCCAACTGACTTGCATGGAGGCTTGTTTGAAGGGTGTTTGAAGAGAAAGTTTCCCAGAAGAGGTCTGGGCTTTGGCCTAGCTGTGTCCCCTGCTGACTGTGAAGTGTGCCATCAGCTGCAGGGCTATCCCGGCTAAAAAATATCATCGAGTCACTTGGACTTGCTCTTTTTGGCCTATAAAAG
Organism: Zonotrichia albicollis; assembly: GCF_047830755.1. Classification (NCBI taxonomy): domain Eukaryota; kingdom Metazoa; phylum Chordata; class Aves; order Passeriformes; family Passerellidae; genus Zonotrichia; species Zonotrichia albicollis. The sequence continues at coordinate 3,843,793 of NC_133850.1, forward strand.
CTGGACCCACTTTCGGGGCAAATTTGGAGAGTTCATCTATGGGTGGATGGAACACCTAGGATTTTCCCAGTTGCTGGGAATGGTTCTTAAGGTCCCTGGAGTAAAACGGGGCTTCCCAGCAACTGCGCATCGTCAAGATGACAAAGAATTGTCTTGGTTTGAAGAAAGAAGTGTCTGCTAAGGAAGGCAGAAGTCTTCTCTGGAATGGAAAATGTAAATCCCCTCCCTTCAAATGATTCTCATTTAGAAATTCAAATGCTCTCGGGGAAAGATATGGGGATAGGCCTGAGCCCGCAGAGCAGGGCGGCCTTTGCTTATGGTCTGAGCCCTTCCTAAAGATTCTGTCAGGCTGTCTTAGACACCTGGGGCCAGGGATTCCTTCCAAGCTGGGCCACTTTAGCGGGGCTGGGGCCGGCCCCAGGACAGGAGGCAGTGTGTGCAAGGGCCCTGGGTGGCACGCTGCAGCACGGTCGTCACCGTGCCATGGAACGGAACCCGGTCTCCAAGGCCCCTTTGTGACACGTGGGAAATAGAAGCTTGCCCGGTGCTGGGAGCAAACAGCGGGGCACAACGGGACAGAGCAGTGCTGTGAGGAGCCCCCACACAGCGCACTCGTTCCCGTCTGACCAGGAGCTTTTCTGCAGCGTTCTTCCTGCAGCTGAGCTCAAGGCCAGAGCACAGGACTCGGTGACCCGTGGCCTTCCAAGGCTTCTATTCTGCAGCTGCCCTCAAGGGCAGAGCGTGGGACTTGGTGCCCTGGAGCTTTCCCAGGGCACCTCTCCTGCAAGTAGCTCCAGCCATAGACATGGAGCAGAGACCCCCGAGAGTGCCCAAGATGGCCTGGGTGGAGGAGGAGGAAGGCGGCCCTGGAGCAGCCCCAGCACAGGAGACTGAAGAGGTGGTGCCCTTCCATCCACCACAGGGGGGTGAGTGGCAGAACTGGGCTGCAGGCCTGGAGCCTGCAGCCAACTTGGCCCCATGCCATGCCATGCCATGCAATCCCCTGGGGAAATGCCCACGGACAGGCCGGAAGAGGCGCCAGGCAGACACCCCTCAGCGGCCTCGCTCCATCCCCCTGGGGCATCGCAGGGCTCTCCCTGCCTGGGGAGTGCAGGGCTGGGCTGTGTTCTCCGGCCTCTCCCGCAGCCCCTCAGCTCTGGCTGCGCTCCCTCTTTGCCAGATGAAGCTGTGGAGCGCACACATGAGCAGGAATCCAGCCGTGGCCGCTTCCATCGAACAGCGCAGGTACCTGCAGCCACCCCCACCCGGGCTGGGCCTGCTGTCCCTGCTCAGCCCAGCACCGTGTGTGCAGCACTCCATGCAACATCCGCGGCTTCTTGCCCTTCTCCTACAGCTCGTCTGCCACTTCATCCGGAGCATTCGGCAGGAAGAGACCCGCACCATGGGCACTGGGCTCACAGCTCACTCCGAGCTCCTCAAGCATGAGACCAGTGCCGCCCTGCTGGATTTGCTCCTGGAGAAGGGTGTTGCCAGGCCAGAACAAGTAAGCAGCCTGGGGCCAGGCTTCAGTTCCCCCAGGAGTCACGTGGCTTCCCCAGCCACGCCTGCTGCTCCCTCAGAGCCTTCGAGGCCATGGCAGTGCGCTGGCAAGGAAAGCACTTCTCTGGGGAGCCTGGGGACATTGCTCTCTCTGGCAGCTTTCCAAGTCTCCCCGTGCCTCCCGCAGGTGCCTGCCATGGTGAGGTACATTCACCGATGGCTCCTGGCCAATGATTCTGCCCAGCACAGGCTGGACAAGGCCCTGCTGAAACTCACCAAAGCACAGCCGGCTGACGCAGTCGTGACGCTCCTGCGTGTGGCCCCGTCCTGTGACAGGTATGGGGCCCACCTGCCCAGAGGGCTCAGGCCTCCCAAGCCCATCACCCTGTATCGCCTGGCCCAGGTGTCTGAGCTAGAGAGTTCCAGAACCCTCTGGCTGCTGCCTTTCCCAGCCCTGGCACGTCAGCCCCTTAGCCTGCTGCCATGCTGCCTTGCTGCCCCTCAGGGCCCGTCCTCACACAGCTTGGCTGCCTGGCTGCTGCTGGCAAGGGCCAGTGGGCAGAGGAAGAGCCGGCGCTCAGCCCAGGCCCCTAGGGATGCCCAGGCCACGCTGCTGTGTCTGAGATCCCCCCTGAGACAGAGCTCTAATCCCGCAGAGCTGCCACCTCCATGTGGAAGACCATCATGTGCTCGTCCAGGACCGCGGAGCCAGTGCAGCTGATCCTCCTGGATGTGCTGGGGAGCTGGCCAGAGTACAGCACGTGCACCTCGGATGGGGACAAAACGGCTGTCTTTGCCCTGGCTGTGAGTTTCCGCAACTGGCCTTTGCTGGCCCCAAGGCCGCCTCTCCAGCAGCTCTCCATCCTCCTTCCCCCACTGCATCTGCCTGCCTCAGGCGCTGGCCGGAAACCTGGCCCAGGGCCAGCTTCAGCCCCACCAGGCCCCGTGCTCCCCTGCCAAGGTCTCTCCGGGCCTCTCCCTGCCACGCTCGGGCCCTGCCACACGGACACCTCGGCACTGAGCGCTCTCTCGGGGGGCTTTGTCCTTTGCAGGCGACCGTGGTGATGTGGAAGATCCTCCAAGAGTCCTCTGTCCCACGTGTAGTGAGGCCATATTTCCCCCGCCTTTTTGTTCATCTGCTCTTCCAAGTGTTCTCCAGCACAGAAGAGATGCCAGAGGAGGTCCAAACCTTCTGGAAGGATTGCCTGGAAGAGCACGGTCTTGTCATCAGCCCCAACAGGTGCTCCATCCCACTCCTCCTGTCCCTGCCTGACACGTGGCCTGCAAAGGAGCCAGTGCTGCCAGAGTGACCTGGGCTTTGCTGTGCACACAGGTTTGCAGTGCAGACCCTGAAGTCCCTGCTCTGCCAAAAGCAGTACAAGGATGTGGTGTTGTCAGTGGAAGGCAAGCGTGGCTGGGACACGCTGCTCTGTGCTGACACCCGCCACTATGCCATGGGTCTGCTGGCCAGGTGAGACTCACTTTCTCCCCATTGATCCTGCCATTTGTGCTCTGTGCCCGAGCCATCCCACACATTCCCCGAGACCCTGGGACACACTGAGGGACAGCTAAGGACACACTGAGGGACGGCCAAGCAGACTGGAAAAGGCTGCGAGGGGAGAGAGCACAGGAGGAGACACCTCCTAAAGGGCCCAGGTCCCCATGCAGAGTGGTGGTAAAAGACCACCAGGCTCTGTAAGCCTGTCCTTGGAGAGATTTGCTCAGCTTCCTGGTCCCTTTTTTGCCCTCCTAGGGAGATGCGCCACGCTTGTCATCGCTTGTGTTCCAGTATTGCACTCCACCTCCTCTGGCTGCTCAGCACACAGGAGCCACACTGGGATCTGCCCGCCCTGGCATTCCTTGTGGAGGTGAGCCGGGTGTCCAGCGCTGCCTGGCTGTGCTGCCTCCCAGCTCTCTGCCCTCTCGTGGCCGCAGACACCTGGGACGGTGCCCGCACCCTGTGCTGCTGCTGCTGCTGCTGCTGCGTCCTGGGCCCAGCCCTGTGCGGCTGCGGGCTCCTGCCGGCCGGCTCCCCCATCACTGGCCTGTGCCTTTCAGGTCCTCGTGTGCCTGGATTCGAGTGAATGTGGCGACAGTGTTGTGAAGGTCTCTTCAAGGTACCTGCAGAGCGAGTGCAGGGAGAGGCGTCGCCTGGCGCTCAGGGCCCTTCTGGAGCTCATTGATGATCCCTCAATGGTGAGAAGGGGGCGGTGGCTGAAGCTGCACTGGGAACGCAGTCGCTTGGCCTGGCCTGGCCTTTGGGCACTGGGGCAGCTGCTGCCAGCTCTCCTGCCTCCTGCTTCAGCTACCCCAGTGCTTCAGGACAGTCCTTTGGCCTCTGGGCCCTGTGGCAGCAGGGTGGGACTTCACAGACTTGTGTTGCGCACAGGCCGAAAGAATGTGGAGCTTGACTGAAAGCCTCATGCGCCTACTGGCCGACAAAGATGCAGAGACAGCTGGGATGACACTCATCACACTCAGCTTTATACTCCTGCACAAACACATGCTGATGTCAACCCCCATTGCCGTGCAGCTGGCTGAGGCACTCCTGCCGCTCTTTGACCACGTAAGGCTCTGTGCCCCCAGCTACAGCCACTGGGTGCTGCCTGGAAACTGTGTGCCCTGTGCATTTCCAGCCCTGTGCCCAGGGCGCCCAGAGGAGCCAATGCTGAGGTGTTTTTTCATTTTTTTTTCGTCTAGGATAATAGCCAGGTACAGCTGCTCTCCATAAAACTCTTCCGAGACATGATGGAGTACTTGGAAGAGAGAGAAAACCCTTTGGAAAGCCCTGTGCAACAGAGCCTGCTTCCACTCTTCTTCCACTGCAATGATGAGAATCAGCATGTGGCAGAGGTGAGGACTCGTGGGCTGCTGCTGTCCGCCTGGCACGGGGCTCGGCTGCCTCCTGCCCTGCGCCTGCTGGACCGCAGCCTCCTGCAGGCCATGGCAGGGGGAGGCGGGTCCCGAGCCCTGGGCTGCGGGGCCATCTCCGCGTCTCTGCTGCTCTCCAGGCTTCTCGGGAAACGCTGCTTTATGCGGTCAAGTTCATCAAGAGGAGGGATCTCAAAAAGCTGCTGAAGGAGCAGAAACTGTGGAAGTTCAGCAAGTGCCTGGTAAGGACGGCCTGGAATCCCCACCTCAGCCAGGAGAAGGCCCCTGAGGGCGGTGCTCAGTGTGCGGGCCGGGCAGCTGTGCCCCTGCGCGCTGCTGCAGCCAGAGGCCGCGCGGGCTCCTCTCCAGGCTCCCGTGGGCCCGAGCCGGGTGCCCATGAAAGCCCGGCCCGGCGGAGCTGCGGGGCAGGGGCGGCACCGCGGCTCCCCGGGCAGCAGCCGGCCCTCTCCCCCTCCCCTCTCGGGAGCCCGGCGCCAGCGGCTGCTGGCCGCGCCTCAGGGCTGTGTGGCCGGGGGAGGCCGGGGCTTGGCGCAGGCAGCGCCCGGCCCAGGGCCTGAGCCCGCGCCAACCCTTCCCTCCTGCCGCTCTCTCCAGCTGGCAGAGGACAGGAGCAGAGCAGCCGAGCACCTGCGCCGAGCCCTGCGCTACCTGGAGAGCCCACAGGAGCCCCTGCGAGAGGCGGCCATCAGCTTCATGGGTGAGTTACGAGCCCGGGCTCCCTTCCCCGGCCCGCCGCAGCTCGGCCCCGGCCCCGCCTGCTGCCCCGGCAGCGGCAGCCGCGCCCGGCGCCGTGAAGCCCCGCCTGGCCTGGGCAATGCTGCTGCTGCCCTCTGACAGCCGTGCCCTGGGGCGACAGCGTGCCGCATGGGCTGAGCTGAGCCCTGCCGGGCCGGCAGCCCGTGTGGCCACAGCGCCGCAGCGGCGCTGGCAGGGAGCTGTGCCGCTGGGGCCATGACAGGCTCTGTGTTCACAGGCATGGCCGGGCGGCACCTGAGGGGGCAGCAGCAAGAGCTGCAGCTGATCTGCGCTGGTGAGTGAGGGCAGCGGGCTGACAGCGGGGGCTGCCGGGGGGAGCTGCAAGCCCTGCCCCGGCTGCGGAGGGCTCTGCTCCCGTGGGCAGAGCACACGGAGATTTCAGGGCCACGCGGGCCATTCGTGGCCAGCAGCTTCGGGTTGATCCCCTTGCTCCCTTCTCCCTCCTGGCCATGGCAAGAGCCGGCTGGGATGGCCCTGGCAGGGGGCTCTTCCTCGGCTCCCTGCAGCTCCAGCTTCTGACCGTGCCTCTGTTCCTCTCTCTCGCAGCCCTTGAAGACAAAACGAACGACGTCAGCCTCGCCGTCGGAAGCCTGGCAATTCAAACGCTGTGCATCGTCAGGTCAGGAGAGCGGGCTCCCATCTCCAGGTTCCAGTGGCTCCAAAATCACCTGCGCAGGGCGTGGAAGACACGGCCTCGTCCGTCATGGCTCGGCTGCCTGCCCTGCCAGAGCTCTGTGGAGAACTGATCCCAGAAGCTGTTTTTGTTGTGGCCACCTGAGTCAGGTGGAATTTTCCGTTTCTTCAAGAATTTTTGTTTCTTTTTTTTTTTTTTTTTTCTTTTACCATGTAAATATAGACTAAGTTTACATACACAGACTCCCAGGATCTTTCTTTTGCTGCCCAGGGTCCGTACGGCATAGGGGAGGAGGGGGAAAAGGATGCTCGCACTCAGCCAGCTGCGCAGGCGTGCAGTGGGCCCGGGGAAATGGCCAGAAACCCCTCGGCCTTTGGTGGTTCTGCTGAAGCCTTTGTGCTGCCCACAGAGCGGCTGGGCAGGGGCCGGAGCTGCGGGGATCCCTGCCAGAGAGGTGCCTGGAGATGGCCACAAGCCCTGGGCCAGGCAGGAAGCGCCAGCCGTGTCCTCCTGCCCGTGTGCTGCCGGCTGCCTTGCTGAGGGCTCCCAGGTGCCTCTGCATGGGGCTGCTCTGGAGCTGCTGTGGGGCTGCGGCGCTGCTGCCGGGCAGCTTGGCCGGGCTGGGGCAGCCCCTGAGGGGCTGGGCCGCTGGCAAGCCGTGGGCAATGGGCTGTCAGAGGCCACAAGCAGCCCCCTGGCAGCCGCCTTGTTCCTGCCAGAGTTGACCTGCAAGACGCATCCTGGGCACTCTGCAACTAACAGCATCAGTGTTGTTGGAAACCCAAATGCAGAGAAATCTCAGACCTTTGGTCTTGTCAGCAAAGCTTAGAATTAAGCACAGGGTTTGATCTGAGACCTTGCAAAGGGCTCCCAAACTTAGGTGCTAGGAGCGAGAATGCGGATTTCCAGTTTATAGCAGCGACACGGGGAGGAAAGTTGAAGTGGAGGAAAGTTTAGAGTTTTCGAGTTCAAGATCTAGGAAAAAATCCAAGTAGTTACAATGGTAAACAAGAAGTTTAGGATGCAGTGCTGTAGGTTTGTGTGTCATAGCATGACTGGCTAAGGAAGCTTACACTGTCAGCATGATGTGGGAACCCAGGAAATTCCTCTGGCTGCCCTGCAGGACTCGAGACCCTGTCAGAGGGCTCAGAGAGCTTGGCACAGAGCCCAAGACCCCTGTGCCTTTGATTTAGCCCTTGGAAAAAACAATCCCCAACCTTGTATGAAGAATGACCAGCCACAAAAGTTGAAGTAGAATGATAGTGAATTTATCCCAGAGTGGAAAACTAGATTTTGAGGGTTTTTAGAATGGGGCTTCAGGGGGCCAGATGGAGCAATCTGGGCACGTCCAGCCTTTCTCCTTCTTCTTGGCCTCCATCTTCTGCTGTGATGTTGGCATTTGAGATTGGTCTAGAGTAGAAGCTCGCTGTCCGACATAGACAATAGGGATTGGAAAGTAATTGTAACTGTTGTACAGGTAGTTTTTAGTAGAAAAAGATAACACCACCCCAGAGGAGGCAGAGTGCCTTAGACTGTCTTGCTGAGCGGACCTCGGCAGGACAGGAGAAAGAATTTTATAGATAAGATACAATCAACAACCTTGAGACTGAGAAATGAAGAGCTCTGACTCCTTCTTCCACCACCGGGCTGGGAAAAGAGACTTTCTAACTTATCTCGCGGTCACTCTGACCAGCTAGACACTCCGAGAGCATGAGTCCGTAAGATGAAATCTTGAAGATTGGGTCCAAAACATAAAAATCCTTGTTGGCCGTGTCTTCTTGGCCAAGAAATCCTTCAAAGCTCTTGTAACTACAAGTCTTGTGGCCCTGTGAGCCATGCGGTGGAGATGTGAGCCCAACTCACCCTTCCTGCCTATGTAGAAGAGAAGAAAAAGCAATGGCATCATCTAAAAAACTCAGAGGTCCGCTCTCTAGCTCGTTCCAAACTCCTTCAACTCCCCAAAAGTGGGATTTAGCTACAAATAGATGACAAGGACTCTCAGGGCTGCCTCTCTGACTCCAGAGCGGCTGCTTTAGAATCTTTCACATAACCCTGTGTAGTCAGGTGCCAGAAATGGATCATTTGAAGAAACTTTCCCAACTGACTTGCATGGAGGCTTGTTTGAAGGGTGTTTGAAGAGAAAGTTTCCCAGAAGAGGTCTGGGCTTTGGCCTAGCTGTGTCCCCTGCTGACTGTGAAGTGTGCCATCAGCTGCAGGGCTATCCCGGCTAAAAAATATCATCGAGTCACTTGGACTTGCTCTTTTTGGCCTATAAAAGCTGGACCCACTTTCGGGGCAAATTTGGAGAGTTCATCTATGGGTGGATGGAACACCTAGGATTTTCCCAGTTGCTGGGAATGGTTCTTAAGGTCCCTGGAGTAAATCGGGGCTTCCCAGCAACTGCGCATCGTCAAGATGACAAAGAATTGTCTTGGTTTGAAGAGAGAGGTGTCTGCTAAGGAAGGCAGAAGTCTTCTCTGGAATGGAAAATGTAAATCCCCTCCCTTCAAATGATTCTCATTTAGAAATTCAAATGCTCTCAGGGAAAGATATGGGGATAGGCCTGAGCCCGCAGAGCAGGGCGGCCTTTGCTTATGGTCTGAGCCCTTCCTAAAGATTCTGTCAGGCTGTCTTAGACACCTGGGGCCAGGGATTCCTTCCAAGCTGGGCCACTTTAGCGGGGCTGGGGCCGGCCCCAGGGCAGGAGGCAGTGTGTGCAAGGGCCCTGGGTGGCACGCTGCAGCACGGTCACCGTGCCATGGAACGGAACCCGGTCTCCAAGGCCCCTTTGTGACACGTGGGAAATAGAAGCTTGCCCGGTGCTGGGAGCAAGCAGCGGGGCACAACGGGACAGAGCAGTGCTGTGAGGAGCCCCCACACAGCGCACTCGTTCCCGTCTGACCAGGAGCTTTTCTGCAGCGTTCTTCCTGCAGCTGAGCTCAAGGCCAGAGCACAGGACTCGGTGACCCGTGGCCTTCCAAGCCTTCTATTCTGCAGCTGCCCCCAAGGGCAGAGCGTGGGACTTGGTGCCCTGGAGCTTTCCCAGGGCACCTCTCCTGCAAGTAGCTCCAGCCACAGACATGGAGCAGAGACCCCCGAGAGTGCCCAAGATGGCCTGGGTGGAGGAGGAGGAAGGCGGCCCTGGAGCAGCCCCAGCACAGGAGACTGAAGAGGTGGTGCCCTTCCATCCACCACAGGGGGGTGAGTGGCAGAACTGGGCTGCAGGCCTGGAGCCTGCAGCCAACTTGGCCCCATGCCATGCCATGCCATGCCATGCCATGCCATGCCATGCCATGCCATGCCATGCCATGCCATGCCATGCCATGCAATCCCCTGGGGAAATGCCCACGGACAGGCCGGAAGAGGCGCCAGGCAGACACCCCTCAGCGGCCTCGCTCCATCCCCCTGGGGCATCGCAGGGCTCTCCCTGCCTGGGGAGTGCAGGGCTGGGCTGTGTTCTCCGGCCTCTCCCACAGCCCCTCAGCTCTGGCTGCGCTCCCTCTTTGCCAGATGAAGCTGTGGAGCGCACACATGAGCAGGAATCCAGCCGTGGCCGCTTCCATCGAACAGCGCAGGTACCTGCAGCCACCCCCACCCGGGCTGGGCCTGCTGTCCCTGCTCAGCCCAGCACCGTGTGTGCAGCACTCCATGCAACATCCGCGGCTTCTTGCCCTTCTCCTACAGCTCGTCTGCCACTTCATCCGGAGCATTCGGCAGGAAGAGACCCGCACCATGGGCACTGGGCTCACAGCTCACTCCGAGCTCCTCAAGCATGAGACCAGTGCCGCCCTGCTGGATTTGCTCCTGGAGAAGGGTGTTGCCAGGCCAGAACAAGTAAGCAGCCTGGGGCCAGGCTTCAGTTCCCCCAGGAGTCACGTGGCTTCCCCAGCCACGCCTGCTGCTCCCTCAGAGCCTTTGAGGCCATGGCAGTGCGCTGGCAAGGAAAGCACTTCTCTGGGGAGCCTGGGGACATTGCTCTCTCTGGCAGCTTTCCAAGTCTCCCCGTGCCTCCCGCAGGTGCCTGCCATGGTGAGGTACATTCACCGATGGCTCCTGGCCAATGATTCTGCCCAGCACAGGCTGGACAAGGCCCTGCTGAAACTCACCAAAGCACAGCCGGCTGACGCAGTCGTGACGCTCCTGCGTGTGGCCCCGTCCTGTGACAGGTATGGGGCCCACCTGCCCAGAGGGCTCAGGCCTCCCAAGCCCATCACCCTGTATCGCCTGGCCCAGGTGTCTGAGCTAGAGAGTTCCAGAACCCTCTGGCTGCTGCCTTTCCCAGCCCTGGCACGTCAGCCCCTTAGCCTGCTGCCATGCTGCCTTGCTGCCCCTCAGGGCCCGTCCTCACACAGCTTGGCTGCCTGGCTGCTGCTGGCAAGGGCCAGTGGGCAGAGGAAGAGCCGGCGCTCAGCCCAGGCCCCTAGGGATGCCCAGGCCACGCTGCTGTGTCTGAGATCCCCCCTGAGACAGAGCTCTAATCCCGCAGAGCTGCCACCTCCATGTGGAAGACCATCATGTGCTCGTCCAGGACCGCGGAGCCAGTGCAGCTGATCCTCCTGGATGTGCTGGGGAGCTGGCCAGAGTACAGCACGTGCACCTCGGATGGGGACAAAACGGCTGTCTTTGCCCTGGCTGTGAGTTTCCGCAACTGGCCTTTGCTGGCCCCAAGGCCGCCTCTCCAGCAGCTCTCCATCCTCCTTCCCCCACTGCATCTGCCTGCCTCAGGCGCTGGCCGGAAACCTGGCCCAGGGCCAGCTTCAGCCCCACCAGGCCCCGTGCTCCCCTGCCAAGGTCTCTCCGGGCCTCTCCCTGCCACGCTCGGGCCCTGCCACACGGACACCTCGGCACTGAGCGCTCTCTCGGGGGGCTTTGTCCTTTGCAGGCGACCGTGGTGATGTGGAAGATCCTCCAAGAGTCCTCTGTCCCACGTGTAGTGAGGCCATATTTCCCCCGCCTTTTTGTTCATCTGCTCTTCCAAGTGTTCTCCAGCACAGAAGAGATGCCAGAGGAGGTCCAAACCTTCTGGAAGGATTGCCTGGAAGAGCACGGTCTTGTCATCAGCCCCAACAGGTGCTCCATCCCACTCCTCCTGTCCCTGCCTGACACGTGGCCTGCAAAGGAGCCAGTGCTGCCAGAGTGACCTGGGCTTTGCTGTGCACACAGGTTTGCAGTGCAGACCCTGAAGTCCCTGCTCTGCCAAAAGCAGTACAAGGATGTGGTGTTGTCAGTGGAAGGCAAGCGTGGCTGGGACACGCTGCTCTGTGCTGACACCCGCCACTATGCCATGGGTCTGCTGGCCAGGTGAGACTCACTTTCTCCCCATTGATCCTGCCATTTGTGCTCTGTGCCCGAGCCGTCCCACACATTCCCCGAGACCCTGGGACACACTGAGGGACAGCTAAGGACACACTGAGGGACGGCCAAGCAGACTGGAAAAGGCTGCGAGGGGAGAGAGCACAGGAGGAGACACCTCCTAAAGGGCCCAGGTCCCCATGCAGAGTGGTGGTAAAAGACCACCAGGCTCTGTAAGCCTGTCCTTGGAGAGATTTGCTCAGCTTCCTGGTCCCTTTTTTGCCCTCCTAGGGAGATGCGCCACGCTTGTCATCGCTTGTGTTCCAGTATTGCACTCCACCTCCTCTGGCTGCTCAGCACACAGGAGCCACACTGGGATCTGCCCGCCCTGGCATTCCTTGTGGAGGTGAGCCGGGTGTCCAGCGCTGCCTGGCTGTGCTGCCTCCCAGCTCTCTGCCCTCTCGTGGCCGCAGACACCTGGGACGGTGCCCGCACCCTGTGCTGCTGCTGCTGCTGCTGCTGCGTCCTGGGCCCAGCCCTGTGCGGCTGCGGGCTCCTGCCGGCCGGCTCCCCCATCACTGGCCTGTGCCTTTCAGGTCCTCGTGTGCCTGGATTCGAGTGAATGTGGCGACAGTGTTGTGAAGGTCTCTTCAAGGTACCTGCAGAGCGAGTGCAGGGAGAGGCGTCGCCTGGCGCTCAGGGCCCTTCTGGAGCTCATTGATGATCCCTCAATGGTGAGAAGGGGGCGGTGGCTGAAGCTGCACTGGGAACGCAGTCGCTTGGCCTGGCCTGGCCTTTGGGCACTGGGGCAGCTGCTCCCAGCTCTCCTGCCTCCTGCTTCAGCTACCCCAGTGCTTCAGGACAGTCCTTTGGCCTCTGGGCCCTGTGGCAGCAGGGTGGGACTTCACAGACTTGTGTTGCGCACAGGCCGAAAGAATGTGGAGCTTGACTGAAAGCCTCATGCGCCTACTGGCCGACAAAGATGCAGAGACAGCTGGGATGACACTCATCACACTCAGCTTTATACTCCTGCACAAACACATGCTGATGTCAACCCCCATTGCCGTGCAGCTGGCTGAGGCACTCCTGCCGCTCTTTGACCACGTAAGGCTCTGTGCCCCCAGCTACAGCCACTGGGTGCTGCCTGGAAACTGTGTGCCCTGTGCATTTCCAGCCCTGTGCCCAGGGCGCCCAGAGGAGCCAATGCTGAGGTGTTTTTTCATTTTTTTTTCGTCTAGGATAATAGCCAGGTACAGCTGCTCTCCATAAAACTCTTCCGAGACATGATGGAGTACTTGGAAGAGAGAGAAAACCCTTTGGAAAGCCCTGTGCAACAGAGCCTGCTTCCACTCTTCTTCCACTGCAATGATGAGAATCAGCATGTGGCAGAGGTGAGGACTCGTGGGCTGCTGCTGTCCGCCTGGCACGGGGCTCGGCTGCCTCCTGCCCTGCGCCTGCTGGACCGCAGCCTCCCGCAGGCCATGGCAGGGGGAGGCGGGTCCCGAGCCCTGGGCTGCGGGGCCATCTCCGCGTCTCTGCTGCTCTCCAGGCTTCTCGGGAAACGCTGCTTTATGCGGTCAAGTTCATCAAGAGGAGGGATCTCAAAAAGCTGCTGAAGGAGCAGAAACTGTGGAAGTTCAGCAAGTGCCTGGTAAGGACGGCCTGGAATCCCCACCTCAGCCAGGAGAAGGCCCCTGAGGGCGGTGCTCAGTGTGCGGGCCGGGCAGCTGTGCCCCTGCGCGCTGCTGCAGCCAGAGGCCGCGCGGGCTCCTCTCCAGGCTCCCGTGGGCCCGAGCCGGGTGCCCATGAAAGCCCGGCCCGGCGGAGCTGCGGGGCAGGGGCGGCACCGCGGCTCCCCGGGCAGCAGCCGGCCCTCTCCCCCTCCCCTCTCGGGAGCCCGGCGCCAGCGGCTGCTGGCCGCGCCTCAGGGCTGTGTGGCCGGGGGAGGCCGGGGCTTGGCGCAGGCAGCGCCCGGCCCAGGGCCTGAGCCCGCGCCAACCCTTCCCTCCTGCCGCTCTCTCCAGCTGGCAGAGGACAGGAGCAGAGCAGCCGAGCACCTGCGCCGAGCCCTGCGCTACCTGGAGAGCCCACAGGAGCCCCTGCGAGAGGCGGCCATCAGCTTCATGGGTGAGTTACGAGCCCGGGCTCCCTTCCCCGGCCCGCCGCAGCTCGGCCCCGGCCCCGCCTGCTGCCCCGGCAGCGGCAGCCGCGCCCGGCGCCGTGAAGCCCCGCCTGGCCTGGGCATTGCTGCTGCCGCCCTCTGACAGCCGTGCCCTGGGGCGACAGCGTGCCGCATGGGCTGAGCTGAGCCCTGCCGGGCCGGCAGCCCGTGTGGCCACAGCGCCGCAGCGGCGCTGGCAGGGAGCTGTGCCGCTGGGGCCATGACAGGCTCTGTGTTCACAGGCATGGCCGGGCGGCACCTGAGGGGGCAGCAGCAAGAGCTGCAGCTGATCTGCGCTGGTGAGTGAGGGCAGCGGGCTGACAGCGGGGGCTGCCGGGGGGAGCTGCAAGCCCTGCCCCGGCTGCGGAGGGCTCTGCTCCCGTGGGCAGAGCACACGGAGATTTCAGGGCCACGCGGGCCATTCGTGGCCAGCAGCTTCGGGTTGATCCCCTTGCTCCCTTCTCCCTCCTGGCCATGGCAAGAGCCGGCTGGGATGGCCCTGGCAGGGGGCTCTTCCTCGGCTCCCTGCAGCTCCAGCTTCTGACCGTGCCTCTGTTCCTCTCTCTCGCAGCCCTTGAAGACAAAACGAACGACGTCAGCCTCGCCGTCGGAAGCCTGGCAATTCAAACGCTGTGCATCGTCAGGTCAGGAGAGCGGGCTCCCATCTCCAGGTTCCAGTGGCTCCAAAATCACCTGCGCAGGGCGTGGAAGACACGGCCTCGTCCGTCATGGCTCGGCTGCCTGCCCTGCCAGAGCTCTGTGGAGAACTGATCCCAGAAGATGTTTTTGTTGTGGCCACCTGAGTCAGGTGGAATTTTCCGTTTCTTCAAGAATTTTTGTTTCTTTTTTTTTTTTTTTTTTTTTTTACCATGTAAATATAGACTAAGTTAACATACAGAGACTCCCAGGATCTTTCTTTTGCTGCCCAGGGTCCGTACGGCATAGGGGAGGAGGGGGAAAAGGATGCTCGCACTCAGCCAGCTGCGCAGGCGTGCAGTGGGCCCAGGGAAATGGCCAGAAACCCCTCGGCCTTTGGTTGTTCTGCTGAAGCCTTTGTGCTGCCCACAGAGCGGCTGGGCAGGGGCCGGAGCTGCGGGGATCCCTGCCAGAGAGGTGCCTGGAGATGGCCACAAGCCCTGGGCCAGGCAGGAAGCGCCAGCCGTGTCCTCCTGCCCGTGTGCTGCCGGCTGCCTTGCTGAGGGCTCCCAGGTGCCTCTGCATGGGGCTGCTCTGGAGCTGCTGTGGGGCTGCGGCGCTGCTGCCGGGCAGCTTGGCCGGGCTGGGGCAGCCCCTGAGGGGCTGGGCCGCTGGCAAGCCGTGGGCAATGGGCTGTCAGAGGCCACAAGCAGCCCCCTGGCAGCCGCCTTGTTCCTGCCAGAGTTGACCTGCAAGACGCATCCTGGGCACTCTGCAACTAACAGCATCAGTGTTGTTGGAAACCCAAATGCAGAGAAATCTCAGACCTTTGGTCTTGTCAGCAAAGCTTAGAATTAAGCACAGGGTTTGATCTGAGACCTTGCAAAGGGCTCCCAAACTTAGGTGCTAGGAGCGAGAATGCGGATTTCCAGTTTATAGCAGCGACACGGGGAGGAAAGTTGAAGTGGAGGAAAGTTTAGAGTTTTCGAGTTCAAGATCTAGGAAAAAATCCAAGTAGTTACAATGGTAAACAAGAAGTTTAGGATGCAGTGCTGTAGGTTTGTGTGTCATAGCATGACTGGCTAAGGAAGCTTACACTGTCAGCATGATGTGGGAACCCAGGAAATTCCTCTGGCTGCCCTGCAGGACTCGAGACCCTGTCAGAGGGCTCAGAGAGCTTGGCACAGAGCCCAAGACCCCTGTGCCTTTGATTTAGCCCTTGGAAAAAACAATCCCCAACCTTGTATGAAGAATGACCAGCCACAAAAGTTGAAGTAGAATGATAGTGAATTTATCCCAGAGTGGAAAACTAGATTTTGAGGGTTTTTAGAATGGGGCTTCAGGGGGCCAGATGGAGCAATCTGGGCACGTCCAGCCTTTCTCCTTCTTCTTGGCCTCCATCTTCTGCTGTGATGTTGGCATTTGAGATTGGTCTAGAGTAGAAGCTCGCTGTCCGACATAGACAATAGGGATTGGAAAGTAATTGTAACTGTTGTACAGGTAGTTTTTAGTAGAAAAAGATAACACCACCCCAGAGGAGGCAGAGTGCCTTAGACTGTCTTGCTGAGCGGACCTCGGCAGGACAGGAGAAAGAATTTTATAGATAAGATACAATCAACAACCTTGAGACTGAGAAATGAAGAGCTCTGACTCCTTCTTCCACCACCGGGCTGGGAAAAGAGACTTTCTAACTTATCTCGCGGTCACTCTGACCAGCTAGACACTCCGAGAGCATGAGTCCGTAAGATGAAATCTTGAAGATTGGGTCCAAAACATAAAAATCCTTGTTGGCCGTGTCTTCTTGGCCAAGAAATCCTTCAAAGCTCTTGTAACTACAAGTCTTGTGGCCCTGTGAGCCATGCGGTGGAGATGTGAGCCCAACTCACCCTTCCTGCCTATGTAGAAGAGAAGAAAAAGCAATGGCATCATCTAAAAAACTCAGAGGTCCGCTCTCTAGCTCGTTCCAAACTCCTTCAACTCCCCAAAAGTGGGATTTAGCTACAAATAGATGACAAGGACTCTCAGGGCTGCCTCTCTGACTCCAGAGCGGCTGCTTTAGAATCTTTCACATAACCCTGTGTAGTCAGGTGCCAGAAATGGATCATTTGAAGAAACTTTCCCAACTGACTTGCATGGAGGCTTGTTTGAAGGGTGTTTGAAGAGAAAGTTTCCCAGAAGAGGTCTGGGCTTTGGCCTAGCTGTGTCCCCTGCTGACTGTGAAGTGTGCCATCAGCTGCAGGGCTATCCCGGCTAAAAAATATCATCGAGTCACTTGGACTTGCTCTTTTTGGCCTATAAAAGCTGGACCCACTTTCGGGGCAAATTTGGAGAGTTCATCTATGGGTGGATGGAACACCTAGGATTTTCCCAGTTGCTGGGAATGGTTCTTAAGGTCCCTGGAGTAAATCGGGGCTTCCCAGCAACTGCGCATCGTCAAGATGACAAAGAATTGTCTTGGTTTGAAGAGAGAGGTGTCTGCTAAGGAAGGCAGAAGTCTTCTCTGGAATGGAAAATGTAAATCCCCTCCCTTCAAATGATTCTCATTTAGAAATTCAAATGCTCTCAGGGAAAGATATGGGGATAGGCCTGAGCCCGCAGAGCAGGGCGGCCTTTGCTTATGGTCTGAGCCCTTCCTAAAGATTCTGTCAGGCTGTCTTAGACACCTGGGGCCAGGGATTCCTTCCAAGCTGGGCCACTTTAGCGGGGCTGGGGCCGGCCCCAGGGCAGGAGGAAGTGTGTGCAAGGGCCCTGGGTGGCACGCTGCAGCACGGTCACCGTGCCATGGAACGGAACCCGGTCTCCAAGGCCCCTTTGTGACACGTGGGAAATAGAAGCTTGCCCGGTGCTGGGAGCAAGCAGCGGGGCACAACGGGACAGAGCAGTGCTGTGAGGAGCCCCCACACAGCGCACTCGTTCCCGTCTGACCAGGAGCTTTTCTGCAGCGTTCTTCCTGCAGCTGAGCTCAAGGCCAGAGCACAGGACTCGGTGACCCGTGGCCTTCCAAGCCTTCTATTCTGCAGCTGCCCCCAAGGGCAGAGCGTGGGACTTGGTGCCCTGGAGCTTTCCCAGGGCACCTCTCCTGCAAGTAGCTCCAGCCACAGACATGGAGCAGAGACCCCCGAGAGTGCCCAAGATGGCCTGGGTGGAGGAGGAGGAAGGCGGCCCTGGAGCAGCCCCAGCACAGGAGACTGAAGAGGTGGTGCCCTTCCATCCACCACAGGGGGGTGAGTGGCAGAACTGGGCTGCAGGCCTGGAGCCTGCAGCCAACTTGGCCCCATGCCATGCCATGCCATGCCATGCCATGCCATGCCATGCCATGCCATGCCATGCCATGCAATCCCCTGGGGAAATGCCCACGGACAGGCCGGAAGAGGCGCCAGGCAGACACCCCTCAGCGGCCTCGCTCCATCCCCCTGGGGCATCGCAGGGCTCTCCCTGCCTGGGGAGTGCAGGGCTGGGCTGTGTTCTCCGGCCTCTCCCGCAGCCCCTCAGCTCTGGCTGCGCTCCCTCTTTGCCAGATGAAGCTGTGGAGCGCACACATGAGCAGGAATCCAGCCGTGGCCGCTTCCATCGAACAGCGCAGGTACCTGCAGCCACCCCCACCCGGGCTGGGCCTGCTGTCCCTGCTCAGCCCAGCACCGTGTGTGCAGCACTCCATGCAACATCCGCGGCTTCTTGCCCTTCTCCTACAGCTCGTCTGCCACTTCATCCGGAGCATTCAGCAGGAAGAGACCCGCACCATGGGCACTGGGCTCACAGCTCACTCCGAGCTCCTCAAGCATGAGACCAGTGCCGCCCTGCTGGATTTGCTCCTGGAGAAGGGTGTTGCCAGGCCAGAACAAGTAAGCAGCCTGGGGCCAGGCTTCAGTTCCCCCAGGAGTCACGTGGCTTCCCCAGCCACGCCTGCTGCTCCCTCAGAGCCTTTGAGGCCATGGCAGTGCGCTGGCAAGGAAAGCACTTCTCTGGGGAGCCTGGGGACATTGCTCTCTCTGGCAGCTTTCCAAGTCTCCCCGTGCCTCCCGCAGGTGCCTGCCATGGTGAGGTACATTCACCGATGGCTCCTGGCCAATGATTCTGCCCAGCACAGGCTGGACAAGGCCCTGCTGAAACTCACCAAAGCACAGCCGGCTGACGCAGTCGTGACGCTCCTGCGTGTGGCCCCGTCCTGTGACAGGTATGGGGCCCACCTGCCCAGAGGGCTCAGGCCTCCCAAGCCCATCACCCTGTATCGCCTGGCCCAGGTGTCTGAGCTAGAGAGTTCCAGAACCCTCTGGCTGCTGCCTTTCCCAGCCCTGGCACGTCAGCCCCTTAGCCTGCTGCCATGCTGCCTTGCTGCCCCTCAGGGCCCGTCCTCACACAGCTTGGCTGCCTGGCTGCTGCTGGCAAGGGCCAGTGGGCAGAGGAAGAGCCGGCGCTCAGCCCAGGCCCCTAGGGATGCCCAGGCCACGCTGCTGTGTCTGAGATCCCCCCTGAGACAGAGCTCTAATCCCGCAGAGCTGCCACCTCCATGTGGAAGACCATCATGTGCTCGTCCAGGACCGCGGAGCCAGTGCAGCTGATCCTCCTGGATGTGCTGGGGAGCTGGCCAGAGTACAGCACGTGCACCTCGGATGGGGACAAAACGGCTGTCTTTGCCCTGGCTGTGAGTTTCCGCAACTGGCCTTTGCTGGCCCCAAGGCCGCCTCTCCAGCAGCTCTCCATCCTCCTTCCCCCACTGCATCTGCCTGCCTCAGGCGCTGGCCGGAAACCTGGCCCAGGGCCAGCTTCAGCCCCACCAGGCCCCGTGCTCCCCTGCCAAGGTCTCTCCGGGCCTCTCCCTGCCACGCTCGGGCCCTGCCACACGGACACCTCGGCACTGAGCGCTCTCTCGGGGGGCTTTGTCCTTTGCAGGCGACCGTGGTGATGTGGAAGATCCTCCAAGAGTCCTCTGTCCCACGTGTAGTGAGGCCATATTTCCCCCGCCTTTTTGTTCATCTGCTCTTCCAAGTGTTCTCCAGCACAGAAGAGATGCCAGAGGAGGTCCAAACCTTCTGGAAGGATTGCCTGGAAGAGCACGGTCTTGTCATCAGCCCCAACAGGTGCTCCATCCCACTCCTCCTGTCCCTGCCTGACACGTGGCCTGCAAAGGAGCCAGTGCTGCCAGAGTGACCTGGGCTTTGCTGTGCACACAGGTTTGCAGTGCAGACCCTGAAGTCCCTGCTCTGCCAAAAGCAGTACAAGGATGTGGTGTTGTCAGTGGAAGGCAAGCGTGGCTGGGACACGCTGCTCTGTGCTGACACCCGCCACTATGCCATGGGTCTGCTGGCCAGGTGAGACTCACTTTCTCCCCATTGATCCTGCCATTTGTGCTCTGTGCCCGAGCCGTCCCACACATTCCCCGAGACCCTGGGACACACTGAGGGACAGCTAAGGACACACTGAGGGACGGCCAAGCAGACTGGAAAAGGCTGCGAGGGGAGAGAGCACAGGAGGAGACACCTCCTAAAGGGCCCAGGTCCCCATGCAGAGTGGTGGTAAAAGACCACCAGGCTCTGTAAGCCTGTCCTTGGAGAGATTTGCTCAGCTTCCTGGTCCCTTTTTTGCCCTCCTAGGGAGATGCGCCACGCTTGTCATCGCTTGTGTTCCAGTATTGCACTCCACCTCCTCTGGCTGCTCAGCACACAGGAGCCACACTGGGATCTGCCCGCCCTGGCATTCCTTGTGGAGGTGAGCCGGGTGTCCAGCGCTGCCTGGCTGTGCTGCCTCCCAGCTCTCTGCCCTCTCGTGGCCGCAGACACCTGGGACGGTGCCCGCACCCTGTGCTGCTGCTGCTGCTGCGTCCTGGGCCCAGCCCTGTGCGGCTGCGGGCTCCTGCCGGCCGGCTCCCCCATCACTGGCCTGTGCCTTTCAGGTCCTCGTGTGCCTGGATTCTAGTGAATGTGGCGACAGTGTTGTGAAGGTCTCTTCAAGGTACCTGCAGAGCGAGTGCAGGGAGAGGCGTCGCCTGGCGCTCAGGGCCCTTCTGGAGCTCATTGATGATCCCTCAATGGTGAGAAGGGGGCGGTGGCTGAAGCTGCACTGGGAACGCAGTCGCTTGGCCTGGCCTGGCCTTTGGGCACTGGGGAAGCTGCTCCCAGCTCTCCTGCCTCCTGCTTCAGCTACCCCAGTGCTTCAGGACAGTCCTTTGGCCTCTGGGCCCTGTGGCAGCAGGGTGGGACTTCACAGACTTGTGTTGCGCACAGGCCGAAAGAATGTGGAGCTTGACCGAAAGCCTCATGCGCCTACTGGCCGACAAAGATGCAGAGACAGCTGGGATGACACTCATCACACTCAGCTTTATACTCCTGCACAAACACATGCTGATGTCAACCCCCATTGCCGTGCAGCTGGCTGAGGCACTCCTGCCGCTCTTTGACCACGTAAGGCTCTGTGCCCCCAGCTACAGCCACTGGGTGCTGCCTGGAAACTGTGTGCCCTGTGCATTTCCAGCCCTGTGCCCAGGGCGCCCAGAGGAGCCAATGCTGAGGTGTTTTTTCATTTTTTTTCGTCTAGGATAATAGCCAGGTACAGCTGCTCTCCATAAAACTCTTCCGAGACATGATGGAGTACTTGGAAGAGAGAGAAAACCCTTTGGAAAGCCCTGTGCAACAGAGCCTGCTTCCACTCTTCTTCCACTGCAATGATGAGAATCAGCATGTGGCAGAGGTGAGGACTCGTGGGCTGCTGCTGTCCGCCTGGCACGGGGCTCGGCTGCCTCCTGCCCTGCGCCTGCTGGACCGCAGCCTCCCGCAGGCCATGGCAGGGGGAGGCGGGTCCCGAGCCCTGGGCTGCGGGGCCATCTCCGCGTCTCTGCTGCTCTCCAGGCTTCTCGGGAAACGCTGCTTTATGCGGTCAAGTTCATCAAGAGGAGGGATCTCAAAAAGCTGCTGAAGGAGCAGAAACTGTGGAAGTTCAGCAAGTGCCTGGTAAGGACGGCCTGGAATCCCCACCTCAGCCAGGAGAAGCCCCCTGAGGGCAGTGCTCAGTGTGCGGGCCGAGCAGCTGTGCCCCTGCGCGCTGCTGCAGCCAGAGGCCGCGCGGGCTCCTCTCCAGGCTCCCGTGGGCCCGAGCCGGGTGCCCATGAAAGCCCGGCCCGGCGGAGCTGCGGGGCAGGGGCGGCACCGCGGCTCCCCGGGCAGCAGCCGGCCCTCTCCCCCTCCCCTCTCGGGAGCCCGGCGCCAGCGGCTGCTGGCCGCGCCTCAGGGCTGTGTGGCCGGGGGAGGCCGGGGCTTGGCGCAGGCAGCGCCCGGCCCAGGGCCTGAGCCCGCGCCAACCCTTCCCTCCTGCCGCTCTCTCCAGCTGGCAGAGGACAGGAGCAGAGCAGCCGAGCACCTGCGCCGAGCCCTGCGCTACCTGGAGAGCCCACAGGAGCCCCTGCGAGAGGCGGCCATCAGCTTCATGGGTGAGTTACGAGCCCGGGCTCCCTTCCCCGGCCCGCCGCAGCTCGGCCCTGGCCCCGCCTGCTGCCCCGGCAGCGGCAGCCGCGCCCGGCGCCGTGGAGCCCCGCCTGGCCTGGGCATTGCTGCTGCCGCCCTCTGACAGCCGTGTCCTGGGGCGACAGCGTGCCGCATGGGCTGAGCTGAGCCCTGCCGGGCCGGCAGCCCGTGTGGCCACAGCGCCGCAGCGGCGCTGGCAGGGAGCTGTGCCGCTGGGGCCATGACAGGCTCTGTGTTCACAGGCATGGCCGGGCGGCACCTGAGGGGGCAGCAGCAAGAGCTGCAGCTGATCTGCGCTGGTGAGTGAGGGCAGCGGGCTGACAGCGGGGGCTGCCGGGGGGAGCTGCAAGCTCTGCCCCGGCTGCGGAGGGCTCTGCTCCCGTGGGCAGAGCACACGGAGATTTCAGGGCCACGCGGGCCATTCGTGGCCAGCAGCTTCGGGTTGATCCCCTTGCTCCCTTCTCCCTCCTGGCCATGGCAAGAGCCGGCTGTTGTGGCCCTGGCAGGGGGCTCTTCCTCGGCTCCCTGCAGCTCCAGCTTCTGACCGTGCCTCTGTTCCTCTCTCTCGCAGCCCTTGAAGACAAAACGAACGACGTCAGCCTCGCCGTCGGAAGCCTGGCAATTCAAACGCTGTGCATCGTCAGGTCAGGAGAGCGGGCTCCCATCTCCAGGTTCCAGTGGCTCCAAAATCACCTGCGCAGGGCGTGGAAGACACGGCCTCCTCGTCCGTCATGGCTCGGCTGCCTGCCCTGCCAGAGCTCTGTGGAGGATTGATCCCAGAAGCTCTTTTCGCTGGGGCCCCCTGAGTCAAGTTTTATTTTGTTTTTCTTCAAGAATTTTATTTTATTTATTTTTTTTCTTTTTCCATGTAAATACAGATTATGTTAACATACACAGACTCCCAGGATCTTTCTTTTGCTGCCCAGGGTCCATACGGCATAGGGGAGGAGGGGGAAAAGGATGCTCGCACTCAGCCAGCTGCGCAGGCGTGCAGTGGGCCCGGGGAAATGGCCAGAAACCCCTCGGCCTTTGGTGGTTCTGCTGAAGCCTTTGTGCTGCCCACAGAGCGGCTGGGCAGGGGCCGGAGCTGCGGGGATCCCTGCCAGAGAGGTGCCTGGAGATGGCCACAAGCCCTGGGCCAGGCAGGAAGCGCCAGCCGTGTCCTCCTGCCCGTGTGCTGCCGGCTGCCTTGCTGAGGGCTCCCAGGTGCCTCTGCATGGGGCTGCTCTGGAGCTGCTGTGGGGCTGCAGCGCTGCTGCCGGGCAGCTTGGCCGGGCTGGGGCAGCCCCTGAGGGGCTGGGCCGCTGGCAAGCCGTGGGCAATGGGCTGTCAGAGGCCACAAGCAGCCCCCTGGCAGCCGCCTTGTTCCTGCCAGAGTTGACCTGCAAGACGCATCCTGGGCGCTCTGCAACTAACAGCATCAGTGTTGTTGGAAACCCAAATGCAGAGAAATCTCAGACCTTTGGTCTTGTCAGCAAAGCTTAGAATTAAGCACAGGGTTTGATCTGAGACCTTGCAAAGGGCTCCCAAACTTAGGTGCTAGGAGCGAGAATGCGGATTTCCAGTTTATAGCAGCGACACGGGGAGGAAAGTTGAAGTGGAGGAAAGTTTAGAGTTTTCGAGTTCAAGATCTAGGAAAAAATCCAAGTAGTTACAATGGTAAACAAGAAGTTTAGGATGCAGTGCTGTAGGTTTGTGTGTCATAGCATGACTGGCTAAGGAAGCTTACACTGTCAGCATGATGTGGGAACCCAGGAAATTCCTCTGGCTGCCCTGCAGGACTCGAGACCCTGTCAGAGGGCTCAGAGAGCTTGGCACAGAGCCCAAGACCCCTGTGCCTTTGATTTAGCCCTTGGAAAAAACAATCCCCAACCTTGTATGAAGAATGACCAGCCACAAAAGTTGAAGTAGAATGATAGTGAATTTATCCCAGAGTGGAAAACTAGATTTTGAGGGTTTTTAGAATGGGGCTTCAGGGGGCCAGATGGAGCAATCTAGGCACGTCCAGCCTTTCTCCTTCTTC
The DNA here is from genome assembly GCF_047830755.1 of Zonotrichia albicollis. NCBI lineage: Eukaryota > Metazoa > Chordata > Aves > Passeriformes > Passerellidae > Zonotrichia > Zonotrichia albicollis. The sequence continues at coordinate 3,867,141 of NC_133850.1, forward strand.
TTGGCCTCCATCTTCTGCTGTGATGTTGGCATTTGAGATTGGTCTAGAGTAGAAGCTCGCTGTCCGACATAGACAATAGGGATTGGAAAGTAATTGTAACTGTTGTACAGGTAGTTTTTAGTAGAAAAAGATAACACCACCCCAGAGGAGGCAGAGTGCCTTAGACTGTCTTGCTGAGCGGACCTCGGCAGGACAGGAGAAAGAATTTTATAGATAAGATACAATCAACAACCTTGAGACTGAGAAATGAAGAGCTCTGACTCCTTCTTCCACCACCGGGCTGGGAAAAGAGACTTTCTAACTTATCTCGCGGTCACTCTGACCAGCTAGACACTCCGAGAGCATGAGTCCGTAAGATGAAATCTTGAAGATTGGGTCCAAAACATAAAAATCCTTGTTGGCCGTGTCTTCTTGGCCAAGAAATCCTTCAAAGCTCTTGTAACTACAAGTCTTGTGGCCCTGTGAGCCATGCGGTGGAGATGTGAGCCCAACTCACCCTTCCTGCCTATGTAGAAGAGAAGAAAAAGCAATGGCATCATCTAAAAAACTCAGAGGTCCGCTCTCTAGCTCGTTCCAAACTCCTTCAACTCCCCAAAAGTGGGATTTAGCTACAAATAGATGACAAGGACTCTCAGGGCTGCCTCTCTGACTCCAGAGCGGCTGCTTTAGAATCTTTCACATAACCCTGTGTAGTCAGGTGCCAGAAATGGATCATTTGAAGAAACTTTCCCAACTGACTTGCATGGAGGCTTGTTTGAAGGGTGTTTGAAGAGAAAGTTTCCCAGAAGAGGTCTGGGCTTTGGCCTAGCTGTGTCCCCTGCTGACTGTGAAGTGTGCCATCAGCTGCAGGGCTATCCCGGCTAAAAAATATCATCGAGTCACTTGGACTTGCTCTTTTTGGCCTATAAAAGCTGGACCCACTTTCGGGGCAAATTTGGAGAGTTCATCTATGGGTGGATGGAACACCTAGGATTTTCCCAGTTGCTGGGAATGGTTCTTAAGGTCCCTGGAGTAAATCGGGGCTTCCCAGCAACTGCGCATCGTCAAGATGACAAAGAATTGTCTTGGTTTGAAGAGAGAGGTGTCTGCTAAGGAAGGCAGAAGTCTTCTCTGGAATGGAAAATGTAAATCCCCTCCCTTCAAATGATTCTCATTTAGAAATTCAAATGCTCTCAGGGAAAGATATGGGGATAGGCCTGAGCCCGCAGAGCAGGGCGGCCTTTGCTTATGGTCTGAGCCCTTCCTAAAGATTCTGTCAGGCTGTCTTAGACACCTGGGGCCAGGGATTCCTTCCAAGCTGGGCCACTTTAGCGGGGCTGGGGCCGGCCCCAGGGCAGGAGGCAGTGTGTGCAAGGGCCCTGGGTGGCACGCTGCAGCACGGTCACCGTGCCATGGAACGGAACCCGGTCTCCAAGGCCCCTTTGTGACACGTGGGAAATAGAAGCTTGCCCGGTGCTGGGAGCAAGCAGCGGGGCACAACGGGACAGAGCAGTGCTGTGAGGAGCTCCCACACAGCGCACTCGTTCCCGTCTGACCAGGAGCTTTTCTGCAGCGTTCTTCCTGCAGCTGAGCTCAAGGCCAGAGCACAGGACTCGGTGACCCGTGGCCTTCCAAGCCTTCTATTCTGCAGCTGCCCCCAAGGGCAGAGCGTGGGACTTGGTGCCCTGGAGCTTTCCCAGGGCACCTCTCCTGCAAGTAGCTCCAGCCACAGACATGGAGCAGAGACCCCCGAGAGTGCCCAAGATGGCCTGGGTGGAGGAGGAGGAAGGCGGCCCTGGAGCAGCCCCAGCACGGGAGACTGAAGAGGTGGTGCCCTTCCATCCACCACAGGGGGGTGAGTGGCAGAACTGGGCTGCAGGCCTGGAGCCTGCAGCCAACTTGGCCCCATGCCATGCCATGCCATGCCATGCCATGCCATGCCATGCCATGCAATCCCCTGGGGAAATGCCCACGGACAGGCCGGAAGAGGCGCCAGGCAGACACCCCTCAGCGGCCTCGCTCCATCCCCCTGGGGCATCGCAGGGCTCTCCCTGCCTGGGGAGTGCAGGGCTGGGCTGTGTTCTCCGGCCTCTCCCGCAGCCCCTCAGCTCTGGCTGCGCTCCCTCTTTGCCAGATGAAGCTGTGGAGCGCACACATGAGCAGGAATCCAGCCGTGGCCGCTTCCATCGAACAGCGCAGGTACCTGCAGCCACCCCCACCCGGGCTGGGCCTGCTGTCCCTGCTCAGCCCAGCACCGTGTGTGCAGCACTCCATGCAACATCCGCGGCTTCTTGCCCTTCTCCTACAGCTCGTCTGCCACTTCATCCGGAGCATTCAGCAGGAAGAGACCCGCACCATGGGCACTGGGCTCACAGCTCACTCCGAGCTCCTCAAGCATGAGACCAGTGCCGCCCTGCTGGATTTGCTCCTGGAGAAGGGTGTTGCCAGGCCAGAACAAGTAAGCAGCCTGGGGCCAGGCTTCAGTTCCCCCAGGAGTCACGTGGCTTCCCCAGCCACGCCTGCTGCTCCCTCAGAGCCTTTGAGGCCATGGCAGTGCGCTGGCAAGGAAAGCACTTCTCTGGGGAGCCTGGGGACATTGCTCTCTCTGGCAGCTTTCCAAGTCTCCCCGTGCCTCCCGCAGGTGCCTGCCATGGTGAGGTACATTCACCGATGGCTCCTGGCCAATGATTCTGCCCAGCACAGGCTGGACAAGGCCCTGCTGAAACTCACCAAAGCACAGCCGGCTGACGCAGTCGTGACGCTCCTGCGTGTGGCCCCGTCCTGTGACAGGTATGGGGCCCACCTGCCCAGAGGGCTCAGGCCTCCCAAGCCCATCACCCTGTATCGCCTGGCCCAGGTGTCTGAGCTAGAGAGTTCCAGAACCCTCTGGCTGCTGCCTTTCCCAGCCCTGGCACGTCAGCCCCTTAGCCTGCTGCCATGCTGCCTTGCTGCCCCTCAGGGCCCGTCCTCACACAGCTTGGCTGCCTGGCTGCTGCTGGCAAGGGCCAGTGGGCAGAGGAAGAGCCGGCGCTCAGCCCAGGCCCCTAGGGATGCCCAGGCCACGCTGCTGTGTCTGAGATCCCCCCTGAGACAGAGCTCTAATCCCGCAGAGCTGCCACCTCCATGTGGAAGACCATCATGTGCTCGTCCAGGACCGCGGAGCCAGTGCAGCTGATCCTCCTGGATGTGCTGGGGAGCTGGCCAGAGTACAGCACGTGCACCTCGGATGGGGACAAAACGGCTGTCTTTGCCCTGGCTGTGAGTTTCCGCAACTGGCCTTTGCTGGCCCCAAGGCCGCCTCTCCAGCAGCTCTCCATCCTCCTTCCCCCACTGCATCTGCCTGCCTCAGGCGCTGGCCGGAAACCTGGCCCAGGGCCAGCTTCAGCCCCACCAGGCCCCGTGCTCCCCTGCCAAGGTCTCTCCGGGCCTCTCCCTGCCACGCTCGGGCCCTGCCACACGGACACCTCGGCACTGAGCGCTCTCTCGGGGGGCTTTGTCCTTTGCAGGCGACCGTGGTGATGTGGAAGATCCTCCAAGAGTCCTCTGTCCCACGTGTAGTGAGGCCATATTTCCCCCGCCTTTTTGTTCATCTGCTCTTCCAAGTGTTCTCCAGCACAGAAGAGATGCCAGAGGAGGTCCAAACCTTCTGGAAGGATTGCCTGGAAGAGCACGGTCTTGTCATCAGCCCCAACAGGTGCTCCATCCCACTCCTCCTGTCCCTGCCTGACACGTGGCCTGCAAAGGAGCCAGTGCTGCCAGAGTGACCTGGGCTTTGCTGTGCACACAGGTTTGCAGTGCAGACCCTGAAGTCCCTGCTCTGCCAAAAGCAGTACAAGGATGTGGTGTTGTCAGTGGAAGGCAAGCGTGGCTGGGACACGCTGCTCTGTGCTGACACCCGCCACTATGCCATGGGTCTGCTGGCCAGGTGAGACTCACTTTCTCCCCATTGATCCTGCCATTTGTGCTCTGTGCCCGAGCCGTCCCACACATTCCCCGAGACCCTGGGACACACTGAGGGACAGCTAAGGACACACTGAGGGACGGCCAAGCAGACTGGAAAAGGCTGCGAGGGGAGAGAGCACAGGAGGAGACACCTCCTAAAGGGCCCAGGTCCCCATGCAGAGTGGTGGTAAAAGACCACCAGGCTCTGTAAGCCTGTCCTTGGAGAGATTTGCTCAGCTTCCTGGTCCCTTTTTTGCCCTCCTAGGGAGATGCGCCACGCTTGTCATCGCTTGTGTTCCAGTATTGCACTCCACCTCCTCTGGCTGCTCAGCACACAGGAGCCACACTGGGATCTGCCCGCCCTGGCATTCCTTGTGGAGGTGAGCCGGGTGTCCAGCGCTGCCTGGCTGTGCTGCCTCCCAGCTCTCTGCCCTCTCATGGCCGCAGACACCTGGGACGGTGCCCGCACCCTGTGCTGCTGCTGCTGCTGCTGCTGCGTCCTGGGCCCAGCCCTGTGCGGCTGCGGGCTCCTGCCGGCCGGCTCCCCCATCACTGGCCTGTGCCTTTCAGGTCCTCGTGTGCCTGGATTCTAGTGAATGTGGCGACAGTGTTGTGAAGGTCTCTTCAAGGTACCTGCAGAGCGAGTGCAGGGAGAGGCGTCGCCTGGCGCTCAGGGCCCTTCTGGAGCTCATTGATGATCCCTCAATGGTGAGAAGGGGGCGGTGGCTGAAGCTGCACTGGGAACGCAGTCGCTTGGCCTGGCCTGGCCTTTGGGCACTGGGGCAGCTGCTGCCAGCTCTCCTGCCTCCTGCTTCAGCTACCCCAGTGCTTCAGGACAGTCCTTTGGCCTCTGGGCCCTGTGGCAGCAGGGTGGGACCTCACAGACTTGTGTTGCGCACAGGCCGAAAGAATGTGGAGCTTGACCGAAAGCCTCATGCGCCTACTGGCGGACAAAGATGCAGAGACAGCTGGGATGACACTCATCACACTCAGCTTTATACTCCTGCACAAACACATGCTGATGTCAACCCCCATTGCCGTGCAGCTGGCTGAGGCACTCCTGCCGCTCTTTGACCACGTAAGGCTCTGTGCCCCCAGCTACAGCCACTGGGTGCAGCCTGGAAACTGTGTGCCCTGTGCATTTCCAGCCCTGTGCCCAGGGCGCCCGGAGGAGCCAATGCTGAGGTGTTTTTTCATTTTTTTTTCATCTAGGATAATAGCCAGGTACAGCTGCTCTCCATAAAACTCTTCCGAGACATGATGGAGTACTTGGAAGAGAGAGAAAACCCTTTGGAAAGCCCTGTGCAACAGAGCCTGCTTCCACTCTTCTTCCACTGCAATGATGAGAATCAGCATGTGGCAGAGGTGAGGACTCGTGGGCTGCTGCTGTCCGCCTGGCACGGGGCTCGGCTGCCTCCTGCCCTGCGCCTGCTGGACCGCAGCCTCCCGCAGGCCATGGCAGGGGGAGGCGGGTCCCGAGCCCTGGGCTGCGGGGCCATCTCCGCGTCTCTGCTGCTCTCCAGGCTTCTCGGGAAACGCTGCTTTATGCGGTCAAGTTCATCAAGAGGAGGGATCTCAAAAAGCTGCTGAAGGAGCAGAAACTGTGGAAGTTCAGCAAGTGCCTGGTAAGGACGGCCTGGAATCCCCACCTCAGCCAGGAGAAGGCCCCTGAGGGCGGTGCTCAGTGTGCGGGCCGGGCAGCTGTGCCCCTGCGCGCTGCTGCAGCCAGAGGCCGCGCGGGCTCCTCTCCAGGCTCCCGTGGGCCCGAGCCGGGTGCCCATGAAAGCCCGGCCCGGCGGAGCTGCGGGGCAGGGGCGGCACCGCGGCTCCCCGGGCAGCAGCCGGCCCTCTCCCCCTCCCCTCTCGGGAGCCCGGCGCCAGCGGCTGCTGGCCGCGCCTCAGGGCTGTGTGGCCGGGGGAGGCCGGGGCTTGGCGCAGGCAGCGCCCGGCCCAGGGCCTGAGCCCGCGCCAACCCTTCCCTCCTGCCGCTCTCTCCAGCTGGCAGAGGACAGGAGCAGAGCAGCCGAGCACCTGCGCCGAGCCCTGCGCTACCTGGAGAGCCCACAGGAGCCCCTGCGAGAGGCGGCCATCAGCTTCATGGGTGAGTTACGAGCCCGGGCTCCCTTCCCCGGCCCGCCGCAGCTCGGCCCCGGCCCCGCCTGCTGCCCCGGCAGCGGCAGCCGCGCCCGGCGCCGTGAAGCCCCGCCTGGCCTGGGCATTGCTGCTGCCGCCCTCTGACAGCCGTGTCCTGGGGCGACAGCGTGCCGCATGGGCTGAGCTGAGCCCTGCCGGGCCGGCAGCCCGTGTGGCCACAGCGCCGCAGCGGCGCTGGCAGGGAGCTGTGCCGCTGGGGCCATGACAGGCTCTGTGTTCACAGGCATGGCCGGGCGGCACCTGAGGGGGCAGCAGCAAGAGCTGCAGCTGATCTGCGCTGGTGAGTGAGGGCAGCGGGCTGACAGCGGGGGCTGCCGGGGGGAGCTGCAAGCTCTGCCCCGGCTGCGGAGGGCTCTGCTCCCGTGGGCAGAGCACACGGAGATTTCAGGGCCACGCGGGCCATTCGTGGCCAGCAGCTTCGGGTTGATCCCCTTGCTCCCTTCTCCCTCCTGGCCATGGCAAGAGCCGGCTGTTGTGGCCCTGGCAGGGGGCTCTTCCTCGGCTCCCTGCAGCTCCAGCTTCTGACCGTGCCTCTGTTCCTCTCTCTCGCAGCCCTTGAAGACAAAACGAACGACGTCAGCCTCGCCGTCGGAAGCCTGGCAATTCAAACGCTGTGCATCGTCAGGTCAGGAGAGCGGGCTCCCATCTCCAGGTTCCAGTGGCTCCAAAATCACCTGCGCAGGGCGTGGAAGACACGGCCTCCTCGTCCGTCATGGCTCGGCTGCCTGCCCTGCCAGAGCTCTGTGGAGGATTGATCCCAGAAGCTCTTTTCGCTGGGGCCCCCTGAGTCAAGTTTTATTTTGTTTTTCTTCAAGAATTTTATTTTATTTATTTTTTTTCTTTTTCCATGTAAATACAGATTATGTTAACATACACAGACTCCCAGGATCTTTCTTTTGCTGCCCAGGGTCCATACGGCATAGGGGAGGAGGGGGAAAAGGATGCTCGCACTCAGCCAGCTGCGCAGGCGTGCAGTGGGCCCGGGGAAATGGCCAGAAACCCCTCGGCCTTTGGTGGTTCTGCTGAAGCCTTTGTGCTGCCCACAGAGCGGCTGGGCAGGGGCCGGAGCTGCGGGGATCCCTGCCAGAGAGGTGCCTGGAGATGGCCACAAGCCCTGGGCCAGGCAGGAAGCGCCAGCCGTGTCCTCCTGCCCGTGTGCTGCCGGCTGCCTTGCTGAGGGCTCCCAGGTGCCTCTGCATGGGGCTGCTCTGGAGCTGCTGTGGGGCTGCAGCGCTGCTGCCGGGCAGCTTGGCCGGGCTGGGGCAGCCCCTGAGGGGCTGGGCCGCTGGCAAGCCGTGGGCAATGGGCTGTCAGAGGCCACAAGCAGCCCCCTGGCAGCCGCCTTGTTCCTGCCAGAGTTGACCTGCAAGACGCATCCTGGGCGCTCTGCAACTAACAGCATCAGTGTTGTTGGAAACCCAAATGCAGAGAAATCTCAGACCTTTGGTCTTGTCAGCAAAGCTTAGAATTAAGCACAGGGTTTGATCTGAGACCTTGCAAAGGGCTCCCAAACTTAGGTGCTAGGAGCGAGAATGCGGATTTCCAGTTTATAGCAGCGACACGGGGAGGAAAGTTGAAGTGGAGGAAAGTTTAGAGTTTTCGAGTTCAAGATCTAGGAAAAAATCCAAGTAGTTACAATGGTAAACAAGAAGTTTAGGATGCAGTGCTGTAGGTTTGTGTGTCATAGCATGACTGGCTAAGGAAGCTTACACTGTCAGCATGATGTGGGAACCCAGGAAATTCCTCTGGCTGCCCTGCAGGACTCGAGACCCTGTCAGAGGGCTCAGAGAGCTTGGCACAGAGCCCAAGACCCCTGTGCCTTTGATTTAGCCCTTGGAAAAAACAATCCCCAACCTTGTATGAAGAATGACCAGCCACAAAAGTTGAAGTAGAATGATAGTGAATTTATCCCAGAGTGGAAAACTAGATTTTGAGGGTTTTTAGAATGGGGCTTCAGGGGGCCAGATGGAGCAATCTAGGCACGTCCAGCCTTTCTCCTTCTTCTTGGCCTCCATCTTCTGCTGTGATGTTGGCATTTGAGATTGGTCTAGAGTAGAAGCTCGCTGTCCGACATAGACAATAGGGATTGGAAAGTAATTGTAACTGTTGTACAGGTAGTTTTTAGTAGAAAAAGATAACACCACCCCAGAGGAGGCAGAGTGCCTTAGACTGTCTTGCTGAGCGGACCTCGGCAGGACAGGAGAAAGAATTTTATAGATAAGATACAATCAACAACCTTGAGACTGAGAAATGAAGAGCTCTGACTCCTTCTTCCACCACCGGGCTGGGAAAAGAGACTTTCTAACTTATCTCGCGGTCACTCTGACCAGCTAGACACTCCGAGAGCATGAGTCCGTAAGATGAAATCTTGAAGATTGGGTCCAAAACATAAAAATCCTTGTTGGCCGTGTCTTCTTGGCCAAGAAATCCTTCAAAGCTCTTGTAACTACAAGTCTTGTGGCCCTGTGAGCCATGCGGTGGAGATGTGAGCCCAACTCACCCTTCCTGCCTATGTAGAAGAGAAGAAAAAGCAATGGCATCATCTAAAAAACTCAGAGGTCCGCTCTCTAGCTCGTTCCAAACTCCTTCAACTCCCCAAAAGTGGGATTTAGCTACAAATAGATGACAAGGACTCTCAGGGCTGCCTCTCTGACTCCAGAGCGGCTGCTTTAGAATCTTTCACATAACCCTGTGTAGTCAGGTGCCAGAAATGGATCATTTGAAGAAACTTTCCCAACTGACTTGCATGGAGGCTTGTTTGAAGGGTGTTTGAAGAGAAAGTTTCCCAGAAGAGGTCTGGGCTTTGGCCTAGCTGTGTCCCCTGCTGACTGTGAAGTGTGCCATCAGCTGCAGGGCTATCCCGGCTAAAAAATATCATCGAGTCACTTGGACTTGCTCTTTTTGGCCTATAAAAGCTGGACCCACTTTCGGGGCAAATTTGGAGAGTTCATCTATGGGTGGATGGAACACCTAGGATTTTCCCAGTTGCTGGGAATGGTTCTTAAGGTCCCTGGAGTAAATCGGGGCTTCCCAGCAACTGCGCATCGTCAAGATGACAAAGAATTGTCTTGGTTTGAAGAGAGAGGTGTCTGCTAAGGAAGGCAGAAGTCTTCTCTGGAATGGAAAATGTAAATCCCCTCCCTTCAAATGATTCTCATTTAGAAATTCAAATGCTCTCAGGGAAAGATATGGGGATAGGCCTGAGCCCGCAGAGCAGGGCGGCCTTTGCTTATGGTCTGAGCCCTTCCTAAAGATTCTGTCAGGCTGTCTTAGACACCTGGGGCCAGGGATTCCTTCCAAGCTGGGCCACTTTAGCGGGGCTGGGGCCGGCCCCAGGGCAGGAGGCAGTGTGTGCAAGGGCCCTGGGTGGCACGCTGCAGCACGGTCACCGTGCCATGGAACGGAACCCGGTCTCCAAGGCCCCTTTGTGACACGTGGGAAATAGAAGCTTGCCCGGTGCTGGGAGCAAGCAGCGGGGCACAACGGGACAGAGCAGTGCTGTGAGGAGCTCCCACACAGCGCACTCGTTCCCGTCTGACCAGGAGCTTTTCTGCAGCGTTCTTCCTGCAGCTGAGCTCAAGGCCAGAGCACAGGACTCGGTGACCCGTGGCCTTCCAAGCCTTCTATTCTGCAGCTGCCCCCAAGGGCAGAGCGTGGGACTTGGTGCCCTGGAGCTTTCCCAGGGCACCTCTCCTGCAAGTAGCTCCAGCCACAGACATGGAGCAGAGACCCCCGAGAGTGCCCAAGATGGCCTGGGTGGAGGAGGAGGAAGGCGGCCCTGGAGCAGCCCCAGCACGGGAGACTGAAGAGGTGGTGCCCTTCCATCCACCACAGGGGGGTGAGTGGCAGAACTGGGCTGCAGGCCTGGAGCCTGCAGCCAACTTGGCCCCATGCCATGCCATGCCATGCCATGCCATGCCATGCCATGCCATGCCATGCAATCCCCTGGGGAAATGCCCACGGACAGGCCGGAAGAGGCGCCAGGCAGACACCCCTCAGCGGCCTCGCTCCATCCCCCTGGGGCATCGCAGGGCTCTCCCTGCCTGGGGAGTGCAGGGCTGGGCTGTGTTCTCCGGCCTCTCCCGCAGCCCCTCAGCTCTGGCTGCGCTCCCTCTTTGCCAGATGAAGCTGTGGAGCGCACACATGAGCAGGAATCCAGCCGTGGCCGCTTCCATCGAACAGCGCAGGTACCTGCAGCCACCCCCACCCGGGCTGGGCCTGCTGTCCCTGCTCAGCCCAGCACCGTGTGTGCAGCACTCCATGCAACATCCGCGGCTTCTTGCCCTTCTCCTACAGCTCGTCTGCCACTTCATCCGGAGCATTCAGCAGGAAGAGACCCGCACCATGGGCACTGGGCTCACAGCTCACTCCGAGCTCCTCAAGCATGAGACCAGTGCCGCCCTGCTGGATTTGCTCCTGGAGAAGGGTGTTGCCAGGCCAGAACAAGTAAGCAGCCTGGGGCCAGGCTTCAGTTCCCCCAGGAGTCACGTGGCTTCCCCAGCCACGCCTGCTGCTCCCTCAGAGCCTTTGAGGCCATGGCAGTGCGCTGGCAAGGAAAGCACTTCTCTGGGGAGCCTGGGGACATTGCTCTCTCTGGCAGCTTTCCAAGTCTCCCCGTGCCTCCCGCAGGTGCCTGCCATGGTGAGGTACATTCACCGATGGCTCCTGGCCAATGATTCTGCCCAGCACAGGCTGGACAAGGCCCTGCTGAAACTCACCAAAGCACAGCCGGCTGACGCAGTCGTGACGCTCCTGCGTGTGGCCCCGTCCTGTGACAGGTATGGGGCCCACCTGCCCAGAGGGCTCAGGCCTCCCAAGCCCATCACCCTGTATCGCCTGGCCCAGGTGTCTGAGCTAGAGAGTTCCAGAACCCTCTGGCTGCTGCCTTTCCCAGCCCTGGCACGTCAGCCCCTTAGCCTGCTGCCATGCTGCCTTGCTGCCCCTCAGGGCCCGTCCTCACACAGCTTGGCTGCCTGGCTGCTGCTGGCAAGGGCCAGTGGGCAGAGGAAGAGCCGGCGCTCAGCCCAGGCCCCTAGGGATGCCCAGGCCACGCTGCTGTGTCTGAGATCCCCCCTGAGACAGAGCTCTAATCCCGCAGAGCTGCCACCTCCATGTGGAAGACCATCATGTGCTCGTCCAGGACCGCGGAGCCAGTGCAGCTGATCCTCCTGGATGTGCTGGGGAGCTGGCCAGAGTACAGCACGTGCACCTCGGATGGGGACAAAACGGCTGTCTTTGCCCTGGCTGTGAGTTTCCGCAACTGGCCTTTGCTGGCCCCAAGGCCGCCTCTCCAGCAGCTCTCCATCCTCCTTCCCCCACTGCATCTGCCTGCCTCAGGCGCTGGCCGGAAACCTGGCCCAGGGCCAGCTTCAGCCCCACCAGGCCCCGTGCTCCCCTGCCAAGGTCTCTCCGGGCCTCTCCCTGCCACGCTCGGGCCCTGCCACACGGACACCTCGGCACTGAGCGCTCTCTCGGGGGGCTTTGTCCTTTGCAGGCGACCGTGGTGATGTGGAAGATCCTCCAAGAGTCCTCTGTCCCACGTGTAGTGAGGCCATATTTCCCCCGCCTTTTTGTTCATCTGCTCTTCCAAGTGTTCTCCAGCACAGAAGAGATGCCAGAGGAGGTCCAAACCTTCTGGAAGGATTGCCTGGAAGAGCACGGTCTTGTCATCAGCCCCAACAGGTGCTCCATCCCACTCCTCCTGTCCCTGCCTGACACGTGGCCTGCAAAGGAGCCAGTGCTGCCAGAGTGACCTGGGCTTTGCTGTGCACACAGGTTTGCAGTGCAGACCCTGAAGTCCCTGCTCTGCCAAAAGCAGTACAAGGATGTGGTGTTGTCAGTGGAAGGCAAGCGTGGCTGGGACACGCTGCTCTGTGCTGACACCCGCCACTATGCCATGGGTCTGCTGGCCAGGTGAGACTCACTTTCTCCCCATTGATCCTGCCATTTGTGCTCTGTGCCCGAGCCGTCCCACACATTCCCCGAGACCCTGGGACACACTGAGGGACAGCTAAGGACACACTGAGGGACGGCCAAGCAGACTGGAAAAGGCTGCGAGGGGAGAGAGCACAGGAGGAGACACCTCCTAAAGGGCCCAGGTCCCCATGCAGAGTGGTGGTAAAAGACCACCAGGCTCTGTAAGCCTGTCCTTGGAGAGATTTGCTCAGCTTCCTGGTCCCTTTTTTGCCCTCCTAGGGAGATGCGCCACGCTTGTCATCGCTTGTGTTCCAGTATTGCACTCCACCTCCTCTGGCTGCTCAGCACACAGGAGCCACACTGGGATCTGCCCGCCCTGGCATTCCTTGTGGAGGTGAGCCGGGTGTCCAGCGCTGCCTGGCTGTGCTGCCTCCCAGCTCTCTGCCCTCTCATGGCCGCAGACACCTGGGACGGTGCCCGCACCCTGTGCTGCTGCTGCTGCTGCTGCTGCGTCCTGGGCCCAGCCCTGTGCGGCTGCGGGCTCCTGCCGGCCGGCTCCCCCATCACTGGCCTGTGCCTTTCAGGTCCTCGTGTGCCTGGATTCTAGTGAATGTGGCGACAGTGTTGTGAAGGTCTCTTCAAGGTACCTGCAGAGCGAGTGCAGGGAGAGGCGTCGCCTGGCGCTCAGGGCCCTTCTGGAGCTCATTGATGATCCCTCAATGGTGAGAAGGGGGCGGTGGCTGAAGCTGCACTGGGAACGCAGTCGCTTGGCCTGGCCTGGCCTTTGGGCACTGGGGCAGCTGCTGCCAGCTCTCCTGCCTCCTGCTTCAGCTACCCCAGTGCTTCAGGACAGTCCTTTGGCCTCTGGGCCCTGTGGCAGCAGGGTGGGACCTCACAGACTTGTGTTGCGCACAGGCCGAAAGAATGTGGAGCTTGACCGAAAGCCTCATGCGCCTACTGGCGGACAAAGATGCAGAGACAGCTGGGATGACACTCATCACACTCAGCTTTATACTCCTGCACAAACACATGCTGATGTCAACCCCCATTGCCGTGCAGCTGGCTGAGGCACTCCTGCCGCTCTTTGACCACGTAAGGCTCTGTGCCCCCAGCTACAGCCACTGGGTGCAGCCTGGAAACTGTGTGCCCTGTGCATTTCCAGCCCTGTGCCCAGGGCGCCCGGAGGAGCCAATGCTGAGGTGTTTTTTCATTTTTTTTTCATCTAGGATAATAGCCAGGTACAGCTGCTCTCCATAAAACTCTTCCGAGACATGATGGAGTACTTGGAAGAGAGAGAAAACCCTTTGGAAAGCCCTGTGCAACAGAGCCTGCTTCCACTCTTCTTCCACTGCAATGATGAGAATCAGCATGTGGCAGAGGTGAGGACTCGTGGGCTGCTGCTGTCCGCCTGGCACGGGGCTCGGCTGCCTCCTGCCCTGCGCCTGCTGGACCGCAGCCTCCTGCAGGCCATGGCAGGGGGAGGCGGGTCCCGAGCCCTGGGCTGCGGGGCCATCTCCGCGTCTCTGCTGCTCTCCAGGCTTCTCGGGAAACGCTGCTTTATGCGGTCAAGTTCATCAAGAGGAGGGATCTCAAAAAGCTGCTGAAGGAGCAGAAACTGTGGAAGTTCAGCAAGTGCCTGGTAAGGACGGCCTGGAATCCCCACCTCAGCCAGGAGAAGGCCCCTGAGGGCGGTGCTCAGTGTGCGGGCCGGGCAGCTGTGCCCCTGCGCGCTGCTGCAGCCAGAGGCCGCGCGGGCTCCTCTCCAGGCTCCCGTGGGCCCGAGCCGGGTGCCCATGAAAGCCCGGCCCGGCGGAGCTGCGGGGCAGGGGCGGCACCGCGGCTCCCCGGGCAGCAGCCGGCCCTCTCCCCCTCCCCTCTCGGGAGCCCGGCGCCAGCGGCTGCTGGCCGCGCCTCAGGGCTGTGTGGCCGGGGGAGGCCGGGGCTTGGCGCAGGCAGCGCCCGGCCCAGGGCCTGAGCCCGCGCCAACCCTTCCCTCCTGCCGCTCTCTCCAGCTGGCAGAGGACAGGAGCAGAGCAGCCGAGCACCTGCGCCGAGCCCTGCGCTACCTGGAGAGCCCACAGGAGCCCCTGCGAGAGGCGGCCATCAGCTTCATGGGTGAGTTACGAGCCCGGGCTCCCTTCCCCGGCCCGCCGCAGCTCGGCCCCGGCCCCGCCTGCTGCCCCGGCAGCGGCAGCCGCGCCCGGCGCCGTGGAGCCCCGCCTGGCCTGGGCATTGCTGCTGCCGCCCTCTGACAGCCGTGCCCTGGGGCGACAGCGTGCCGCATGGGCTGAGCTGAGCCCTGCCGGGCCGGCAGCCCGTGTGGCCACAGCGCCGCAGCGGCGCTGGCAGGGAGCTGTGCCGCTGGGGCCATGACAGGCTCTGTGTTCACAGGCATGGCCGGACGGCACCTGAGGGGGCAGCAGCAAGAGCTGCAGCTGATCTGCGCTGGTGAGTGAGGGCAGCGGGCTGACAGCGGGGGCTGCCGGGGGGAGCTGCAAGCCCTGCCCCGGCTGCGGAGGGCTCTGCTCCCGTGGGCAGAGCACACGGAGATTTCAGGGCCACGCGGGCCATTCGTGGCCAGCAGCTTCGGGCTGATCCCCTTGCTCCCTTCTCCCTCCTGGCCATGGCAAGAGCCGGCTGTTGTGGCCCTGGCAGGGGGCTCTTCCTCGGCTCCCTGCAGCTCCAGCTTCTGACCGTGCCTCTGTTCCTCTCTCTCGCAGCCCTTGAAGACAAAACGAACGACGTCAGCCTCGCCGTCGGAAGCCTGGCAATTCAAACGCTGTGCATCGTCAGGTCAGGAGAGCGGGCTCCCATCTCCAGGTTCCAGTGGCTCCAAAATCACCTGCGCAGGGCGTGGAAGACACGGCCTCGTCCGTCATGGCTCGGCTGCCTGCCCTGCCAGGGCTCTGTGGAGAACTGATCCCAGAAGCTGTTTTTGTTGTGGCCACCTGAGTCAGGTGGAATTTTCCGTTTCTTCAAGAATTTTTGTTTCTTTTTTTTTTTTTTTTTCTTTTACCATGTAAATATAGACTATGTTAACATACACAGACTCCCAGGATCTTTCTTTTGCTGCCCAGGGTCCGTACGGCATAGGGGAGGAGGGGGAAAAGGATGCTCGCACTCAGCCAGCTGCGCAGGCGTGCAGTGGGCCCGGGGAAATGGCCAGAAACCCCTCGGCCTTTGGTGGTTCTGCTGAAGCCTTTGTGCTGCCCACAGAGCGGCTGGGCAGGGGCCGGAGCTGCGGGGATCCCTGCCAGAGAGGTGCCTGGAGATGGCCACAAGCCCTGGGCCAGGCAGGAAGCGCCAGCCGTGTCCTCCTGCCCGTGTGCTGCCGGCTGCCTTGCTGAGGGCTCCCAGGTGCCTCTGCATGGGGCTGCTCTGGAGCTGCTGTGGGGCTGCGGCGCTGCTGCCGGGCAGCTTGGCCGGGCTGGGGCAGCCCCTGAGGGGCTGGGCCGCTGGCAAGCCGTGGGCAATGGGCTGTCAGAGGCCACAAGCAGCCCCCTGGCAGCCGCCTTGTTCCTGCCAGAGTTGACCTGCAAGACGCATCCTGGGCGCTCTGCAACTAACAGCATCAGTGTTGTTGGAAACCCAAATGCAGAGAAATCTCAGACCTTTGGTCTTGTCAGCAAAGCTTAGAATTAAACACAGGATTTGATCTGAGACCTTGCAAAGGGCTCCCAAACTTAGGTGCTAGGAGCGAGAATGCGCATTTCCAGTTTATAGCAGCGACACGGGGAGGAAAGTTGAAGTGGAGGAAAGTTTAGAGTTTTCGAGTTCAAGATCTAGGAAAAAATCCAAGTACTTACAATGGTAAACAAGAAGTTTAGGATGCAGTGCTGTAGGTTTGTGTGTCATAGCATGACTGGCTAAGGAAGCTTACACTGTCAGCATGATGTGGGAACCCAGGAAATTCCTCTGGCTGCCCTGCAGGACTCGAGACCCTGTCAGAGGGCTCAGAGAGCTTGGCACAGAGCCCAAGACCCCTGTGCCTTTGATTTAGCCCTTGGAAAAAACAATCCCCAACCTTGTATGAAGAATGACCAGCCACAAAAGTTGAAGTAGAATGATAGTGAATTTATCCCAGAGTGGAAAACTAGATTTTGAGGGTTTTTAGAATGGGGCTTCAGGGGGCCAGATGGAGCAATCTGGGCACGTCCAGCCTTTCTCCTTCTTCTTGGCCTCCATCTTCTGCTGTGATGTTGGCATTTGAGATTGGTCTAGAGTAGAAGCTCGCTGTCCGACATAGACGATAGGGATTGGAAAGTAATTGTAACTGTTGTACAGGTAGTTTTTAGTAGAAAAAGATAACACCACCCCAGAGGAGGCAGAGTGCCTTAGACTGTCTTGCTGAGCGGACCTCGGCAGGACAGGAGAAAGAATTTTATAGATAAGATACAATCAACAACCTTGAGACTGAGAAATGAAGAGCTCTGACTCCTTCTTCCACCACCGGGCTGGGAAAAGGGACTTTCTAACTTATCTTGCGGTCACTCTGACCAGCTAGACACTCCGAGAGCATGAGTCCGTAAGATGAAATCTTGAAGATTGGGTCCAAAACATAAAAATCCTTGTTGGCCGTGTCTTCTTGGCCAAGAAATCCTTCAAAGCTCTTGTAACTACAAGTCTTGCGGCCCTGTGAGCCATGCGGTGGAGATGTGAGCCCAACTCACCCTTCCTGCCTATGTAGAAGAGAAGAAAAAGCAATGGCATCATCTAAAAAACTCAGAGGTCCGCTCTCTAGCTCGTTCCAAACTCCTTCAACTCCCCAAAAGTGGGATTTAGCTACAAATAGATGACAAGGACTCTCAGGGCTGCCTCTCTGACTCCAGAGCGGCTGCTTTAGAATCTTTCACATAACCCTGTGTAGTCAGGTGCCAGAAATGGATCATTTGAAGAAACTTTCCCAACTGACTTGCATGGAGGCTTGTTTGAAGGGTGTTTGAAGAGAAAGTTTCCCAGAAGAGGTCTGGGCTTTGGCCTAGCTGTGTCCCCTGCTGACTGTGAAGTGTGCCATCAGCTGCAGGGCTATCCCGGCTAAAAAATATCATCGAGTCACTTGGACTTGCTCTTTTTGGCCTATAAAAGCTGGACCCACTTTCGGGGCAAATTTGGAGAGCTCATCTATGGGTGGATGGAACACCTAGGATTTTCCCAGTTGCTGGGAATGGTTCTTAAGGTCCCTGGAGTAAATCGGGGCTTCCCAGCAACTGCGCATCGTCAAGATGACAAAGAATTGTCTTGGTTTGAAGAGAGAGGTGTCTGCTAAGGAAGGCAGAAGTCTTCTCTGGAATGGAAAATGTAAATCCCCTCCCTTCAAATGATTCTCATTTAGAAATTCAAATGCTCTCAGGGAAAGATATGGGGATAGGCCTGTAAATGAGCCTAGCTTGGTCTTATCCTATGCAAGCTGTTACAGCTCCAGAGCTCAGTCCCCAAGGGGACTGGGTGCTAGAAGCCAGCTCGCTCTCAGACCAAGGCCGTGGGTTAGCCCCTAGCAAGCAGGGAGATATTCAGCTCTTAGTGATTAGGCAGCTCTTGTGATTTCAGCTTTGCTTGCTAGGTAGCTTTTCCCTTGGCCTAAGGCTCCAGCAGACGGTAGAGAGAGGAGAAGCAGAAGACGCTGGCTGTTCCACGAGTATGGCTTTATTGTAGGGGTCCGTGAAGGGTCTCAGCTCTTCTTCTTCCGAGTTAGTAGGGGTACAGTATGCTACTTTTATACCCTTGGCCTGGATCCAATCCTGACCAATGGCAAAGGTGTTAGAGTGACCATAAGTGACCAATAGTAGGGTTTAACACAATATTGCCTTACATGGCTATAGGGATAAGGTACAAGGCGGATGTCCCTGGAGACAGGAAACTTCTTTGCTGCTGTGTCAGCATTCTATTCTCCAAGGGGCCCTGGCTAAACCTGAGGGGTTTACTACAACTCCACTTTCTGTTTTTACAAAAAATGCATTCGCGAGAGTTCTTTTGAAACAGTGAACAAGACACATGAACATAACTAACACTGTAAAAATTACAAGGAGAATCAACAAAAATCCCTTAACTAAAGATGCGGCCCATCCTGTTAGTCCCCATTGCCCGAAAATTTCATTGACCCAATCTGGGATTCTTTCTACTTTCAAGTCCTTCACAAGATCTTTCAGTTTCTGGATGTTCGCATGGATGGATTCCGAACGTGAAGAGAGGTTGAAGCAACACATTCCTTCGAAGTCCTCACATCCATGTCCGTGGGCAAGCAGCAGGAAGTCGATTGCTGCTCGGTTTTGGAGTGAAGCTTGTCTTGTGGTTTCTTCTTCCTTTAAGAGATCACTCAGGGCTGCTGATGTGGCGTTAGCTTGTTTACTGAGCCAGCACCCAAGGTGACTGATTTCACCGAGGGCTTTAGCTGCAGCTATCCAGGGTAAAAACAGAGAGACTGCAATCTTTTTTTGTCTGTTCCAATCGTATAATCTCGGATCACAATTTTCATCGAATTCAGTGTATGACCTTTTTTCACGTTTTGATTCTCTTTCTTTTTTCCAATTATGTAATAGGGTGATGTTTGGAGTAAGGGTAGAAAGTTTTCCCAGAGTACAGGGACCTCCCTGGAGTCGGGAGGGGATCCCTGCCCATACTCTGTCACCACAGATGAGAAACATTCCCTTGGGTAATACTTTGGGATGGAGAGAGGACACAGAAATTACACGTGCAGTGTAATTGCACCAATCATGAGGGTTATAGGCTTTGTTTACTGGTGATACATCTTTTCGATATGTGTTTTTGTGTTGGTCAATTTCTGGCCAATCATTTTTCGGACGCCTATAGTAAAATTTGACACAATATGTGGCCTTGGAGGATCCCAATAGATCCAATTCTTGGGGTTCCTCTCGAGCATCTGGCAGAATTTTTGTCCACTCATCCCAAGTATCAGCCCCATTGGGTCTCTTACCTGTGGTGCGGAGAACCTCTGAGTTCTGGACCGGCCAATCGTCTGCTATAAAGGGGATTCCTACTAGACATGTAGAAAGTGGATTATCTATGCTTCCCATAGACAAGCACATATTGTCTTGTTTTAATGTTTTTGCTAAGGTTACCCAAACATTATGGCTAGGCTGAGGACTAATCCAGCCGAAGGCACGCGGTACGGTGTAGAGCATCCAGGCAGCGGTGAGGACAGCACCGACGGAGATATTTTTCATCTTTGGGCAGGATTAGGGCTTCTGATAGGGAATATAAGCACAATTTGTTATCTTTATGATGAGAGGGATTTCTGCCTTGTTCTTTTCTGTGTTCCCCTCCTCCCCCCCTTTTTCTTTTAATTTCTAAGCTGCACTACAGGAGGAGGAGCGGGTAGAAGGTTATGAGGTTTTAAGGTTAGGGAAAGGGAATAATACTTTTTACTATACAATACACAGTGTAATAACACATAATTCAGAGAACACTTTTGTGTTAAGGCTATCTGTGGCCTATTACAGTAGACTGTTATTTGACTTTCTGTTTTGTCTGCTGCCTTGTAATGGGGCGGTCTGTTCTTGTGTTTGTGGGTGTTCGGCGACGCCTTCGTCTCCAGGCTGAGCTGGTTTGGTTTTGAGGTGGTCTTGTGTTTGCCTCAGGAGAATTCTTGTCCTCGTCTGTAGTAGTGTTCGCTGTGCCTAAGTATGGTTTTACGTATTTTCCTGGGTACCACCTTGGACCTGATGGTAGTAGCACGCATGCATAACCTCTTCCCCAGGTAATCAACTGATGAGGCCCTGAGATTTGGTGTGTTTCAGGATCTTTCACGAGCACGGGTGGTTTCTCCGTGAGCTTTGCTTTTGTGGTATTCGCAAAGTGGCGAAGTATTGGTGGGTCAGGCTCTGACACTGTGCAGTTCAGGAAGTTGATGACATAGAGAGCCTTGCAAAATCTCTCCACTGGAGATGTGATTTTCGTGTTCCTGTTCTGTTGCTCGAGGACTCTTTTGAGGGTTTGATGTGTCCTTTCCACGATGGATTGTCCTGTGGGGTTTACAGGTATGCCCGTCTTGTGTGCTATGCCCCATTCATTGAAGAACTCCTTCAACTTGTGGGAGGTATAGGCTGGCCCATTATCTGTTTTAATCTCCTTTGGTACACCCAGGGTGGCAAAAGCGAGGAGAAAGTGTTTTATTGTGTGCATGGTCTTTTCTCCTGCATGTGATGATGCAAACACTGCTCCTGAGAACGTGTCAACCGAAACATGCACATACTTTGACCTTCCAAAAGGTGCAAAGTGAGTTACATCTGTCTGCCACAGCTGACAGCTATTCAGACCTCGGGGATTGACTCCCGTACCCATTGATGGTATCTGGTAGTTTTGACAGTTCGGACAGGTAGCCACGATAGCTTTTGCCTGATCCTTCGAGAGCTTAAACATTCTCATCAGGGCAGGTACATTTTGATGAAAGAACGCATGTGACAGCTTTGCCTGAGCAAAGATGTTAGGAACATTAGCAGTTTCTGCTGCCATAGCTAATGCATCTGCTTTCCTGTTGCCTTCTGCAACAACACCTGGGAGGTCCGTGTGCGACCTTACATGCATTATGTGATAAGGTTGTTTTCTGTGGGATATCAATTGTATTAATTTAGAGAGCAATTGGTATAACTTTGGGTTAGAGACCTCTTTGAGAAGAGCATGTTCCGCTCTCATAGCTATTCCCGCAACATAAGCTGAATCTGTGACCAGATTGAACGGCTCGTTTTTAAATTTTTCAAAGGCTCTGACGACAGCTGCTAATTCTGCAATTTGTGGCGATCCTTCTACTGTTTCCACGTCAGATTGCCATTCTTGTGTTTGGGGGTCTCTCCAAGTAATCACCGACTTGTGGGATGACCCTGAGCCATCTGTAAATAGAGTTAGAGCCTTGAGAGGATTTCTACTTTGGATTCGTTTTGGAATCAAATGGAAAGTTTCATTCTGGTTGAAAAGCTTGTGTTCTGGGATGTCTGATGAAGTTTGACCCGTATAACTGTCCAGAGCAAACTGTAGACTCGCATTGGTCTTGATCAAATCCTCAAAGTCTTTAAGGGTTATTGGCAAATATATGCATTCAAAATCACACCCTGAAAGGGAGCAAAGGCGAGTCCTAGCCTTTTTTATTAAGTGTGCTATAATCTCCTGGTAGGTGGTAAGTGTCTTTGTGGGCTGGCTACTTGTAAAAACCCATTCCAGTATCAACAAAGGATCTCGCAGCTGAGGGTCCCATTGGAAGATCAGTCCATGGAATCTGGGTGCTTTTCCCAGGATGA
Organism: Zonotrichia albicollis; assembly: GCF_047830755.1. NCBI lineage: Eukaryota > Metazoa > Chordata > Aves > Passeriformes > Passerellidae > Zonotrichia > Zonotrichia albicollis. The sequence continues at coordinate 3,888,380 of NC_133850.1, forward strand.
TGAACTGGAAAGGCAGACTAGGCTCGTAGCGATGGGCTTTGCGTGAAGACAGGGCTTCCTGGACTTTGATGATGGCACCTCTGGCTTCCTCTGTGAGAGTGCAGGGAGAGTCCAGTTCCTTGGGTCCACGAAGAAGATTGAACAAGGGAGCAAGGTCCTCTGATGTAATTCCTAGCAGTGGACGTACCCAGTTGATGGATCCACACAGGCTGTGTAAGTCCCTGAGGGTTTTTGGGTCGTCGTTGATGACGATCTGCTGAGGTAGGATAGTTCTTTCCCGGATCTGGACTCCAAGGTAAGTCCATGGCTCGGTGTACTGAATTTTGTCCTCACGAATTTCCATTCCTGCCTTTTCAATGGCTTCAACAGTCTTTTTGATTGTTTTGTCCAAGTAAGCTTTGTCTGAAGCACACACCAGAATGTCATCCATATAGTGATAAATGATGGCGTCTGGAAATGATTTCCGAATGGGAGACAGGATGTGAGACACGTACCACTGGCAAATAGTTGGCGAGTTTTTCAATCCCTGAGGAAGATAACGCCAATGATATCTTTTGAGCGGAGCTTCCTTGTTAATAGAGGGAACGGAAAAAGCAAACCGTGGAGCATCTTCTGGATGTAGTGGTATACTGAAGAAACAGTCCTTAATGTCTATGATAGCAAGTGTCCAGTCTCTAGGCAGCATCGATGGGGAGGGCAAGCCAGGCTGAAGAGGGCCCATGTCCTCGATGACTTCGTTGATTCTGCGAAGGTCATGGAGAAGTCTCCACTTGTTTGTACCTGGCTTTGGTAGAACGAAGACTGGAGAGTTCCAAGGGCTGTCGGACTCCACTATGTGGCCTTTTTTGAGCTGTTCTTCCACGAGGACGTTTAGGGCGCGCAGCTTGGCTTTCTTTAGGGGCCACTGCTCAGTCTAGATTGGCTTGTGGCTTTTCCAGGTGAGACAGGGTATTTCTGGCAGCGCGCTCAACTCAGTGGCCCCAGTCAGAAATCCTGAATGGGAATACGTAGGGAAGCACCCCACTGGGATAAAATGTCACGTCCCCAAAGGGTAATGGGGGCCCTTACCACAAATGGACGGATGGTTGCCAGCTTGCCTTCTGGCCCTTCAACCAGGATGTTGTTCTTGCTCCTCATGGATACTGTAGTTCCACCAATCCCGGAAATCATGCCTGCAACAGGTTGTAGATCCCAGTGTGCTGGCCAATCTGAACGGGCGATGATGGTCACATCTGCACCGGTGTCCAGCATCCCTGGCAGGTGGGTCTTCTCTCCTTTGTGGGAGAGGCCGCACTCGATGGTAGGCTTGGATGGTCCCATGACTTGTGCCCACATTGCTGTAGGGTTGAGAGGAATCTGTTCCCTGTGATTTTTTGGGAGTAAAAATGCCTGTGCTATTGGAGTTCCTTTAGAAAGAAAAAATGGTAAGTCTATGCAGTATACCTGCACGAGGATCTCTTGTCCCGGCTGCACTGTCAACACTTCCGGAACAACGAAGATTTCCTTCGGAGTATTAACCGAATCACCTGTAATTAAAATGTCTGAAGGACTCCCTTTAGGTCCATATTTTCCTGTAGGAACACGGTGAACATTCTTATCATTAAAGTCAATGGACAGAGCAGTTACCAGTTGTCGGCGGGTACCTCTCTGGGTTGTCCCGTGGGTTGGGGCTTCTCCTTTCGGTCTGGAGCAGCCTGGGTTTGTGCGTGATTGGGTCTTGGTGGCCTTTGATTTGTATTCTGCGCCCGAAGGTCGGACGGGCGCCTCAAGGAGTTTAAAGGACGCGATTGATAGTGTTGCTGCTGTTGGGGTCTTTGATTATAATTCCGATGGTATCGGGAGGGTGTTCTTTCAGGACAGTCCTTTATATAATGTCCTAGCTCTCCACAGTGATAGCATTTAGCTTGTTCTTTAGAGGTTATCACTGCATATGCACCAGAAACTCCTTCAGCAATACCCTTAGCAACTGCTTGCGCCACTGTATTTTCAGTGGACATGTGACGTGTACAGCATTCTAACATTTGCTCTATAGTAGGGTCTGTATCCACAGTTAAAGACCTCAAAATGGCCTTGCATTTCTCATTTGAGTTGCTGAAAGCAAGCTTACATAAGAGTTCCTTTCTTGCCTCAGTACTCTCTATTTGTTTCTCCAAAGCATCTTTAAGTTTGTCCACAAATTTTATAAAGCTTTCTTCAATGCCTTGTTTTATAGTAGAAAAATGCATTGTTGGCATTGACTCATCCTGCATAAGAAGCAAGGAGGTTTTTGCTGCAATTGCTACATCCTGCAGCGCTTCTTTATTCAGAGTTTCCATTTGTTCTGCTGGCTTTTGAAAGTCTCCTTCACCAGCCAATTGTTCTACTGTGAAGTTGGTCTTAGTAGCATCGGCAGTATATGAATCTGATAACGTTTTTAAGTGTTTCTTCCAATGCCTATCCCATAACAAATATTCTGCCGGTGACAGAAGGCATTGTGAAATATTTTTTACATCGTGAGGAAGCAAGACATGTGCAGAGAACATGGCTTCTAGGAAATTTCTAAAGATATGTGAACTACGTCCATGTTCCTTGGCTATATTTCTCAATTGTACCAGTTCCTTATTAGAAATTGGTTTCCATGCCTTGATATTAGATTCCCCACCATTCCTTCCTTGCCTGTACTCGACCGGAAAGGCTGTGATTTTCTGTGCTAGGTCCCAGTTCCCAGACTTTGTAGCTTCTATCTTAATAAGAGCCCATGGGTCTATATTAATCGCATCAAAATCAGATTCATCAGAAGAGCTCTCATTGTCTGAGGAACACTGTGAGGCACATGCTACCCGTGAATTCCTTTTCTTTCGTTTAGAAGGATTTTTCACCCTTTTCAGTGACTGGCCCGAAGTTAGCGTTGTTGGGTGAGGGGTAGCCCTGGAGCAGCAGGGACCGGATTGGGTCGGGGGGGGGACACCACAGGTGGTCTCTGATCCGTTCGGGTGGCAGGAGGGTTGGGTCAGGGGTTGGAGGGACGGGTGGGGGCAGGGGGGGTATGGGGGCTGTGGATGCACGCCTGGGGGATTTGGGGGTGCGCTAGCAATGCCCCTGGTTTGGGATACGACAGGTGTAGGGTGAGCTGATGTTACTGCACATGTGTGCGGCTCGGCGCAGGAGGACAGGTTGTGGGCATGGCTCGGGAATGTGGCAGGAGGGGGCGGGAGGGCCGGGGCGGTCTCGGTGGGAGCGGGAGCGGGGGCGGTGACGGATGGGAGGGCGGTCGCGGGGGTGGAGGATAGCAGCGCAGGGTTGGGGGGGGCGGCGGCGATAACGGGACCGGGGAACGCGGCGGGCGCGGCGGGGGGAGCGGGGGGCAGGGCGGGGACAGCAGCGGGAGCGGGGGGTACCGCGACGGAGCAACCGGGGGCGGGGAACGGCGGCGCGGGGGTAGGCAACGGCAGCACGGGCGCGGGGGGAGGGGTGGTCGCAGCGGAGGGTACAGCGGCAGGGACAGGGAACGGGGCCCCCGAGGCCGGACGCGGGAAGGAAACGGAGCCGGGGAGATGGGGGGCTGCAGGAAACGGGGAGTTGGGCAGCGCGGGTCCCGCGAGGGGGGGGAATGTGGGGGCGGCCTGCTTGGCTTCTGCCTCCGAGGTGGTTTCTGCAGTAAGTTCTGCAGCGCCCAGTGACTCTGTGGCCTGGAGGGCACATTCCTCTGCTATCTTATCAGCGCAATTAGCATATGAAGAGGAAAGATCTGTTAGTTTGGAACTTTTTTCAGAGTTCGATTTTTCAATCGTTTTTGTTATTATATGAAATAAAGGTAAGAAGTTAGTAACAGAAAAGTCCTGTTTTGTTTGAGACATATAAATGGTGTTTCCAACTGTATCCCAAAAGGAATTTTCAGTAATTGTGGTCTTATCAGTTTCAGGGAAATTCAGCACCATCCAAGATACAAATTTTTTAAGAGTCTTTTTTGACAGACTACCTTTAGAAAAAGTGAAGTTGTTAACAGATAAGGTTTCTACAATGGTTAAATATAACTCTCTCTCACGTGTTGTAAGTCTTAGAGTGCTTAAACAAGTACCCATGATTTTCAAGCCCTTTCCACAGAAAAACGAGAAAAAAAAAGAAAAAAAAACGAAAAAGATTTTTAGAGCACCCAAGGTATGCGCGCAAACTTAATACTTACGTCCTTTGGGGTCACGGGTCTGTGGAAGGGAGTCTGCTCCTCAATTCTCCTCAGACTTTATCTCGTCCAGATGTATTGTTGAGGGTCGAATTGAGCCTTCCGCCGAGAAGATTTTCTAAAACGAAAAGTCCTTTCGCAGAAGGAGAGGCTTCCCAAACCGGCAATAACTGGAGGCCCTGAAAGGCTCCGATGCTCTGGTGACGCTTCGCTCCTGGGGGCCAGGGTCCGACGACACGTTTGGGCGGCCACTTAAATGAGCCTAGCTTGGTCTTATCCTATGCAAGCTGTTACAGCTCCAGAGCTCAGTCCCCAAGGGGACTGGGTGCTAGAAGCCAGCTCGCTCTCAGACCAAGGCCGTGGGTTAGCCCCTAGCAAGCAGGGAGATATTCAGCTCTTAGTGATTAGGCAGCTCTTGTGATTTCAGCTTTGCTTGCTAGGTAGCTTTTCCCTTGGCCTAAGGCTCCAGCAGACGGTAGAGAGAGGAGAAGCAGAAGACGCTGGCTGTTCCACGAGTATGGCTTTATTGTAGGGGTCCGTGAAGGGTCTCAGCTCTTCTTCTTCCGAGTTAGTAGGGGTACAGTATGCTACTTTTATACCCTTGGCCTGGATCCAATCCTGACCAATGGCAAAGGTGTTAGAGTGACCATAAGTGACCAATAGTAGGGTTTAACACAATATTGCCTTACATGGCTATAGGGATAAGGTACAAGGCGGATGTCCCTGGAGACAGGAAACTTCTTTGCTGCTGTGTCAGCATTCTATTCTCCAAGAGGCCCTGGCTAAACCTGAGGGGTTTACAACAGGCCTGAGCCCGCAGAGCAGGGCGGCCTTTGCTTATGGTCTGAGCCCTTCCTAAAGATTCTGTCAGGCTGTCTTAGACACCTGGGGCCAGGGATTCCTTCCAAGCTGGGCCACTTTAGCGGGGCTGGGGCGGGCCCCAGGGCAGGAGGCAGTGTGTGCAAGGGCCCTGGGTGGCACGCTGCAGCACGGTCACCGTGCCATGGAACGGAACCCGGTCTCCAAGGCCCCTTTGTGACACGTGGGAAATAGAAGCTTGCCCGGTGCTGGGAGCAAACAGCGGGGCACAACGGGACAGAGCAGTGCTGTGAGGAGCCCCCACACAGCGCACTCGTTCCCGTCTGACCAGGAGCTTTTCTGCAGCGTTCTTCCTGCAGCTGAGCTCAAGGCCAGAGCACAGGACTCGGTGACCCGTGGCCTTCCAAGCCTTCTATTCTGCAGCTGCCCTCAAGGGCAGAGCGTGGGACTTGGTGCCCTGGAGCTTTCCCAGGGCACCTCTCCTGCAAGTAGCTCCAGCCACAGACATGGAGCAGAGACCCCCGAGAGTGCCCAAGATGGCCTGGGTGGAGGAGGAGGAAGGCGGCCCTGGAGCAGCCCCAGCACAGGAGACTGAAGAGGTGGTGCCCTTCCATCCACCACAGGGGGGTGAGTGGCAGAACTGGGCTGCAGGCCTGGAGCCTGCAGCCAACTTGGCCCCATGCCATGCCATGCCATGCCATGCCATGCCATGCCATGCCATGCAATCCCCTGGGGAAATGCCCACGGACAGGCCGGAAGAGGCGCCAGGCAGACACCCCTCAGCGGCCTCGCTCCATCCCCCTGGGGCATCGCAGGGCTCTCCCTGCCTGGGGAGTGCAGGGCTGGGCTGTGTTCTCCGGCCTCTCCCGCAGCCCCTCAGCTCTGGCTGCGCTCCCTCTTTGCCAGATGAAGCTGTGGAGCGCACATATGAGCAGGAATACAGCCGTGGCCGCTTCCATCGAACAGCGCAGGTACCTGCAGCCACCCCCACCCGGGCTGGGCCTGCTGTCCCTGCTCAGCCCAGCACCGTGTGTGCAGCACTCCATGCAACATCCGCGGCTTCTTGCCCTTCTCCTACAGCTCGTCTGCCACTTCATCCGGAGCATTCGGCAGGAAGAGACCCGCACCATGGGCACTGGGCTCACAGCTCACTCCGAGCTCCTCAAGCATGAGACCAGTGCCGCCCTGCTGGATTTGCTCCTGGAGAAGGGTGTTGCCAGGCCAGAACAAGTAAGCAGCCTGGGGCCAGGCTTCAGTTCCCCCAGGAGTCACGTGGCTTCCCCAGCCACGCCTGCTGCTCCCTCAGAGCCTTTGAGGCCATGGCAGTGCGCTGGCAAGGAAAGCACTTCTCTGGGGAGCCTGGGGACATTGCTCTCTCTGGCAGCTTTCCAAGTCTCCCCGTGCCTCCCGCAGGTGCCTGCCATGGTGAGGTACATTCACCGATGGCTCCTGGCCAATGATTCTGCCCAGCACAGGCTGGACAAGGCCCTGCTGAAACTCACCAAAGCACAGCCGGCTGACGCAGTCGTGACGCTCCTGCGTGTGGCCCCGTCCTGTGACAGGTATGGGGCCCACCTGCCCAGAGGGCTCAGGCCTCCCAAGCCCATCACCCTGTATCGCCTGGCCCAGGTGTCTGAGCTAGAGAGTTCCAGAACCCTCTGGCTGCTGCCTTTCCCAGCCCTGGCACGTCAGCCCCTTAGCCTGCTGCCATGCTGCCTTGCTGCCCCTCAGGGCCCGTCCTCACACAGCTTGGCTGCCTGGCTGCTGCTGGCAAGGGCCAGTGGGCAGAGGAAGAGCCGGCGCTCAGCCCAGGCCCCTAGGGATGCCCAGGCCACGCTGCTGTGTCTGAGATCCCCCCTGAGACAGAGCTCTAATCCCGCAGAGCTGCCACCTCCATGTGGAAGACCATCATGTGCTCGTCCAGGACCGCGGAGCCAGTGCAGCTGATCCTCCTGGATGTGCTGGGGAGCTGGCCAGAGTACAGCACGTGCACCTCGGATGGGGACAAAACGGCTGTCTTTGCCCTGGCTGTGAGTTTCCGCAACTGGCCTTTGCTGGCCCCAAGGCCGCCTCTCCAGCAGCTCTCCATCCTCCTTCCCCCACTGCATCTGCCTGCCTCAGGCGCTGGCCGGAAACCTGGCCCAGGGCCAGCTTCAGCCCCACCAGGCCCCGTGCTCCCCTGCCAAGGTCTCTCCGGGCCTCTCCCTGCCACGCTCGGGCCCTGCCACACGGACACCTCGGCACTGAGCGCTCTCTCGGGGGGCTTTGTCCTTTGCAGGCGACCGTGGTGATGTGGAAGATCCTCCAAGAGTCCTCTGTCCCACGTGTAGTGAGGCCATATTTCCCCCGCCTTTTTGTTCATCTGCTCTTCCAAGTGTTCTCCAGCACAGAAGAGATGCCAGAGGAGGTCCAAACCTTCTGGAAGGATTGCCTGGAAGAGCACGGTCTTGTCATCAGCCCCAACAGGTGCTCCATCCCACTCCTCCTGTCCCTGCCTGACACGTGGCCTGCAAAGGAGCCAGTGCTGCCAGAGTGACCTGGGCTTTGCTGTGCACACAGGTTTGCAGTGCAGACCCTGAAGTCCCTGCTCTGCCAAAAGCAGTACAAGGATGTGGTGTTGTCAGAGGAAGGCAAGCGTGGCTGGGACACGCTGCTCTGTGCTGACACCCGCCACTATGCCATGGGTCTGCTGGCCAGGTGAGACTCACTTTCTCCCCATTGATCCTGCCATTTGTGCTCTGTGCCCGAGCCGTCCCACACATTCCCCGAGACCCTGGGACACACTGAGGGACAGCTAAGGACACACTGAGGGACGGCCAAGCAGACTGGAAAAGGCTGCGAGGGGAGAGAGCACAGGAGGAGACACCTCCTAAAGGGCCCAGGTCCCCATGCAGAGTGGTGGTAAAAGACCACCAGGCTCTGTAAGCCTGTCCTTGGAGAGATTTGCTCAGCTTCCTGGTCCCTTTTTTGCCCTCCTAGGGAGATGCGCCACGCTTGTCATCGCTTGTGTTCCAGTATTGCACTCCACCTCCTCTGGCTGCTCAGCACACAGGAGCCACACTGGGATCTGCCCGCCCTGGCATTCCTTGTGGAGGTGAGCCGGGTGTCCAGCGCTGCCTGGCTGTGCTGCCTCCCAGCTCTCTGCCCTCTCGTGGCCGCAGACACCTGGGACGGTGCCCGCACCCTGTGCTGCTGCTGCTGCTGCTGCTGCGTCCTGGGCCCAGCCCTGTGCGGCTGCGGGCTCCTGCCGGCCGGCTCCCCCATCACTGGCCTGTGCCTTTCAGGTCCTCGTGTGCCTGGATTCTAGTGAATGTGGCGACAGTGTTGTGAAGGTCTCTTCAAGGTACCTGCAGAGCGAGTGCAGGGAGAGGCGTCGCCTGGCGCTCAGGGCCCTTCTGGAGCTCATTGATGATCCCTCAATGGTGAGAAGGGGGCGGTGGCTGAAGCTGCACTGGGAACGCAATCGCTTGGCCTGGCCTGGCCTTTGGGCACTGGGGCAGCTGCTGCCAGCTCTCCTGCCTCCTGCTTCAGCTACCCCAGTGCTTCAGGACAGTCCTTTGGCCTCTGGGCCCTGTGGCAGCAGGGTGGGACTTCACAGACTTGTGTTGCGCATAGGCCAAAAGAATGTGGAGCTTGACCGAAAGCCTCATGCGCCTACTGGCGGACAAAGATGCAGAGACAGCTGGGATGACACTCATCACACTCAGCTTTATACTCCTGCACAAACACATGCTGATGTCAACCCCCATTGCCGTGCAGCTGGCTGAGGCACTCCTGCCGCTCTTTGACCACGTAAGGCTCTGTGCCCCCAGCTACAGCCACTGGGTGCTGCCTGGAAACTGTGTGCCCTGTGCATTTCCAGCCCTGTGCCCAGGGCGCCCGGAGGAGCCAATGCTGAGATATTTTTTCATTTTTTTTTCATCTAGGATAATAGCCAGGTACAGCTGCTCTCCATAAAACTCTTCCGAGACATGATGGAGTACTTGGAAGAGAGAGAAAACCCTTTGGAAAGCCCTGTGCAACAGAGCCTGCTTCCACTCTTCTTCCACTGCAATGATGAGAATCAGCATGTGGCAGAGGTGAGGACTCGTGGGCTGCTGCTGTCCGCCTGGCACGGGGCTCGGCTGCCTCCTGCCCTGCGCCTGCTGGACCGCAGCCTCCTGCAGGCCATGGCAGGGGGAGGCGGGTCCCGAGCCCTGGGCTGCGGGGCCATCTCCGCGTCTCTGCTGCTCTCCAGGCTTCTCGGGAAACGCTGCTTTATGCGGTCAAGTTCATCAAGAGGAGGGATCTCAAAAAGCTGCTGAAGGAGCAGAAACTGTGGAAGTTCAGCAAGTGCCTGGTAAGGACGGCCTGGAATCCCCACCTCAGCCAGGAGAAGGCCCCTGAGGGCGGTGCTCAGTGTGCGGGCCGGGCAGCTGTGCCCCTGCGCGCTGCTGCAGCCAGAGGCCGCGCGGGCTCTTCTCCAGGCTCCCGTGGGCCCGAGCCGGGTGCCCATGAAAGCCCGGCCCGGCGGAGCTGCGGGGCAGGGGCGGCACCGCGGCTCCCCGGGCAGCAGCCGGCCCTCTCCCCCTCCCCTCTCGGGAGCCCGGCGCCAGCGGCTGCTGGCCGCGCCTCAGGGCTGTGTGGCCGGGGGAGGCCGGGGCTTGGCGCAGGCAGCGCCCGGCCCAGGGCCTGAGCCCGCGCCAACCCTTCCCTCCTGCCGCTCTCTCCAGCTGGCAGAGGACAGGAGCAGAGCAGCCGAGCACCTGCGCCGAGCCCTGCGCTACCTGGAGAGCCCACAGGAGCCCCTGCGAGAGGCGGCCATCAGCTTCATGGGTGAGTTACGAGCTGTCCTGGTTTAGGACAAATTAGGGGAAATCTCCAAGAGGGAGCCCCCCAGAACAAAACAAACCTCCAACCACCCCTCCCCCAACACCGGGTTCGGGAAGGAATTTCTCGGAGGAGCAAAGTGGAAAACAAAACCTATTTATTTACAAGTAACAAAAGAACACTCCCCAACACAAGAAAAGAAAAGGGACCAGACTGTGTTGTGGAGGGTGCCGAATCTTCTCTAGCAGGCTTCGGGTGTCCTGGAGCTCGCAGGTCCGATCCGGAGCCGGTCCAGTATCTTCAGGGGAGGGTAAGAAAGAGAGAGAGAGAACAAAAGAAAAAGGAAAAAAAAAAAAAAAAAAAACAGCGCAAAAGCAAAAAGCAAGCAAGCAAGCAAGCAAGCAGCTAGCAAAGCCAAGCAGCAAAAGCCAAAAGCCAAAAGTGCCTGGTCACACCCCCCCCCCCCCCCCCCTCCTCTCTTCCCCATCCCGCCACAGCCAGACTGCCGGGGGGGGGTGGGGGAAAAGGCACAGCTGCCAGACATAACACACGATATTGGGATAAAGGCTGTCACCCCACGACACTCCACCCCTTATCCCATATCGTGAACATACAATAAAAAACATTCATTTCACTTACTCACACCTTTTGACACTTACGCATTCCTCTCATCTTACTTGCTCAAACCTTTGACACTTACAGTTTCCTTCTGTCTCACATTCAACAAACAATGACAGTCATATATGAGTCTCATCCCACAATCAGGTCTCCCTGAGGTACACACCGTGTTGTTCCATCTTTCTGCATTATCCACCATGTATTACCTGGTCCTTGAGCAAAGACAATCCCACGGATGGGTTTGTCTGTACTCGAGGCAGGGTTGATCCATACTGTCTTTCCCAACAAACCTCTGACATGGGCCACTGGGGCTTTATCCCCATCTACTATATTAAGGAGCTCAGACTGAGCAGGACCCGCTCGGTTGGTGGAACCTCGAGTGTTAACTAACCAGGTAGCCTTTGCCAAATGCTGCTCCCAGTTTTTTAAAGACCCCCCTCCCAATGCCTTTAAGGTGGTTTTTAACAATCCATTGTACCTTTCCACCTTCCCTGCAGCTGGTGCATGATAGGGGATATGGTATACCCACTCGATGCCATGTTCCCTAGCCCAAGTATTAATAAGATTGTTTTTAAAATGAGTTCCATTATCCGACTCAATTCTTTCGGGAGTACCGTGCCTCCAAAGGACCTGCTTCTCAAGGCCCAAGATAGTGTTACGGGCTGTAGCATGGGACACAGGGTAGGTTTCCAACCATCCTGTGGTGGCTTCTACCATGGTTAGTACATAGCGCTTGCCCTGGCGTGTCTGGGGCAGTGTGATGTAATCAATCTGCCAGGCCTCCCCGTATTTGTACTTAGACCACCGCCCCCCATACCAGAGGGGCTTCAGTCGCTTGGCCTGCTTAATGGCAGCGCACGTCTCACAGTCACGAATAACCTGAGAGATACTGTCCATGGTTAGATCCACCCCTCGGTCTCGTGCCCACTTATAGGTGGCATCTCTACCCTGGTGGCCTGAGGCATCGTGGGCCCATCGTGCTAAGAATAACTCTCCCTTATGCTCCCAGTCGAGATCTATCTTCAACTCCCCTATCTTTGCAGCCTGATGTACTTGCTGGTTGTTTTGCTGCTCTTCATTAGCTCTACTTCTGGGGACATGGGCATCTACATGGCGAACCTTCACAGGTAACTTCTCTAACCGAGTAGCGATATCCTTCCACTCTTCCGCAGCCCAAATTGGTTTTCCTCTGCGCTGCCAGTTGGCCTCTTTCCATCTCTTCAGCCATCCCCATAGAGCGTTGGCTGCCATCCAAGAATCGGTATACAAATAGAGCCTTGGCCACCTCTCTCTCTCTGCAATACCTAGGGCCAGTTGAATAGCTTTGATTTCAGCAAATTGACTGGATTCACCCTCTCCTTCAGTAGCCTCTGCAACCCGTCGAGTGGGACTCCATACAGCTGCTTTCCACCTCCGTTTCATCCCTATGACACGACAAGAACCATCAGTGAATAGGGCGTAACGTGTTTCTTCTACTGGCAACTGATTGTATGGCGGAGCTTCCTCAACCCGGGTCACTGGCTCTTGCTCCTCATCTGCGACACTAAAGCTCTCACCTTCGGGCCAATTTGTAATTATTTCTAGAATCCCAGGGCGATTTAACTTCCCAATCCGAGCGCGCTGCGTAATGAGGGCAATCCACTTACTCCAAGTAGCACTGGTGGCATGGTGGGTAGAGGGAACCTTTCCTCTGAACATCCATCCCAGCACCGGTAGTCGGGGTGCCAGAAGGAGTTGTGCCTCTGTACCAATCACCTCTGAGGCGGCTTGGACTCCTTCATAGGCGGCCAAGATTTCCTTTTCTGTTGGAGTATAGTTATCTTCAGACCCCCTGTAGCTCCGACTCCAAAATCCCAATGGTCGGCCTCGGGTCTCGCCAGGTAGCTTTTGCCAAAGGCTCCAGGACAGACCATGGCTCCCGGCTGCAGAGTAGAGCACATTCTTCACATCTGGTCCTGTCCTGACTGGACCAAGGGCTACAGCATAAGCGATCTCCTGCTTGATCTGGACAAAAGCTTGCTGCTGCTCAGGGCCCCAATGGAAGTCGTTCTTCTTGCGGGTAACCAGATAAAGGGGTCTCACAATCTGACTATACTCAGGGATGTGCATCCTCCAGAAACCTATAGCACCTAAGAAAGCCTGTGTCTCCTTCTTATCAGTTGGTGGGGACATAGCAGTGATTTTGTTAATAACATCCGCAGGAATCTGACGCCGTCCATCTTGCCACTTCACCCCCAAGAACTGAATTTCTCGGGCAGGTCCCTTGACTTTGCTCTTCTTAATGGCAAATCCGGCGTCCAGGAGAATATGAATTATCTTCTCTCCTTTCTCAAACACTTCTATTGCCGTGTTCCCCCAAACAATGATATCGTCAATATATTGTAAATGTTCTGGAGCCTCACCCTCTTCTAGTGCAGCCTGGATCAGTCCATGACAGATGGTAGGACTGTGTTTCCACCCCTGGGGCAATCGGTTCCAGGTGTACTGCACTCCCCTCCATGTAAAAGCAAACTGAGGCCTGCATTCTACTGCCAGAGGGATGGAGAAAAACGCGTTAGCTATATCAATGGTCGCGTACCACTTTGCTGCCTTGGACTCCAGCTCGTACTGCAGTTCCAGTATGTCCGGTACAGCCGCACTCAGTGGTGGAGTCACTTCATTCAAGGCACGATAGTCCACAGTCAATCTCCACTCTCCGTCAGATTTTCGCACGGGCCAGATAGGGCTGTTAAAGGGTGAGTGGGTTTTACTGACCACCCCTTGGCTCTCCAGCTCTCGAATCATCTTGTGGATGGGGATCACAGCATCTCGATTCGTCCGGTACTGCCTGCGGTGCACTGTTGAGGTGGCAACTGGCACTCGCTGCTCCTCTACCTTCAAAAGTCCTACTGCAGATGGGTCCTCTGATAGTCCAGGCAAGGTATTCAATTGTTTAATACCCTCTATCTCAACTGCGGCTATTCCAAAAGCCCACCTGAATCCCTTAGGATCTTTGTAATAGCCATTCCGGAGAAAGTCTATGCCCAAAATACACGGAGCCTCTGGACCAGTCACAATTGGATGTTCCTGCCACTCCTTCCCAGTCAAGCTCACCTCAGCTTCCAACAACGTCAACTGTTGTGATCCCCCCGTCACTCCAGCAATGGAAACAGGTTCTGTCCCCACGTGTTCCGATGGCATTAAGGTACATTGTGATCCAGTGTCAACCAATGCTTCATAGTCTTGTGGCTCTGATGTGCCAGGCCATCTGATCCACACCTTCCAAAAAACCCGGTTCTCCCGTGCCTCTTCCTGGCTGGAGGCAGGGCCCCTCTAAGCCAGATTGTCCTTCTTTCCTTGGGCATATGCCTTGGAAGTTCCTTCAAGGGGATCGGACATGTCATCGTCATCGTCATACTTAATATCTCGGCTACGAGCGACCGGAGCTGCTATCTTTTTGGTTATACTTTCTCTTCTCTTCAAATCACGCACCCGTTGTGCCAAAGCAGCGGTGGGTTTTCCATCCCATCTTCTCATGTCTTCTCCAGACTCACGCAGGAAAAACCATAACTCAGGCCGTGGGATGTACCTTCTCTCCCCATCAAAGGAGCGCCGGCGTTGGACACCAGGGCTTCTAATTTGTACGGCTGAGATTTCAATAAGGTCCTCCTTAATCTCTTCCCGGAGTTTCTTATGATTCTCCTCTATTTTGTCTTCTAGTTTCTGCAGTCGGGTTTCCACTGCTGCAATTCTGGCATGAGTTGGGCCATGCACAGCATCTGCGTACGCTCAAAGCTTCTTTGCCATATCGAGCACAGTCTCATATGTATCATCTCGCTTCATTATTGCTAGGGCGGAAGCGTATTCAGGTGGCCCAAGTCGCACAAGTTTCCTCCACATTATCGGAGTGCATGGTACCAGGTCCGGATTCCTAGTTGTTGTGTCATCTGAGAAAACGAGCTCTGCGACCGCCATCTCTCTCAGGCGTTGGATCCCCTGTTCTATGGTCTTCCACCGTGTCTGCTGCATATAGAGATCATCCGTACACAGGTACCGTTCTGCTACGCTTCTTAGGACCCGTTCCCAGAGGCTGTGAGGGTTAGCCCCCCTCATCACACCTTGATCGATGGCAGGATCATGTGACAGGGATCCCAAATGCCTCACTTCAGTACCATCCAAAATCGTAACCTCCCCTGCAGCATCCCAAAGGCGGACTAACCAACTAATAATAGATTCGTCAGGTTGTCGGCTGTAATCCTTTCTTAGGCCTCTGAGGTCCTTCAGAGAAAAGGAGTCAATATTGGCTCCAGATTCTGTGCCCCTTGATGTGGCCTCTGATTTTGGTGAGGGTCCTTCTTCTGCATCATCGTCATCATCCTCCACCTTCCGATCGGTCTTGTCTTTACACTTTCCACCTCTTGTATTAGCTGCAACAGCCATGGTTTGGGGCCTATTGTCTGATTCAGCTGCTAGCCTGGAGCCTGGGATGTTAGCTGCAGCCTGGGTCACTGGGATAGTAGCTAACTTATCTCCCTGTTCCCTTTCTGCTATCTGCTGCTCCACAGTATCTAGCAGAGTACGGTAAACAAACGCCAAGGCCCAGCTCACTGCAGTAATCCTTTCTTCCTTAGTATTACCATGGCACTTCTCCCTCAAATACTTTGCCACCTCGACTGGATTCTGAATTTGATCAGATGGAAAGTCCCAGTCTATAGGATCAGAAAATTCCTTTAAAGTCTGGCCCATATCTTCCCATTTTCCACTCCAGTCAAGATTTTTCCTGTTTTGTTTTACTCCTGAATCAGGAGTCTCTCTAACCCCTCTAGAAATCTCAGCTTTCATTTTATATACACTCCAGACAGTATAGACAAGGCTTAATAAATTAAATGCCAGAAAGATGGTTTCTTTCAAACTCAGGGGAAAGTCAGTATTTTCTAATAGAGATGTCAACAATTTGTAGGAGAAGAAGGAAGACAAAGGCTGAAAAGCCCCTTCCTCTTCTTCTCCCCAAACAAACTGAGTACACAGCCATGACAACAATCCATACATTCCTGAAATAAAGTCCAGCACTGTTATCCGACACATCATCACACATAAGGCCAGCACAATGATTATTCTGGTTAGTGCCCCCCGCTTACAAAAGCTACTTATTAGGGACAACATCAGAGCTATTTTGGGGTAAGGAAATAACCCTAGGGACCACAAAGGTATTAAAACTTCAAAAGCCCCTAGGGACCAGAAAAACCGGCAAGCTACCACTCCAAATGACATTATGAATCACCAATATGCCCACAAAACAACCAAAACCAAAATATTATTGTTATAGGTTTTTTTTCCACTGTTTTTGGCCTCCGGTTTCCCGGCCAACGCACCAAATAATTTATTGTCCTGGTTTAGGACAAATTAGGGGAAATCTCCAAGAGGGAGCCCCCCAGAACAAAACAAACCTCCAACCACCCCTCCCCCAACACCGGGTTCGGGAAGGAATTTCTCGGAGGAGCAAAGTGGAAAACAAAACCTATTTATTTACAAGTAACAAAAGAACACTCCCCAACACAAGAAAAGAAAAGGGACCAGACTGTGTTGTGGAGGGCGCCGAATCTTCTCTAGCAGGCTTCGGGTGTCCTGGAGCTCGCAGGTCCGATCCGGAGCCGGTCCAGTATCTTCAGGGGAGGGTAAGAAAGAGAGAGAGAGAACAAAAGAAAAAGGAAAAAAAAAAAAAAAAAAACAGCGCAAAAGCAAAAAGCAAGCAAGCAAGCAAGCAAGCAGCTAGCAAAGCCAAGCAGCAAAAGCCAAAAGCCAAAAGTGCCTGGTCACACCCCCCCCCCCCCCCCCCCCCCCTCTTCCCCATCCCGCCACAGCCAGACTGCCGGGGGGGGGTGGGGGAAAAGGCACAGCTGCCAGACATAACACACGATATTGGGATAAAGGCTGTCACCCCACGACACGAGCCCGGGCTCCCTTCCCCGGCCCGCCGCAGCTCGGCCCCGGCCCCGCCTGCTGCCCCGGCAGCGGCAGCCGCGCCCGGCGCCGTGAAGCCCCGCCTGGCCTGGGCATTGCTGCTGCCGCCCTCTGACAGCCGTGCCCTGGGGCGACAGCGTGCCGCATGGGCTGAGCTGAGCCCTGCCGGGCCGGCAGCCCGTGTGGCCACAGCGCCGCAGCGGCGCTGGCAGGGAGCTGTGCCGCTGGGGCCATGACAGGCTCTGTGTTCACAGGCATGGCCGGGCGGCACCTGAGGGGGCAGCAGCAAGAGCTGCAGCTGATCTGCGCTGGTGAGTGAGGGCAGCGGGCTGACAGCGGGGGCTGCCGGGGGGAGCTGCAAGCCCTGCCCCGGCTGCGGAGGGCTCTGCTCCCGTGGGCAGAGCACACGGAGATTTCAGGGCCACGCGGGCCATTCGTGGCCAGCAGCTTCGGGCTGATCCCCTTGCTCCCTTCTCCCTCCTGGCCATGGCAAGAGCCGGCTGTTGTGGCCCTGGCAGGGGGCTCTTCCTCGGCTCCCTGCAGCTCCAGCTTCTGACCGTGCCTCTGTTCCTCTCTCTCGCAGCCCTTGAAGACAAAACGAACGACGTCAGCCTCGCCGTCGGAAGCCTGGCAATTCAAACGCTGTGCATCGTCAGGTCAGGAGAGCGGGCTCCCATCTCCAGGTTCCAGTGGCTCCAAAATCACCTGCGCAGGGCGTGGAAGACACGGCCTCCTCGTCCGTCATGGCTCGGCTGCCTGCCCTGCCAGAGCTCTGTGGAGGATTGATCCCAGAAGCTCTTTTCGCTGGGGCCCCCTGAGTCAAGTTTTATTTTGTTTTTCTTCAAGAATTTTATTTTATTTATTTTTTTTCTTTTTCCATGTAAATACAGATTATGTTAACATACACAGACTCCCAGGATCTTTCTTTTGCTGCCCAGGGTCCGTACGGCATAGGGGAGGAGGGGGAAAAGGATGCTCGCACTCAGCCAGCTGCGCAGGCGTGCAGTGGGCCCGGGGAAATGGCCAGAAACCCCTCGGCCTTTGGTGGTTCTGCTGAAGCCTTTGTGCTGCCCACAGAGCGGCTGGGCAGGGGCCGGAGCTGCGGGGATCCCTGCCAGAGAGGTGCCTGGAGATGGCCACAAGCCCTGGGTCAGGCAGGAAGCGCCAGCCGTGTCCTCCTGCCCGTGTGCTGCCGGCTGCCTTGCTGAGGGCTCCCAGGTGCCTCTGCATGGGGCTGCTCTGGAGCTGCTGTGGGGCTGC
Source organism: Zonotrichia albicollis (assembly GCF_047830755.1). Lineage (NCBI taxonomy): Eukaryota > Metazoa > Chordata > Aves > Passeriformes > Passerellidae > Zonotrichia > Zonotrichia albicollis. The sequence continues at coordinate 3,905,985 of NC_133850.1, forward strand.
GGCGCTGCTGCCGGGCAGCTTGGCCGGGCTGGGGCAGCCCCTGAGGGGCTGGGCCGCTGGCAAGCCGTGGGCAATGGGCTGTCAGAGGCCACAAGCAGCCCCCTGGCAGCCGCCTTGTTCCTGCCAGAGTTGACCTGCAAGACGCATCCTGGGCACTCTGCAACTAACAGCATCAGTGTTGTTGGAAACCCAAATGCAGAGAAATCTCAGACCTTTGGTCTTGTCAGCAAAGCTTAGAATTAAGCACAGGGTTTGATCTGAGACCTTGCAAAGGGCTCCCAAACTTAGGTGATAGAAGCGAGAATGCGGATTTCTAGTTTATAGCAGCGACACGGGGAGGAAAGTTGAAGTGGAGGAAAGTTTAGAGTTTTCGAGTTCAAGATCTAGGAAAAAATCCAAGTACTTACAATGGTAAACAAGAAGTTTAGGATGCAGTGCTGTAGATTTGTGTGTCATAGCATGACTGGCTAAGGAAGCTTACACTGTCAGCATGATGTGGGAACCCAGGAAATTCCTCTGACTGCCCTGCAGGACTCGAGACCCTGTCAGAGGGCTCAGAGAGCTTGGCACAGAGCCCAAGACCCCTGTGCCTTTGATTTAGCCCTTGGAAAAAACAATCCCCAACCTTGTATGAAGAATGACCAGCCACAAAAGTTGAAGTAGAATGATAGTGAATTTATCCCAGAGTGGAAAACTAGATTTTGAGGGTTTTTAGAATGGGGCTTCAGGGGGCCAGATGGAGCAATCTGGGCACGTCCAGCCTTTCTCCTTCTTCTTGGCCTCCATCTTCTGCTGTGATGTTGGCATTTGAGATTGGTCTAGAGTAGAAGCTCGCTGTCCGACATAGACAATAGGGATTGGAAAGTAATTGTAACTGTTGTACAGGTAGTTTTTAGTAGAAAAAGATAACACCACCCCAGAGGAGGCAGAGTGCCTTAGACTGTCTTGCTGAGCGGACCTCGGCAGGACAGGAGAAAGAATTTTATAGATAAGATACAATCAACAACCTTGAGACTGAGAAATGAAGAGCTCTGACTCCTTCTTCCACCACCGGGCTGGGAAAAGAGATTTTCTAACTTATCTCGCGGTCACTCTGACCAGCTAGACACTCCGAGAGCATGAGTCCGTAAGATGAAATCTTGAAGATTGGGTCCAAAACATAAAAATCCTTGTTGGCCGTGTCTTCTTGGCCAAGAAATCCTTCAAAGCTCTTGTAACTACAAGTCTTGCGGCCCTGTGAGCCATGCGGTGGAGATGTGAGCCCAACTCACCCTTCCTGCCTATGTAGAAGAGAAGAAAAAGCAATGGCATCATCTAAAAAACTCAGAGGTCCGCTCTCTAGCTCGTTCCAAACTCCTTCAACTCCCCAAAAGTGGGATTTAGCTACAAATAGATGACAAGGACTCTCAGGGCTGCCTCTCTGACTCCAGAGCGGCTGCTTTAGAATCTTTCACATAACCCTGTGTAGTCAGGTGCCAGAAATGGATCATTTGAAGAAACTTTCCCAACTGACTTGCATGGAGGCTTGTTTGAAGGGTGTTTGAAGAGAAAGTTTCCCAGAAGAGGTCTGGGCTTTGGCCTAGCTGTGTCCCCTGCTGACTGTGAAGTGTGCCATCAGCTGCAGGGCTATCCCGGCTAAAAAATATCATCGAGTCACTTGGACTTGCTCTTTTTGGCCTATAAAAGCTGGACCCACTTTCGGGGAAAATTTGGAGAGCTCATCTATGGGTGGATGGAACACCTAGGATTTTCCCAGTTGCTGGGAATGGTTCTTAAGGTCCCTGGAGTAAAACGGGGCTTCCCAGCAACTGCGCATCGTCAAGATGACAAAGAATTGTCTTGGTTTGAAGAGAGAGGTGTCTGCTAAGGAAGGCAGAAGTCTTCTCTGGAATGGAAAATGTAAATCCCCTCCCTTCAAATGATTCTCATTTAGAAATTCAAATGCTCTCAGGGAAAGATATGGGGATAGGCCTGAGCCCGCAGAGCAGGGCGGCCTTTGCTTATGGTCTGAGCCCTTCCTAAAGATTCTGTCAGGCTGTCTTAGACACCTGGGGCCAGGGATTCCTTCCAAGCTGGGCCACTTTAGCGGGGCTGGGGCCGGCCCCAGGGCAGGAGGCAGTGTGTGCAAGGGCCCTGGGTGGCACGCTGCAGCACGGTCACCGTGCCATGGAACGGAACCCGGTCTCCAAGGCCCCTTTGTGACACGTGGGAAATAGAAGCTTGCCCGGTGCTGGGAGCAAACAGCGGGGCACAACGGGACAGAGCAGTGCTGTGAGGAGCCCCCACACAGCGCACTCGTTCCCGTCTGACCAGGAGCTTTTCTGCAGCGTTCTTCCTGCAGCTGAGCTCAAGGCCAGAGCACAGGACTCGGTGACCCGTGGCCTTCCAAGCCTTCTATTCTGCAGCTGCCCCCAAGGGCAGAGCGTGGGACTTGGTGCCCTGGAGCTTTCCCAGGGCACCTCTCCTGCAAGTAGCTCCAGCCACAGACATGGAGCAGAGACCCCCGAGAGTGCCCAAGATGGCCTGGGTGGAGGAGGAGGAAGGCGGCCCTGGAGCAGCCCCAGCACGGGAGACTGAAGAGGTGGTGCCCTTCCATCCACCACAGGGGGGTGAGTGGCAGAACTGGGCTGCAGGCCTGGAGCCTGCAGCCAACTTGGCCCCATGCCATGCCATGCCATGCCATGCCATGCCATGCCATGCCATGCCATGCCATGCCATGCCATGCAATCCCCTGGGGAAATGCCCACGGACAGGCCGGAAGAGGCGCCAGGCAGACACCCCTCAGCGGCCTCGCTCCATCCCCCTGGGGCATCGCAGGGCTCTCCCTGCCTGGGGAGTGCAGGGCTGGGCTGTGTTCTCCGGCCTCTCCCGCAGCCCCTCAGCTCTGGCTGCGCTCCCTCTTTGCCAGATGAAGCTGTGGAGCGCACACATGAGCAGGAATCCAGCCGTGGCCGCTTCCATCGAACAGCGCAGGTACCTGCAGCCACCCCCACCCGGGCTGGGCCTGCTGTCCCTGCTCAGCCCAGCACCGTGTGTGCAGCACTCCATGCAACATCCGCGGCTTCTTGCCCTTCTCCTACAGCTCGTCTGCCACTTCATCCGGAGCATTCGGCAGGAAGAGACCCGCACCATGGGCACTGGGCTCACAGCTCACTCCGAGCTCCTCAAGCATGAGACCAGTGCCGCCCTGCTGGATTTGCTCCTGGAGAAGGGTGTTGCCAGGCCAGAACAAGTAAGCAGCCTGGGGCCAGGCTTCAGTTCCCCCAGGAGTCACGTGGCTTCCCCAGCCACGCCTGCTGCTCCCTCAGAGCCTTTGAGGCCATGGCAGTGCGCTGGCAAGGAAAGCACTTCTCTGGGGAGCCTGGGGACATTGCTCTCTCTGGCAGCTTTCCAAGTCTCCCCGTGCCTCCCGCAGGTGCCTGCCATGGTGAGGTACATTCACCGATGGCTCCTGGCCAATGATTCTGCCCAGCACAGGCTGGACAAGGCCCTGCTGAAACTCACCAAAGCACAGCCGGCTGACGCAGTCGTGACGCTCCTGCGTGTGGCCCCGTCCTGTGACAGGTATGGGGCCCACCTGCCCAGAGGGCTCAGGCCTCCCAAGCCCATCACCCTGTATCGCCTGGCCCAGGTGTCTGAGCTAGAGAGTTCCAGAACCCTCTGGCTGCTGCCTTTCCCAGCCCTGGCACGTCAGCCCCTTAGCCTGCTGCCATGCTGCCTTGCTGCCCCTCAGGGCCCGTCCTCACACAGCTTGGCTGCCTGGCTGCTGCTGGCAAGGGCCAGTGGGCAGAGGAAGAGCCGGCGCTCAGCCCAGGCCCCTAGGGATGCCCAGGCCACGCTGCTGTGTCTGAGATCCCCCCTGAGACAGAGCTCTAATCCCGCAGAGCTGCCACCTCCATGTGGAAGACCATCATGTGCTCGTCCAGGACCGCGGAGCCAGTGCAGCTGATCCTCCTGGATGTGCTGGGGAGCTGGCCAGAGTACAGCACGTGCACCTCGGATGGGGACAAAACGGCTGTCTTTGCCCTGGCTGTGAGTTTCCGCAACTGGCCTTTGCTGGCCCCAAGGCCGCCTCTCCAGCAGCTCTCCATCCTCCTTCCCCCACTGCATCTGCCTGCCTCAGGCGCTGGCCGGAAACCTGGCCCAGGGCCAGCTTCAGCCCCACCAGGCCCCGTGCTCCCCTGCCAAGGTCTCTCCGGGCCTCTCCCTGCCACGCTCGGGCCCTGCCACACGGACACCTCGGCACTGAGCGCTCTCTCGGGGGGCTTTGTCCTTTGCAGGCGACCGTGGTGATGTGGAAGATCCTCCAAGAGTCCTCTGTCCCACGTGTAGTGAGGCCATATTTCCCCCGCCTTTTTGTTCATCTGCTCTTCCAAGTGTTCTCCAGCACAGAAGAGATGCCAGAGGAGGTCCAAACCTTCTGGAAGGATTGCCTGGAAGAGCACGGTCTTGTCATCAGCCCCAACAGGTGCTCCATCCCACTCCTCCTGTCCCTGCCTGACACGTGGCCTGCAAAGGAGCCAGTGCTGCCAGAGTGACCTGGGCTTTGCTGTGCACACAGGTTTGCAGTGCAGACCCTGAAGTCCCTGCTCTGCCAAAAGCAGTACAAGGATGTGGTGTTGTCAGTGGAAGGCAAGCGTGGCTGGGACACGCTGCTCTGTGCTGACACCCGCCACTATGCCATGGGTCTGCTGGCCAGGTGAGACTCACTTTCTCCCCATTGATCCTGCCATTTGTGCTCTGTGCCCGAGCCGTCCCACACATTCCCCGAGACCCTGGGACACACTGAGGGACAGCTAAGGACACACTGAGGGACGGCCAAGCAGACTGGAAAAGGCTGCGAGGGGAGAGAGCACAGGAGGAGACACCTCCTAAAGGGCCCAGGTCCCCATGCAGAGTGGTGGTAAAAGACCACCAGGCTCTGTAAGCCTGTCCTTGGAGAGATTTGCTCAGCTTCCTGGTCCCTTTTTTGCCCTCCTAGGGAGATGCGCCACGCTTGTCATCGCTTGTGTTCCAGTATTGCACTCCACCTCCTCTGGCTGCTCAGCACACAGGAGCCACACTGGGATCTGCCCGCCCTGGCATTCCTTGTGGAGGTGAGCCGGGTGTCCAGCGCTGCCTGGCTGTGCTGCCTCCCAGCTCTCTGCCCTCTCGTGGCCGCAGACACCTGGGACGGTGCCCGCACCCTGTGCTGCTGCTGCTGCTGCTGCTGCGTCCTGGGCCCAGCCCTGTGCGGCTGCGGGCTCCTGCCGGCCGGCTCCCCCATCACTGGCCTGTGCCTTTCAGGTCCTCGTGTGCCTGGATTCTAGTGAATGTGGCGACAGTGTTGTGAAGGTCTCTTCAAGGTACCTGCAGAGCGAGTGCAGGGAGAGGCGTCGCCTGGCGCTCAGGGCCCTTCTGGAGCTCATTGATGATCCCTCAATGGTGAGAAGGGGGCGGTGGCTGAAGCTGCACTGGGAACGCAGTCGCTTGGCCTGGCCTGGCCTTTGGGCACTGGGGCAGCTGCTGCCAGCTCTCCTGCCTCCTGCTTCAGCTACCCCAGTGCTTCAGGACAGTCCTTTGGCCTCTGGGCCCTGTGGCAGCAGGGTGGGACCTCACAGACTTGTGTTGCGCACAGGCCGAAAGAATGTGGAGCTTGACCGAAAGCCTCATGCGCCTACTGGCGGACAAAGATGCAGAGACAGCTGGGATGACACTCATCACACTCAGCTTTATACTCCTGCACAAACACATGCTGATGTCAACCCCCATTGCCGTGCAGCTGGCTGAGGCACTCCTGCCGCTCTTTGACCACGTAAGGCTCTGTGCCCCCAGCTACAGCCACTGGGTGCTGCCTGGAAACTGTGTGCCCTGTGCATTTCCAGCCCTGTGCCCAGGGCGCCCGGAGGAGCCAATGCTGAGGTGTTTTTTCATTTTTTTTTCATCTAGGATAATAGCCAGGTACAGCTGCTCTCCATAAAACTCTTCCGAGACATGATGGAGTACTTGGAAGAGAGAGAAAACCCTTTGGAAAGCCCTGTGCAACAGAGCCTGCTTCCACTCTTCTTCCACTGCAATGATGAGAATCAGCATGTGGCAGAGGTGAGGACTCGTGGGCTGCTGCTGTCCGCCTGGCACGGGGCTCGGCTGCCTCCTGCCCTGCGCCTGCTGGACCGCAGCCTCCCGCAGGCCATGGCAGGGGGAGGCGGGTCCCGAGCCCTGGGCTGCGGGGCCATCTCCGCGTCTCTGCTGCTCTCCAGGCTTCTCGGGAAACGCTGCTTTATGCGGTCAAGTTCATCAAGAGGAGGGATCTCAAAAAGCTGCTGAAGGAGCAGAAACTGTGGAAGTTCAGCAAGTGCCTGGTAAGGACGGCCTGGAATCCCCACCTCAGCCAGGAGAAGGCCCCTGAGGGCGGTGCTCAGTGTGCGGGCCGGGCAGCTGTGCCCCTGCGCGCTGCTGCAGCCAGAGGCCGCGCGGGCTCCTCTCCAGGCTCCCGTGGGCCCGAGCCGGGTGCCCATGAAAGCCCGGCCCGGCGGAGCTGCGGGGCAGGGGCGGCACCGCGGCTCCCCGGGCAGCAGCCGGCCCTCTCCCCCTCCCCTCTCGGGAGCCCGGCGCCAGCGGCTGCTGGCCGCGCCTCAGGGCTGTGTGGCCGGGGGAGGCCGGGGCTTGGCGCAGGCAGCGCCCGGCCCAGGGCCTGAGCCCGCGCCAACCCTTCCCTCCTGCCGCTCTCTCCAGCTGGCAGAGGACAGGAGCAGAGCAGCCGAGCACCTGCGCCGAGCCCTGCGCTACCTGGAGAGCCCACAGGAGCCCCTGCGAGAGGCGGCCATCAGCTTCATGGGTGAGTTACGAGCCCGGGCTCCCTTCCCCGGCCCGCCGCAGCTCGGCCCCGGCCCCGCCTGCTGCCCCGGCAGCGGCAGCCGCGCCCGGCGCCGTGAAGCCCCGCCTGGCCTGGGCATTGCTGCTGCCGCCCTCTGACAGCCGTGCCCTGGGGCGACAGCGTGCCGCATGGGCTGAGCTGAGCCCTGCCGGGCCGGCAGCCCGTGTGGCCACAGCGCCGCAGCGGCGCTGGCAGGGAGCTGTGCCGCTGGGGCCATGACAGGCTCTGTGTTCACAGGCATGGCCGGGCGGCACCTGAGGGGGCAGCAGCAAGAGCTGCAGCTGATCTGCGCTGGTGAGTGAGGGCAGCGGGCTGACAGCGGGGGCTGCCGGGGGGAGCTGCAAGCCCTGCCCCGGCTGCGGAGGGCTCTGCTCCCGTGGGCAGAGCACACGGAGATTTCAGGGCCACGCGGGCCATTCGTGGCCAGCAGCTTCGGGCTGATCCCCTTGCTCCCTTCTCCCTCCTGGCCATGGCAAGAGCCGGCTGTTGTGGCCCTGGCAGGGGGCTCTTCCTCGGCTCCCTGCAGCTCCAGCTTCTGACCGTGCCTCTGTTCCTCTCTCTCGCAGCCCTTGAAGACAAAACGAACGACGTCAGCCTCGCCGTCGGAAGCCTGGCAATTCAAACGCTGTGCATCGTCAGGTCAGGAGAGCGGGCTCCCATCTCCAGGTTCCAGTGGCTCCAAAATCACCTGCGCAGGGCGTGGAAGACACGGCCTCGTCCGTCATGGCTCGGCTGCCTGCCCTGCCAGGGCTCTGTGGAGAACTGATCCCAGAAGCTGTTTTTGTTGTGGCCACCTGAGTCAGGTGGAATTTTCCGTTTCTTCAAGAATTTTTGTTTCTTTTTTTTTTTTTTTTTCTTTTACCATGTAAATATAGACTATGTTAACATACACAGACTCCCAGGATCTTTCTTTTGCTGCCCAGGGTCCGTACGGCATAGGGGAGGAGGGGGAAAAGGATGCTCGCACTCAGCCAGCTGCGCAGGCGTGCAGTGGGCCCGGGGAAATGGCCAGAAACCCCTCGGCCTTTGGTGGTTCTGCTGAAGCCTTTGTGCTGCCCACAGAGCGGCTGGGCAGGGGCCGGAGCTGCGGGGATCCCTGCCAGAGAGGTGCCTGGAGATGGCCACAAGCCCTGGGCCAGGCAGGAAGCGCCAGCCGTGTCCTCCTGCCCGTGTGCTGCCGGCTGCCTTGCTGAGGGCTCCCAGGTGCCTCTGCATGGGGCTGCTCTGGAGCTGCTGTGGGGCTGCGGCGCTGCTGCCGGGCAGCTTGGCCGGGCTGGGGCAGCCCCTGAGGGGCTGGGCCGCTGGCAAGCCGTGGGCAATGGGCTGTCAGAGGCCACAAGCAGCCCCCTGGCAGCCGCCTTGTTCCTGCCAGAGTTGACCTGCAAGACGCATCCTGGGCGCTCTGCAACTAACAGCATCAGTGTTGTTGGAAACCCAAATGCAGAGAAATCTCAGACCTTTGGTCTTGTCAGCAAAGCTTAGAATTAAACACAGGATTTGATCTGAGACCTTGCAAAGGGCTCCCAAACTTAGGTGCTAGGAGCGAGAATGCGCATTTCCAGTTTATAGCAGCGACACGGGGAGGAAAGTTGAAGTGGAGGAAAGTTTAGAGTTTTCGAGTTCAAGATCTAGGAAAAAATCCAAGTAGTTACAATGGTAAACAAGAAGTTTAGGATGCAGTGCTGTAGGTTTGTGTGTCATAGCATGACTGGCTAAGGAAGCTTACACTGTCAGCATGATGTGGGAACCCAGGAAATTCCTCTGGCTGCCCTGCAGGACTCGAGACCCTGTCAGAGGGCTCAGAGAGCTTGGCACAGAGCCCAAGACCCCTGTGCCTTTGATTTAGCCCTTGGAAAAAACAATCCCCAACCTTGTATGAAGAATGACCAGCCACAAAAGTTGAAGTAGAATGATAGTGAATTTATCCCAGAGTGGAAAACTAGATTTTGAGGGTTTTTAGAATGGGGCTTCAGGGGGCCAGATGGAGCAATCTGGGCACGTCCAGCCTTTCTCCTTCTTCTTGGCCTCCATCTTCTGCTGTGATGTTGGCATTTGAGATTGGTCTAGAGTAGAAGCTCGCTGTCCGACATAGACGATAGGGATTGGAAAGTAATTGTAACTATTGTACAGGTAGTTTTTAGTAGAAAAAGATAACACCACCCCAGAGGAGGCAGAGTGCCTTAGACTGTCTTGCTGAGCGGACCTCGGCAGGACAGGAGAAAGAATTTTATAGATAAGATACAATCAACAACCTTGAGACTGAGAAATGAAGAGCTCTGACTCCTTCTTCCACCACCGGGCTGGGAAAAGGGACTTTCTAACTTATCTCGCGGTCACTCTGACCAGCTAGACACTCCGAGAGCATGAGTCCGTAAGATGAAATCTTGAAGATTGGGTCCAAAACATAAAAATCCTTGTTGGCCGTGTCTTCTTGGCCAAGAAATCCTTCAAAGCTCTTGTAACTACAAGTCTTGCGGCCCTGTGAGCCATGCGGTGGAGATGTGAGCCCAACTCACCCTTCCTGCCTATGTAGAAGAGAAGAAAAAGCAATGGCATCATCTAAAAAACTCAGAGGTCCGCTCTCTAGCTCGTTCCAAACTCCTTCAACTCCCCAAAAGTGGGATTTAGCTACAAATAGATGACAAGGACTCTCAGGGCTGCCTCTCTGACTCCAGAGCGGCTGCTTTAGAATCTTTCACATAACCCTGTGTAGTCAGGTGCCAGAAATGGATCATTTGAAGAAACTTTCCCAACTGACTTGCATGGAGGCTTGTTTGAAGGGTGTTTGAAGAGAAAGTTTCCCAGAAGAGGTCTGGGCTTTGGCCTAGCTGTGTCCCCTGCTGACTGTGAAGTGTGCCATCAGCTGCAGGGCTATCCCGGCTAAAAAATATCATCGAGTCACTTGGACTTGCTCTTTTTGGCCTATAAAAGCTGGACCCACTTTCGGGGCAAATTTGGAGAGCTCATCTATGGGTGGATGGAACACCTAGGATTTTCCCAGTTGCTGGGAATGGTTCTTAAGGTCCCTGGAGTAAATCGGGGCTTCCCAGCAACTGCGCATCGTCAAGATGACAAAGAATTGTCTTGGTTTGAAGAGAGAGGTGTCTGCTAAGGAAGGCAGAAGTCTTCTCTGGAATGGAAAATGTAAATCCCCTCCCTTCAAATGATTCTCATTTAGAAATTCAAATGCTCTCAGGGAAAGATATGGGGATAGGCCTGAGCCCGCAGAGCAGGGCGGCCTTTGCTTATGGTCTGAGCCCTTCCTAAAGATTCTGTCAGGCTGTCTTAGACACCTGGGGCCAGGGATTCCTTCCAAGCTGGGCCACTTTAGCGGGGCTGGGGCCGGCCCCAGGGCAGGAGGAAGTGTGTGCAAGGGCCCTGGGTGGCACGCTGCAGCACGGTCACCGTGCCATGGAACGGAACCCGGTCTCCAAGGCCCCTTTGTGACACGTGGGAAATAGAAGCTTGCCCGGTGCTGGGAGCAAGCAGCGGGGCACAACGGGACAGAGCAGTGCTGTGAGGAGCCCCCACACAGCGCACTCGTTCCCGTCTGACCAGGAGCTTTTCTGCAGCGTTCTTCCTGCAGCTGAGCTCAAGGCCAGAGCACAGGACTCGGTGACCCGTGGCCTTCCAAGCCTTCTATTCTGCAGCTGCCCCCAAGGGCAGAGCGTGGGACTTGGTGCCCTGGAGCTTTCCCAGGGCACCTCTCCTGCAAGTAGCTCCAGCCACAGACATGGAGCAGAGACCCCCGAGAGTGCCCAAGATGGCCTGGGTGGAGGAGGAGGAAGGCGGCCCTGGAGCAGCCCCAGCACAGGAGACTGAAGAGGTGGTGCCCTTCCATCCACCACAGGGGGGTGAGTGGCAGAACTGGGCTGCAGGCCTGGAGCCTGCAGCCAACTTGGCCCCATGCCATGCCATGCCATGCCATGCCATGCCATGCCATGCCATGCCATGCCATGCCATGCAATCCCCTGGGGAAATGCCCACGGACAGGCCGGAAGAGGCGCCAGGCAGACACCCCTCAGCGGCCTCGCTCCATCCCCCTGGGGCATCGCAGGGCTCTCCCTGCCTGGGGAGTGCAGGGCTGGGCTGTGTTCTCCGGCCTCTCCCGCAGCCCCTCAGCTCTGGCTGCGCTCCCTCTTTGCCAGATGAAGCTGTGGAGCGCACACATGAGCAGGAATCCAGCCGTGGCCGCTTCCATCGAACAGCGCAGGTACCTGCAGCCACCCCCACCCGGGCTGGGCCTGCTGTCCCTGCTCAGCCCAGCACCGTGTGTGCAGCACTCCATGCAACATCCGCGGCTTCTTGCCCTTCTCCTACAGCTCGTCTGCCACTTCATCCGGAGCATTCAGCAGGAAGAGACCCGCACCATGGGCACTGGGCTCACAGCTCACTCCGAGCTCCTCAAGCATGAGACCAGTGCCGCCCTGCTGGATTTGCTCCTGGAGAAGGGTGTTGCCAGGCCAGAACAAGTAAGCAGCCTGGGGCCAGGCTTCAGTTCCCCCAGGAGTCACGTGGCTTCCCCAGCCACGCCTGCTGCTCCCTCAGAGCCTTTGAGGCCATGGCAGTGCGCTGGCAAGGAAAGCACTTCTCTGGGGAGCCTGGGGACATTGCTCTCTCTGGCAGCTTTCCAAGTCTCCCCGTGCCTCCCGCAGGTGCCTGCCATGGTGAGGTACATTCACCGATGGCTCCTGGCCAATGATTCTGCCCAGCACAGGCTGGACAAGGCCCTGCTGAAACTCACCAAAGCACAGCCGGCTGACGCAGTCGTGACGCTCCTGCGTGTGGCCCCGTCCTGTGACAGGTATGGGGCCCACCTGCCCAGAGGGCTCAGGCCTCCCAAGCCCATCACCCTGTATCGCCTGGCCCAGGTGTCTGAGCTAGAGAGTTCCAGAACCCTCTGGCTGCTGCCTTTCCCAGCCCTGGCACGTCAGCCCCTTAGCCTGCTGCCATGCTGCCTTGCTGCCCCTCAGGGCCCGTCCTCACACAGCTTGGCTGCCTGGCTGCTGCTGGCAAGGGCCAGTGGGCAGAGGAAGAGCCGGCGCTCAGCCCAGGCCCCTAGGGATGCCCAGGCCACGCTGCTGTGTCTGAGATCCCCCCTGAGACAGAGCTCTAATCCCGCAGAGCTGCCACCTCCATGTGGAAGACCATCATGTGCTCGTCCAGGACCGCGGAGCCAGTGCAGCTGATCCTCCTGGATGTGCTGGGGAGCTGGCCAGAGTACAGCACGTGCACCTCGGATGGGGACAAAACGGCTGTCTTTGCCCTGGCTGTGAGTTTCCGCAACTGGCCTTTGCTGGCCCCAAGGCCGCCTCTCCAGCAGCTCTCCATCCTCCTTCCCCCACTGCATCTGCCTGCCTCAGGCGCTGGCCGGAAACCTGGCCCAGGGCCAGCTTCAGCCCCACCAGGCCCCGTGCTCCCCTGCCAAGGTCTCTCCGGGCCTCTCCCTTCCACGCTCGGGCCCTGCCACACGGACACCTCGGCACTGAGCGCTCTCTCGGGGGGCTTTGTCCTTTGCAGGCGACCGTGGTGATGTGGAAGATCCTCCAAGAGTCCTCTGTCCCACGTGTAGTGAGGCCATATTTCCCCCGCCTTTTTGTTCATCTGCTCTTCCAAGTGTTCTCCAGCACAGAAGAGATGCCAGAGGAGGTCCAAACCTTCTGGAAGGATTGCCTGGAAGAGCACGGTCTTGTCATCAGCCCCAACAGGTGCTCCATCCCACTCCTCCTGTCCCTGCCTGACACGTGGCCTGCAAAGGAGCCAGTGCTGCCAGAGTGACCTGGGCTTTGCTGTGCACACAGGTTTGCAGTGCAGACCCTGAAGTCCCTGCTCTGCCAAAAGCAGTACAAGGATGTGGTGTTGTCAGTGGAAGGCAAGCGTGGCTGGGACACGCTGCTCTGTGCTGACACCCGCCACTATGCCATGGGTCTGCTGGCCAGGTGAGACTCACTTTCTCCCCATTGATCCTGCCATTTGTGCTCTGTGCCCGAGCCGTCCCACACATTCCCCGAGACCCTGGGACACACTGAGGGACAGCTAAGGACACACTGAGGGACGGCCAAGCAGACTGGAAAAGGCTGCGAGGGGAGAGAGCACAGGAGGAGACACCTCCTAAAGGGCCCAGGTCCCCATGCAGAGTGGTGGTAAAAGACCACCAGGCTCTGTAAGCCTGTCCTTGGAGAGATTTGCTCAGCTTCCTGGTCCCTTTTTTGCCCTCCTAGGGAGATGCGCCACGCTTGTCATCGCTTGTGTTCCAGTATTGCACTCCACCTCCTCTGGCTGCTCAGCACACAGGAGCCACACTGGGATCTGCCCGCCCTGGCATTCCTTGTGGAGGTGAGCCGGGTGTCCAGCGCTGCCTGGCTGTGCTGCCTCCCAGCTCTCTGCCCTCTCGTGGCCGCAGACACCTGGGACGGTGCCCGCACCCTGTGCTGCTGCTGCTGCTGCGTCCTGGGCCCAGCCCTGTGCGGCTGCGGGCTCCTGCCGGCCGGCTCCCCCATCACTGGCCTGTGCCTTTCAGGTCCTCGTGTGCCTGGATTCTAGTGAATGTGGCGACAGTGTTGTGAAGGTCTCTTCAAGGTACCTGCAGAGCGAGTGCAGGGAGAGGCGTCGCCTGGCGCTCAGGGCCCTTCTGGAGCTCATTGATGATCCCTCAATGGTGAGAAGGGGGCGGTGGCTGAAGCTGCACTGGGAACGCAGTCGCTTGGCCTGGCCTGGCCTTTGGGCACTGGGGAAGCTGCTCCCAGCTCTCCTGCCTCCTGCTTCAGCTACCCCAGTGCTTCAGGACAGTCCTTTGGCCTCTGGGCCCTGTGGCAGCAGGGTGGGACTTCACAGACTTGTGTTGCGCACAGGCCGAAAGAATGTGGAGCTTGACCGAAAGCCTCATGCGCCTACTGGCCGACAAAGATGCAGAGACAGCTGGGATGACACTCATCACACTCAGCTTTATACTCCTGCACAAACACATGCTGATGTCAACCCCCATTGCCGTGCAGCTGGCTGAGGCACTCCTGCCGCTCTTTGACCACGTAAGGCTCTGTGCCCCCAGCTACAGCCACTGGGTGCTGCCTGGAAACTGTGTGCCCTGTGCATTTCCAGCCCTGTGCCCAGGGCGCCCAGAGGAGCCAATGCTGAGGTGTTTTTTCATTTTTTTTCGTCTAGGATAATAGCCAGGTACAGCTGCTCTCCATAAAACTCTTCCGAGACATGATGGAGTACTTGGAAGAGAGAGAAAACCCTTTGGAAAGCCCTGTGCAACAGAGCCTGCTTCCACTCTTCTTCCACTGCAATGATGAGAATCAGCATGTGGCAGAGGTGAGGACTCGTGGGCTGCTGCTGTCCGCCTGGCACGGGGCTCGGCTGCCTCCTGCCCTGCGCCTGCTGGACCGCAGCCTCCCGCAGGCCATGGCAGGGGGAGGCGGGTCCCGAGCCCTGGGCTGCGGGGCCATCTCCGCGTCTCTGCTGCTCTCCAGGCTTCTCGGGAAACGCTGCTTTATGCGGTCAAGTTCATCAAGAGGAGGGATCTCAAAAAGCTGCTGAAGGAGCAGAAACTGTGGAAGTTCAGCAAGTGCCTGGTAAGGACGGCCTGGAATCCCCACCTCAGCCAGGAGAAGCCCCCTGAGGGCAGTGCTCAGTGTGCGGGCCGAGCAGCTGTGCCCCTGCGCGCTGCTGCAGCCAGAGGCCGCGCGGGCTCCTCTCCAGGCTCCCGTGGGCCCGAGCCGGGTGCCCATGAAAGCCCGGCCCGGCGGAGCTGCGGGGCAGGGGCGGCACCGCGGCTCCCCGGGCAGCAGCCGGCCCTCTCCCCCTCCCCTCTCGGGAGCCCGGCGCCAGCGGCTGCTGGCCGCGCCTCAGGGCTGTGTGGCCGGGGGAGGCCGGGGCTTGGCGCAGGCAGCGCCCGGCCCAGGGCCTGAGCCCGCGCCAACCCTTCCCTCCTGCCGCTCTCTCCAGCTGGCAGAGGACAGGAGCAGAGCAGCCGAGCACCTGCGCCGAGCCCTGCGCTACCTGGAGAGCCCACAGGAGCCCCTGCGAGAGGCGGCCATCAGCTTCATGGGTGAGTTACGAGCCCGGGCTCCCTTCCCCGGCCCGCCGCAGCTCGGCCCTGGCCCCGCCTGCTGCCCCGGCAGCGGCAGCCGCGCCCGGCGCCGTGGAGCCCCGCCTGGCCTGGGCATTGCTGCTGCCGCCCTCTGACAGCCGTGTCCTGGGGCGACAGCGTGCCGCATGGGCTGAGCTGAGCCCTGCCGGGCCGGCAGCCCGTGTGGCCACAGCGCCGCAGCGGCGCTGGCAGGGAGCTGTGCCGCTGGGGCCATGACAGGCTCTGTGTTCACAGGCATGGCCGGGCGGCACCTGAGGGGGCAGCAGCAAGAGCTGCAGCTGATCTGCGCTGGTGAGTGAGGGCAGCGGGCTGACAGCGGGGGCTGCCGGGGGGAGCTGCAAGCTCTGCCCCGGCTGCGGAGGGCTCTGCTCCCGTGGGCAGAGCACACGGAGATTTCAGGGCCACGCGGGCCATTCGTGGCCAGCAGCTTCGGGTTGATCCCCTTGCTCCCTTCTCCCTCCTGGCCATGGCAAGAGCCGGCTGTTGTGGCCCTGGCAGGGGGCTCTTCCTCGGCTCCCTGCAGCTCCAGCTTCTGACCGTGCCTCTGTTCCTCTCTCTCGCAGCCCTTGAAGACAAAACGAACGACGTCAGCCTCGCCGTCGGAAGCCTGGCAATTCAAACGCTGTGCATCGTCAGGTCAGGAGAGCGGGCTCCCATCTCCAGGTTCCAGTGGCTCCAAAATCACCTGCGCAGGGCGTGGAAGACACGGCCTCCTCGTCCGTCATGGCTCGGCTGCCTGCCCTGCCAGAGCTCTGTGGAGGATTGATCCCAGAAGCTCTTT
Source organism: Zonotrichia albicollis (assembly GCF_047830755.1). Taxonomy (NCBI): domain Eukaryota; kingdom Metazoa; phylum Chordata; class Aves; order Passeriformes; family Passerellidae; genus Zonotrichia; species Zonotrichia albicollis. The sequence continues at coordinate 3,921,714 of NC_133850.1, forward strand.
TCGCTGGGGCCCCCTGAGTCAAGTTTTATTTTGTTTTTCTTCAAGAATTTTATTTTATTTATTTTTTTTCTTTTTCCATGTAAATACAGATTATGTTAACATACACAGACTCCCAGGATCTTTCTTTTGCTGCCCAGGGTCCATACGGCATAGGGGAGGAGGGGGAAAAGGATGCTCGCACTCAGCCAGCTGCGCAGGCGTGCAGTGGGCCCGGGGAAATGGCCAGAAACCCCTCGGCCTTTGGTGGTTCTGCTGAAGCCTTTGTGCTGCCCACAGAGCGGCTGGGCAGGGGCCGGAGCTGCGGGGATCCCTGCCAGAGAGGTGCCTGGAGATGGCCACAAGCCCTGGGCCAGGCAGGAAGCGCCAGCCGTGTCCTCCTGCCCGTGTGCTGCCGGCTGCCTTGCTGAGGGCTCCCAGGTGCCTCTGCATGGGGCTGCTCTGGAGCTGCTGTGGGGCTGCAGCGCTGCTGCCGGGCAGCTTGGCCGGGCTGGGGCAGCCCCTGAGGGGCTGGGCCGCTGGCAAGCCGTGGGCAATGGGCTGTCAGAGGCCACAAGCAGCCCCCTGGCAGCCGCCTTGTTCCTGCCAGAGTTGACCTGCAAGACGCATCCTGGGCGCTCTGCAACTAACAGCATCAGTGTTGTTGGAAACCCAAATGCAGAGAAATCTCAGACCTTTGGTCTTGTCAGCAAAGCTTAGAATTAAGCACAGGGTTTGATCTGAGACCTTGCAAAGGGCTCCCAAACTTAGGTGCTAGGAGCGAGAATGCGGATTTCCAGTTTATAGCAGCGACACGGGGAGGAAAGTTGAAGTGGAGGAAAGTTTAGAGTTTTCGAGTTCAAGATCTAGGAAAAAATCCAAGTAGTTACAATGGTAAACAAGAAGTTTAGGATGCAGTGCTGTAGGTTTGTGTGTCATAGCATGACTGGCTAAGGAAGCTTACACTGTCAGCATGATGTGGGAACCCAGGAAATTCCTCTGGCTGCCCTGCAGGACTCGAGACCCTGTCAGAGGGCTCAGAGAGCTTGGCACAGAGCCCAAGACCCCTGTGCCTTTGATTTAGCCCTTGGAAAAAACAATCCCCAACCTTGTATGAAGAATGACCAGCCACAAAAGTTGAAGTAGAATGATAGTGAATTTATCCCAGAGTGGAAAACTAGATTTTGAGGGTTTTTAGAATGGGGCTTCAGGGGGCCAGATGGAGCAATCTAGGCACGTCCAGCCTTTCTCCTTCTTCTTGGCCTCCATCTTCTGCTGTGATGTTGGCATTTGAGATTGGTCTAGAGTAGAAGCTCGCTGTCCGACATAGACAATAGGGATTGGAAAGTAATTGTAACTGTTGTACAGGTAGTTTTTAGTAGAAAAAGATAACACCACCCCAGAGGAGGCAGAGTGCCTTAGACTGTCTTGCTGAGCGGACCTCGGCAGGACAGGAGAAAGAATTTTATAGATAAGATACAATCAACAACCTTGAGACTGAGAAATGAAGAGCTCTGACTCCTTCTTCCACCACCGGGCTGGGAAAAGAGACTTTCTAACTTATCTCGCGGTCACTCTGACCAGCTAGACACTCCGAGAGCATGAGTCCGTAAGATGAAATCTTGAAGATTGGGTCCAAAACATAAAAATCCTTGTTGGCCGTGTCTTCTTGGCCAAGAAATCCTTCAAAGCTCTTGTAACTACAAGTCTTGTGGCCCTGTGAGCCATGCGGTGGAGATGTGAGCCCAACTCACCCTTCCTGCCTATGTAGAAGAGAAGAAAAAGCAATGGCATCATCTAAAAAACTCAGAGGTCCGCTCTCTAGCTCGTTCCAAACTCCTTCAACTCCCCAAAAGTGGGATTTAGCTACAAATAGATGACAAGGACTCTCAGGGCTGCCTCTCTGACTCCAGAGCGGCTGCTTTAGAATCTTTCACATAACCCTGTGTAGTCAGGTGCCAGAAATGGATCATTTGAAGAAACTTTCCCAACTGACTTGCATGGAGGCTTGTTTGAAGGGTGTTTGAAGAGAAAGTTTCCCAGAAGAGGTCTGGGCTTTGGCCTAGCTGTGTCCCCTGCTGACTGTGAAGTGTGCCATCAGCTGCAGGGCTATCCCGGCTAAAAAATATCATCGAGTCACTTGGACTTGCTCTTTTTGGCCTATAAAAGCTGGACCCACTTTCGGGGCAAATTTGGAGAGTTCATCTATGGGTGGATGGAACACCTAGGATTTTCCCAGTTGCTGGGAATGGTTCTTAAGGTCCCTGGAGTAAATCGGGGCTTCCCAGCAACTGCGCATCGTCAAGATGACAAAGAATTGTCTTGGTTTGAAGAGAGAGGTGTCTGCTAAGGAAGGCAGAAGTCTTCTCTGGAATGGAAAATGTAAATCCCCTCCCTTCAAATGATTCTCATTTAGAAATTCAAATGCTCTCAGGGAAAGATATGGGGATAGGCCTGAGCCCGCAGAGCAGGGCGGCCTTTGCTTATGGTCTGAGCCCTTCCTAAAGATTCTGTCAGGCTGTCTTAGACACCTGGGGCCAGGGATTCCTTCCAAGCTGGGCCACTTTAGCAGGGCTGGGGCCGGCCCCAGGGCAGGAGGCAGTGTGTGCAAGGGCCCTGGGTGGCACGCTGCAGCACGGTCACCGTGCCATGGAACGGAACCCGGTCTCCAAGGCCCCTTTGTGACACGTGGGAAATAGAAGCTTGCCCGGTGCTGGGAGCAAGCAGCGGGGCACAACGGGACAGAGCAGTGCTGTGAGGAGCTCCCACACAGCGCACTCGTTCCCGTCTGACCAGGAGCTTTTCTGCAGCGTTCTTCCTGCAGCTGAGCTCAAGGCCAGAGCACAGGACTCGGTGACCCGTGGCCTTCCAAGCCTTCTATTCTGCAGCTGCCCCCAAGGGCAGAGCGTGGGACTTGGTGCCCTGGAGCTTTCCCAGGGCACCTCTCCTGCAAGTAGCTCCAGCCACAGACATGGAGCAGAGACCCCCGAGAGTGCCCAAGATGGCCTGGGTGGAGGAGGAGGAAGGCGGCCCTGGAGCAGCCCCAGCACGGGAGACTGAAGAGGTGGTGCCCTTCCATCCACCACAGGGGGGTGAGTGGCAGAACTGGGCTGCAGGCCTGGAGCCTGCAGCCAACTTGGCCCCATGCCATGCCATGCCATGCCATGCCATGCCATGCCATGCCATGCAATCCCCTGGGGAAATGCCCACGGACAGGCCGGAAGAGGCGCCAGGCAGACACCCCTCAGCGGCCTCGCTCCATCCCCCTGGGGCATCGCAGGGCTCTCCCTGCCTGGGGAGTGCAGGGCTGGGCTGTGTTCTCCGGCCTCTCCCGCAGCCCCTCAGCTCTGGCTGCGCTCCCTCTTTGCCAGATGAAGCTGTGGAGCGCACACATGAGCAGGAATCCAGCCGTGGCCGCTTCCATCGAACAGCGCAGGTACCTGCAGCCACCCCCACCCGGGCTGGGCCTGCTGTCCCTGCTCAGCCCAGCACCGTGTGTGCAGCACTCCATGCAACATCCGCGGCTTCTTGCCCTTCTCCTACAGCTCGTCTGCCACTTCATCCGGAGCATTCAGCAGGAAGAGACCCGCACCATGGGCACTGGGCTCACAGCTCACTCCGAGCTCCTCAAGCATGAGACCAGTGCCGCCCTGCTGGATTTGCTCCTGGAGAAGGGTGTTGCCAGGCCAGAACAAGTAAGCAGCCTGGGGCCAGGCTTCAGTTCCCCCAGGAGTCACGTGGCTTCCCCAGCCACGCCTGCTGCTCCCTCAGAGCCTTTGAGGCCATGGCAGTGCGCTGGCAAGGAAAGCACTTCTCTGGGGAGCCTGGGGACATTGCTCTCTCTGGCAGCTTTCCAAGTCTCCCCGTGCCTCCCGCAGGTGCCTGCCATGGTGAGGTACATTCACCGATGGCTCCTGGCCAATGATTCTGCCCAGCACAGGCTGGACAAGGCCCTGCTGAAACTCACCAAAGCACAGCCGGCTGACGCAGTCGTGACGCTCCTGCGTGTGGCCCCGTCCTGTGACAGGTATGGGGCCCACCTGCCCAGAGGGCTCAGGCCTCCCAAGCCCATCACCCTGTATCGCCTGGCCCAGGTGTCTGAGCTAGAGAGTTCCAGAACCCTCTGGCTGCTGCCTTTCCCAGCCCTGGCACGTCAGCCCCTTAGCCTGCTGCCATGCTGCCTTGCTGCCCCTCAGGGCCCGTCCTCACACAGCTTGGCTGCCTGGCTGCTGCTGGCAAGGGCCAGTGGGCAGAGGAAGAGCCGGCGCTCAGCCCAGGCCCCTAGGGATGCCCAGGCCACGCTGCTGTGTCTGAGATCCCCCCTGAGACAGAGCTCTAATCCCGCAGAGCTGCCACCTCCATGTGGAAGACCATCATGTGCTCGTCCAGGACCGCGGAGCCAGTGCAGCTGATCCTCCTGGATGTGCTGGGGAGCTGGCCAGAGTACAGCACGTGCACCTCGGATGGGGACAAAACGGCTGTCTTTGCCCTGGCTGTGAGTTTCCGCAACTGGCCTTTGCTGGCCCCAAGGCCGCCTCTCCAGCAGCTCTCCATCCTCCTTCCCCCACTGCATCTGCCTGCCTCAGGCGCTGGCCGGAAACCTGGCCCAGGGCCAGCTTCAGCCCCACCAGGCCCCGTGCTCCCCTGCCAAGGTCTCTCCGGGCCTCTCCCTGCCACGCTCGGGCCCTGCCACACGGACACCTCGGCACTGAGCGCTCTCTCGGGGGGCTTTGTCCTTTGCAGGCGACCGTGGTGATGTGGAAGATCCTCCAAGAGTCCTCTGTCCCACGTGTAGTGAGGCCATATTTCCCCCGCCTTTTTGTTCATCTGCTCTTCCAAGTGTTCTCCAGCACAGAAGAGATGCCAGAGGAGGTCCAAACCTTCTGGAAGGATTGCCTGGAAGAGCACGGTCTTGTCATCAGCCCCAACAGGTGCTCCATCCCACTCCTCCTGTCCCTGCCTGACACGTGGCCTGCAAAGGAGCCAGTGCTGCCAGAGTGACCTGGGCTTTGCTGTGCACACAGGTTTGCAGTGCAGACCCTGAAGTCCCTGCTCTGCCAAAAGCAGTACAAGGATGTGGTGTTGTCAGTGGAAGGCAAGCGTGGCTGGGACACGCTGCTCTGTGCTGACACCCGCCACTATGCCATGGGTCTGCTGGCCAGGTGAGACTCACTTTCTCCCCATTGATCCTGCCATTTGTGCTCTGTGCCCGAGCCGTCCCACACATTCCCCGAGACCCTGGGACACACTGAGGGACAGCTAAGGACACACTGAGGGACGGCCAAGCAGACTGGAAAAGGCTGCGAGGGGAGAGAGCACAGGAGGAGACACCTCCTAAAGGGCCCAGGTCCCCATGCAGAGTGGTGGTAAAAGACCACCAGGCTCTGTAAGCCTGTCCTTGGAGAGATTTGCTCAGCTTCCTGGTCCCTTTTTTGCCCTCCTAGGGAGATGCGCCACGCTTGTCATCGCTTGTGTTCCAGTATTGCACTCCACCTCCTCTGGCTGCTCAGCACACAGGAGCCACACTGGGATCTGCCCGCCCTGGCATTCCTTGTGGAGGTGAGCCGGGTGTCCAGCGCTGCCTGGCTGTGCTGCCTCCCAGCTCTCTGCCCTCTCATGGCCGCAGACACCTGGGACGGTGCCCGCACCCTGTGCTGCTGCTGCTGCTGCTGCTGCGTCCTGGGCCCAGCCCTGTGCGGCTGCGGGCTCCTGCCGGCCGGCTCCCCCATCACTGGCCTGTGCCTTTCAGGTCCTCGTGTGCCTGGATTCTAGTGAATGTGGCGACAGTGTTGTGAAGGTCTCTTCAAGGTACCTGCAGAGCGAGTGCAGGGAGAGGCGTCGCCTGGCGCTCAGGGCCCTTCTGGAGCTCATTGATGATCCCTCAATGGTGAGAAGGGGGCGGTGGCTGAAGCTGCACTGGGAACGCAGTCGCTTGGCCTGGCCTGGCCTTTGGGCACTGGGGCAGCTGCTGCCAGCTCTCCTGCCTCCTGCTTCAGCTACCCCAGTGCTTCAGGACAGTCCTTTGGCCTCTGGGCCCTGTGGCAGCAGGGTGGGACCTCACAGACTTGTGTTGCGCACAGGCCGAAAGAATGTGGAGCTTGACCGAAAGCCTCATGCGCCTACTGGCGGACAAAGATGCAGAGACAGCTGGGATGACACTCATCACACTCAGCTTTATACTCCTGCACAAACACATGCTGATGTCAACCCCCATTGCCGTGCAGCTGGCTGAGGCACTCCTGCCGCTCTTTGACCACGTAAGGCTCTGTGCCCCCAGCTACAGCCACTGGGTGCAGCCTGGAAACTGTGTGCCCTGTGCATTTCCAGCCCTGTGCCCAGGGCGCCCGGAGGAGCCAATGCTGAGGTGTTTTTTCATTTTTTTTTCATCTAGGATAATAGCCAGGTACAGCTGCTCTCCATAAAACTCTTCCGAGACATGATGGAGTACTTGGAAGAGAGAGAAAACCCTTTGGAAAGCCCTGTGCAACAGAGCCTGCTTCCACTCTTCTTCCACTGCAATGATGAGAATCAGCATGTGGCAGAGGTGAGGACTCGTGGGCTGCTGCTGTCCGCCTGGCACGGGGCTCGGCTGCCTCCTGCCCTGCGCCTGCTGGACCGCAGCCTCCCGCAGGCCATGGCAGGGGGAGGCGGGTCCCGAGCCCTGGGCTGCGGGGCCATCTCCGCGTCTCTGCTGCTCTCCAGGCTTCTCGGGAAACGCTGCTTTATGCGGTCAAGTTCATCAAGAGGAGGGATCTCAAAAAGCTGCTGAAGGAGCAGAAACTGTGGAAGTTCAGCAAGTGCCTGGTAAGGACGGCCTGGAATCCCCACCTCAGCCAGGAGAAGGCCCCTGAGGGCGGTGCTCAGTGTGCGGGCCGGGCAGCTGTGCCCCTGCGCGCTGCTGCAGCCAGAGGCCGCGCGGGCTCCTCTCCAGGCTCCCGTGGGCCCGAGCCGGGTGCCCATGAAAGCCCGGCCCGGCGGAGCTGCGGGGCAGGGGCGGCACCGCGGCTCCCCGGGCAGCAGCCGGCCCTCTCCCCCTCCCCTCTCGGGAGCCCGGCGCCAGCGGCTGCTGGCCGCGCCTCAGGGCTGTGTGGCCGGGGGAGGCCGGGGCTTGGCGCAGGCAGCGCCCGGCCCAGGGCCTGAGCCCGCGCCAACCCTTCCCTCCTGCCGCTCTCTCCAGCTGGCAGAGGACAGGAGCAGAGCAGCCGAGCACCTGCGCCGAGCCCTGCGCTACCTGGAGAGCCCACAGGAGCCCCTGCGAGAGGCGGCCATCAGCTTCATGGGTGAGTTACGAGCCCGGGCTCCCTTCCCCGGCCCGCCGCAGCTCGGCCCCGGCCCCGCCTGCTGCCCCGGCAGCGGCAGCCGCGCCCGGCGCCGTGAAGCCCCGCCTGGCCTGGGCATTGCTGCTGCCGCCCTCTGACAGCCGTGTCCTGGGGCGACAGCGTGCCGCATGGGCTGAGCTGAGCCCTGCCGGGCCGGCAGCCCGTGTGGCCACAGCGCCGCAGCGGCGCTGGCAGGGAGCTGTGCCGCTGGGGCCATGACAGGCTCTGTGTTCACAGGCATGGCCGGGCGGCACCTGAGGGGGCAGCAGCAAGAGCTGCAGCTGATCTGCGCTGGTGAGTGAGGGCAGCGGGCTGACAGCGGGGGCTGCCGGGGGGAGCTGCAAGCTCTGCCCCGGCTGCGGAGGGCTCTGCTCCCGTGGGCAGAGCACACGGAGATTTCAGGGCCACGCGGGCCATTCGTGGCCAGCAGCTTCGGGTTGATCCCCTTGCTCCCTTCTCCCTCCTGGCCATGGCAAGAGCCGGCTGTTGTGGCCCTGGCAGGGGGCTCTTCCTCGGCTCCCTGCAGCTCCAGCTTCTGACCGTGCCTCTGTTCCTCTCTCTCGCAGCCCTTGAAGACAAAACGAACGACGTCAGCCTCGCCGTCGGAAGCCTGGCAATTCAAACGCTGTGCATCGTCAGGTCAGGAGAGCGGGCTCCCATCTCCAGGTTCCAGTGGCTCCAAAATCACCTGCGCAGGGCGTGGAAGACACGGCCTCCTCGTCCGTCATGGCTCGGCTGCCTGCCCTGCCAGAGCTCTGTGGAGGATTGATCCCAGAAGCTCTTTTCGCTGGGGCCCCCTGAGTCAAGTTTTATTTTGTTTTTCTTCAAGAATTTTATTTTATTTATTTTTTTTCTTTTTCCATGTAAATACAGATTATGTTAACATACACAGACTCCCAGGATCTTTCTTTTGCTGCCCAGGGTCCATACGGCATAGGGGAGGAGGGGGAAAAGGATGCTCGCACTCAGCCAGCTGCGCAGGCGTGCAGTGGGCCCGGGGAAATGGCCAGAAACCCCTCGGCCTTTGGTGGTTCTGCTGAAGCCTTTGTGCTGCCCACAGAGCGGCTGGGCAGGGGCCGGAGCTGCGGGGATCCCTGCCAGAGAGGTGCCTGGAGATGGCCACAAGCCCTGGGCCAGGCAGGAAGCGCCAGCCGTGTCCTCCTGCCCGTGTGCTGCCGGCTGCCTTGCTGAGGGCTCCCAGGTGCCTCTGCATGGGGCTGCTCTGGAGCTGCTGTGGGGCTGCAGCGCTGCTGCCGGGCAGCTTGGCCGGGCTGGGGCAGCCCCTGAGGGGCTGGGCCGCTGGCAAGCCGTGGGCAATGGGCTGTCAGAGGCCACAAGCAGCCCCCTGGCAGCCGCCTTGTTCCTGCCAGAGTTGACCTGCAAGACGCATCCTGGGCGCTCTGCAACTAACAGCATCAGTGTTGTTGGAAACCCAAATGCAGAGAAATCTCAGACCTTTGGTCTTGTCAGCAAAGCTTAGAATTAAGCACAGGGTTTGATCTGAGACCTTGCAAAGGGCTCCCAAACTTAGGTGCTAGGAGCGAGAATGCGGATTTCCAGTTTATAGCAGCGACACGGGGAGGAAAGTTGAAGTGGAGGAAAGTTTAGAGTTTTCGAGTTCAAGATCTAGGAAAAAATCCAAGTAGTTACAATGGTAAACAAGAAGTTTAGGATGCAGTGCTGTAGGTTTGTGTGTCATAGCATGACTGGCTAAGGAAGCTTACACTGTCAGCATGATGTGGGAACCCAGGAAATTCCTCTGGCTGCCCTGCAGGACTCGAGACCCTGTCAGAGGGCTCAGAGAGCTTGGCACAGAGCCCAAGACCCCTGTGCCTTTGATTTAGCCCTTGGAAAAAACAATCCCCAACCTTGTATGAAGAATGACCAGCCACAAAAGTTGAAGTAGAATGATAGTGAATTTATCCCAGAGTGGAAAACTAGATTTTGAGGGTTTTTAGAATGGGGCTTCAGGGGGCCAGATGGAGCAATCTAGGCACGTCCAGCCTTTCTCCTTCTTCTTGGCCTCCATCTTCTGCTGTGATGTTGGCATTTGAGATTGGTCTAGAGTAGAAGCTCGCTGTCCGACATAGACAATAGGGATTGGAAAGTAATTGTAACTGTTGTACAGGTAGTTTTTAGTAGAAAAAGATAACACCACCCCAGAGGAGGCAGAGTGCCTTAGACTGTCTTGCTGAGCGGACCTCGGCAGGACAGGAGAAAGAATTTTATAGATAAGATACAATCAACAACCTTGAGACTGAGAAATGAAGAGCTCTGACTCCTTCTTCCACCACCGGGCTGGGAAAAGAGACTTTCTAACTTATCTCGCGGTCACTCTGACCAGCTAGACACTCCGAGAGCATGAGTCCGTAAGATGAAATCTTGAAGATTGGGTCCAAAACATAAAAATCCTTGTTGGCCGTGTCTTCTTGGCCAAGAAATCCTTCAAAGCTCTTGTAACTACAAGTCTTGTGGCCCTGTGAGCCATGCGGTGGAGATGTGAGCCCAACTCACCCTTCCTGCCTATGTAGAAGAGAAGAAAAAGCAATGGCATCATCTAAAAAACTCAGAGGTCCGCTCTCTAGCTCGTTCCAAACTCCTTCAACTCCCCAAAAGTGGGATTTAGCTACAAATAGATGACAAGGACTCTCAGGGCTGCCTCTCTGACTCCAGAGCGGCTGCTTTAGAATCTTTCACATAACCCTGTGTAGTCAGGTGCCAGAAATGGATCATTTGAAGAAACTTTCCCAACTGACTTGCATGGAGGCTTGTTTGAAGGGTGTTTGAAGAGAAAGTTTCCCAGAAGAGGTCTGGGCTTTGGCCTAGCTGTGTCCCCTGCTGACTGTGAAGTGTGCCATCAGCTGCAGGGCTATCCCGGCTAAAAAATATCATCGAGTCACTTGGACTTGCTCTTTTTGGCCTATAAAAGCTGGACCCACTTTCGGGGCAAATTTGGAGAGTTCATCTATGGGTGGATGGAACACCTAGGATTTTCCCAGTTGCTGGGAATGGTTCTTAAGGTCCCTGGAGTAAATCGGGGCTTCCCAGCAACTGCGCATCGTCAAGATGACAAAGAATTGTCTTGGTTTGAAGAGAGAGGTGTCTGCTAAGGAAGGCAGAAGTCTTCTCTGGAATGGAAAATGTAAATCCCCTCCCTTCAAATGATTCTCATTTAGAAATTCAAATGCTCTCAGGGAAAGATATGGGGATAGGCCTGAGCCCGCAGAGCAGGGCGGCCTTTGCTTATGGTCTGAGCCCTTCCTAAAGATTCTGTCAGGCTGTCTTAGACACCTGGGGCCAGGGATTCCTTCCAAGCTGGGCCACTTTAGCGGGGCTGGGGCCGGCCCCAGGGCAGGAGGCAGTGTGTGCAAGGGCCCTGGGTGGCACGCTGCAGCACGGTCACCGTGCCATGGAACGGAACCCGGTCTCCAAGGCCCCTTTGTGACACGTGGGAAATAGAAGCTTGCCCGGTGCTGGGAGCAAGCAGCGGGGCACAACGGGACAGAGCAGTGCTGTGAGGAGCTCCCACACAGCGCACTCGTTCCCGTCTGACCAGGAGCTTTTCTGCAGCGTTCTTCCTGCAGCTGAGCTCAAGGCCAGAGCACAGGACTCGGTGACCCGTGGCCTTCCAAGCCTTCTATTCTGCAGCTGCCCCCAAGGGCAGAGCGTGGGACTTGGTGCCCTGGAGCTTTCCCAGGGCACCTCTCCTGCAAGTAGCTCCAGCCACAGACATGGAGCAGAGACCCCCGAGAGTGCCCAAGATGGCCTGGGTGGAGGAGGAGGAAGGCGGCCCTGGAGCAGCCCCAGCACGGGAGACTGAAGAGGTGGTGCCCTTCCATCCACCACAGGGGGGTGAGTGGCAGAACTGGGCTGCAGGCCTGGAGCCTGCAGCCAACTTGGCCCCATGCCATGCCATGCCATGCCATGCCATGCCATGCCATGCCATGCAATCCCCTGGGGAAATGCCCACGGACAGGCCGGAAGAGGCGCCAGGCAGACACCCCTCAGCGGCCTCGCTCCATCCCCCTGGGGCATCGCAGGGCTCTCCCTGCCTGGGGAGTGCAGGGCTGGGCTGTGTTCTCCGGCCTCTCCCGCAGCCCCTCAGCTCTGGCTGCGCTCCCTCTTTGCCAGATGAAGCTGTGGAGCGCACACATGAGCAGGAATCCAGCCGTGGCCGCTTCCATCGAACAGCGCAGGTACCTGCAGCCACCCCCACCCGGGCTGGGCCTGCTGTCCCTGCTCAGCCCAGCACCGTGTGTGCAGCACTCCATGCAACATCCGCGGCTTCTTGCCCTTCTCCTACAGCTCGTCTGCCACTTCATCCGGAGCATTCAGCAGGAAGAGACCCGCACCATGGGCACTGGGCTCACAGCTCACTCCGAGCTCCTCAAGCATGAGACCAGTGCCGCCCTGCTGGATTTGCTCCTGGAGAAGGGTGTTGCCAGGCCAGAACAAGTAAGCAGCCTGGGGCCAGGCTTCAGTTCCCCCAGGAGTCACGTGGCTTCCCCAGCCACGCCTGCTGCTCCCTCAGAGCCTTTGAGGCCATGGCAGTGCGCTGGCAAGGAAAGCACTTCTCTGGGGAGCCTGGGGACATTGCTCTCTCTGGCAGCTTTCCAAGTCTCCCCGTGCCTCCCGCAGGTGCCTGCCATGGTGAGGTACATTCACCGATGGCTCCTGGCCAATGATTCTGCCCAGCACAGGCTGGACAAGGCCCTGCTGAAACTCACCAAAGCACAGCCGGCTGACGCAGTCGTGACGCTCCTGCGTGTGGCCCCGTCCTGTGACAGGTATGGGGCCCACCTGCCCAGAGGGCTCAGGCCTCCCAAGCCCATCACCCTGTATCGCCTGGCCCAGGTGTCTGAGCTAGAGAGTTCCAGAACCCTCTGGCTGCTGCCTTTCCCAGCCCTGGCACGTCAGCCCCTTAGCCTGCTGCCATGCTGCCTTGCTGCCCCTCAGGGCCCGTCCTCACACAGCTTGGCTGCCTGGCTGCTGCTGGCAAGGGCCAGTGGGCAGAGGAAGAGCCGGCGCTCAGCCCAGGCCCCTAGGGATGCCCAGGCCACGCTGCTGTGTCTGAGATCCCCCCTGAGACAGAGCTCTAATCCCGCAGAGCTGCCACCTCCATGTGGAAGACCATCATGTGCTCGTCCAGGACCGCGGAGCCAGTGCAGCTGATCCTCCTGGATGTGCTGGGGAGCTGGCCAGAGTACAGCACGTGCACCTCGGATGGGGACAAAACGGCTGTCTTTGCCCTGGCTGTGAGTTTCCGCAACTGGCCTTTGCTGGCCCCAAGGCCGCCTCTCCAGCAGCTCTCCATCCTCCTTCCCCCACTGCATCTGCCTGCCTCAGGCGCTGGCCGGAAACCTGGCCCAGGGCCAGCTTCAGCCCCACCAGGCCCCGTGCTCCCCTGCCAAGGTCTCTCCGGGCCTCTCCCTGCCACGCTCGGGCCCTGCCACACGGACACCTCGGCACTGAGCGCTCTCTCGGGGGGCTTTGTCCTTTGCAGGCGACCGTGGTGATGTGGAAGATCCTCCAAGAGTCCTCTGTCCCACGTGTAGTGAGGCCATATTTCCCCCGCCTTTTTGTTCATCTGCTCTTCCAAGTGTTCTCCAGCACAGAAGAGATGCCAGAGGAGGTCCAAACCTTCTGGAAGGATTGCCTGGAAGAGCACGGTCTTGTCATCAGCCCCAACAGGTGCTCCATCCCACTCCTCCTGTCCCTGCCTGACACGTGGCCTGCAAAGGAGCCAGTGCTGCCAGAGTGACCTGGGCTTTGCTGTGCACACAGGTTTGCAGTGCAGACCCTGAAGTCCCTGCTCTGCCAAAAGCAGTACAAGGATGTGGTGTTGTCAGTGGAAGGCAAGCGTGGCTGGGACACGCTGCTCTGTGCTGACACCCGCCACTATGCCATGGGTCTGCTGGCCAGGTGAGACTCACTTTCTCCCCATTGATCCTGCCATTTGTGCTCTGTGCCCGAGCCGTCCCACACATTCCCCGAGACCCTGGGACACACTGAGGGACAGCTAAGGACACACTGAGGGACGGCCAAGCAGACTGGAAAAGGCTGCGAGGGGAGAGAGCACAGGAGGAGACACCTCCTAAAGGGCCCAGGTCCCCATGCAGAGTGGTGGTAAAAGACCACCAGGCTCTGTAAGCCTGTCCTTGGAGAGATTTGCTCAGCTTCCTGGTCCCTTTTTTGCCCTCCTAGGGAGATGCGCCACGCTTGTCATCGCTTGTGTTCCAGTATTGCACTCCACCTCCTCTGGCTGCTCAGCACACAGGAGCCACACTGGGATCTGCCCGCCCTGGCATTCCTTGTGGAGGTGAGCCGGGTGTCCAGCGCTGCCTGGCTGTGCTGCCTCCCAGCTCTCTGCCCTCTCATGGCCGCAGACACCTGGGACGGTGCCCGCACCCTGTGCTGCTGCTGCTGCTGCTGCTGCGTCCTGGGCCCAGCCCTGTGCGGCTGCGGGCTCCTGCCGGCCGGCTCCCCCATCACTGGCCTGTGCCTTTCAGGTCCTCGTGTGCCTGGATTCTAGTGAATGTGGCGACAGTGTTGTGAAGGTCTCTTCAAGGTACCTGCAGAGCGAGTGCAGGGAGAGGCGTCGCCTGGCGCTCAGGGCCCTTCTGGAGCTCATTGATGATCCCTCAATGGTGAGAAGGGGGCGGTGGCTGAAGCTGCACTGGGAACGCAGTCGCTTGGCCTGGCCTGGCCTTTGGGCACTGGGGCAGCTGCTGCCAGCTCTCCTGCCTCCTGCTTCAGCTACCCCAGTGCTTCAGGACAGTCCTTTGGCCTCTGGGCCCTGTGGCAGCAGGGTGGGACCTCACAGACTTGTGTTGCGCACAGGCCGAAAGAATGTGGAGCTTGACCGAAAGCCTCATGCGCCTACTGGCGGACAAAGATGCAGAGACAGCTGGGATGACACTCATCACACTCAGCTTTATACTCCTGCACAAACACATGCTGATGTCAACCCCCATTGCCGTGCAGCTGGCTGAGGCACTCCTGCCGCTCTTTGACCACGTAAGGCTCTGTGCCCCCAGCTACAGCCACTGGGTGCAGCCTGGAAACTGTGTGCCCTGTGCATTTCCAGCCCTGTGCCCAGGGCGCCCGGAGGAGCCAATGCTGAGGTGTTTTTTCATTTTTTTTTCATCTAGGATAATAGCCAGGTACAGCTGCTCTCCATAAAACTCTTCCGAGACATGATGGAGTACTTGGAAGAGAGAGAAAACCCTTTGGAAAGCCCTGTGCAACAGAGCCTGCTTCCACTCTTCTTCCACTGCAATGATGAGAATCAGCATGTGGCAGAGGTGAGGACTCGTGGGCTGCTGCTGTCCGCCTGGCACGGGGCTCGGCTGCCTCCTGCCCTGCGCCTGCTGGACCGCAGCCTCCTGCAGGCCATGGCAGGGGGAGGCGGGTCCCGAGCCCTGGGCTGCGGGGCCATCTCCGCGTCTCTGCTGCTCTCCAGGCTTCTCGGGAAACGCTGCTTTATGCGGTCAAGTTCATCAAGAGGAGGGATCTCAAAAAGCTGCTGAAGGAGCAGAAACTGTGGAAGTTCAGCAAGTGCCTGGTAAGGACGGCCTGGAATCCCCACCTCAGCCAGGAGAAGGCCCCTGAGGGCGGTGCTCAGTGTGCGGGCCGGGCAGCTGTGCCCCTGCGCGCTGCTGCAGCCAGAGGCCGCGCGGGCTCCTCTCCAGGCTCCCGTGGGCCCGAGCCGGGTGCCCATGAAAGCCCGGCCCGGCGGAGCTGCGGGGCAGGGGCGGCACCGCGGCTCCCCGGGCAGCAGCCGGCCCTCTCCCCCTCCCCTCTCGGGAGCCCGGCGCCAGCGGCTGCTGGCCGCGCCTCAGGGCTGTGTGGCCGGGGGAGGCCGGGGCTTGGCGCAGGCAGCGCCCGGCCCAGGGCCTGAGCCCGCGCCAACCCTTCCCTCCTGCCGCTCTCTCCAGCTGGCAGAGGACAGGAGCAGAGCAGCCGAGCACCTGCGCCGAGCCCTGCGCTACCTGGAGAGCCCACAGGAGCCCCTGCGAGAGGCGGCCATCAGCTTCATGGGTGAGTTACGAGCCCGGGCTCCCTTCCCCGGCCCGCCGCAGCTCGGCCCCGGCCCCGCCTGCTGCCCCGGCAGCGGCAGCCGCGCCCGGCGCCGTGAAGCCCCGCCTGGCCTGGGCATTGCTGCTGCCGCCCTCTGACAGCCGTGCCCTGGGGCGACAGCGTGCCGCATGGGCTGAGCTGAGCCCTGCCGGGCCGGCAGCCCGTGTGGCCACAGCGCCGCAGCGGCGCTGGCAGGGAGCTGTGCCGCTGGGGCCATGACAGGCTCTGTGTTCACAGGCATGGCCGGACGGCACCTGAGGGGGCAGCAGCAAGAGCTGCAGCTGATCTGCGCTGGTGAGTGAGGGCAGCGGGCTGACAGCGGGGGCTGCCGGGGGGAGCTGCAAGCCCTGCCCCGGCTGCGGAGGGCTCTGCTCCCGTGGGCAGAGCACACGGAGATTTCAGGGCCACGCGGGCCATTCGTGGCCAGCAGCTTCGGGCTGATCCCCTTGCTCCCTTCTCCCTCCTGGCCATGGCAAGAGCCGGCTGTTGTGGCCCTGGCAGGGGGCTCTTCCTCGGCTCCCTGCAGCTCCAGCTTCTGACCGTGCCTCTGTTCCTCTCTCTCGCAGCCCTTGAAGACAAAACGAACGACGTCAGCCTCGCCGTCGGAAGCCTGGCAATTCAAACGCTGTGCATCGTCAGGTCAGGAGAGCGGGCTCCCATCTCCAGGTTCCAGTGGCTCCAAAATCACCTGCGCAGGGCGTGGAAGACACGGCCTCGTCCGTCATGGCTCGGCTGCCTGCCCTGCCAGGGCTCTGTGGAGAACTGATCCCAGAAGCTGTTTTTGTTGTGGCCACCTGAGTCAGGTGGAATTTTCCGTTTCTTCAAGAATTTTTGTTTCTTTTTTTTTTTTTTTTTCTTTTACCATGTAAATATAGACTATGTTAACATACACAGACTCCCAGGATCTTTCTTTTGCTGCCCAGGGTCCGTACGGCATAGGGGAGGAGGGGGAAAAGGATGCTCGCACTCAGCCAGCTGCGCAGGCGTGCAGTGGGCCCGGGGAAATGGCCAGAAACCCCTCGGCCTTTGGTGGTTCTGCTGAAGCCTTTGTGCTGCCCACAGAGCGGCTGGGCAGGGGCCGGAGCTGCGGGGATCCCTGCCAGAGAGGTGCCTGGAGATGGCCACAAGCCCTGGGCCAGGCAGGAAGCGCCAGCCGTGTCCTCCTGCCCGTGTGCTGCCGGCTGCCTTGCTGAGGGCTCCCAGGTGCCTCTGCATGGGGCTGCTCTGGAGCTGCTGTGGGGCTGCGGCGCTGCTGCCGGGCAGCTTGGCCGGGCTGGGGCAGCCCCTGAGGGGCTGGGCCGCTGGCAAGCCGTGGGCAATGGGCTGTCAGAGGCCACAAGCAGCCCCCTGGCAGCCGCCTTGTTCCTGCCAGAGTTGACCTGCAAGACGCATCCTGGGCGCTCTGCAACTAACAGCATCAGTGTTGTTGGAAACCCAAATGCAGAGAAATCTCAGACCTTTGGTCTTGTCAGCAAAGCTTAGAATTAAACACAGGATTTGATCTGAGACCTTGCAAAGGGCTCCCAAACTTAGGTGCTAGGAGCGAGAATGCGCATTTCCAGTTTATAGCAGCGACACGGGGAGGAAAGTTGAAGTGGAGGAAAGTTTAGAGTTTTCGAGTTCAAGATCTAGGAAAAAATCCAAGTAGTTACAATGGTAAACAAGAAGTTTAGGATGCAGTGCTGTAGGTTTGTGTGTCATAGCATGACTGGCTAAGGAAGCTTACACTGTCAGCATGATGTGGGAACCCAGGAAATTCCTCTGGCTGCCCTGCAGGACTCGAGACCCTGTCAGAGGGCTCAGAGAGCTTGGCACAGAGCCCAAGACCCCTGTGCCTTTGATTTAGCCCTTGGAAAAAACAATCCCCAACCTTGTATGAAGAATGACCAGCCACAAAAGTTGAAGTAGAATGATAGTGAATTTATCCCAGAGTGGAAAACTAGATTTTGAGGGTTTTTAGAATGGGGCTTCAGGGGGCCAGATGGAGCAATCTGGGCACGTCCAGCCTTTCTCCTTCTTCTTGGCCTCCATCTTCTGCTGTGATGTTGGCATTTGAGATTGGTCTAGAGTAGAAGCTCGCTGTCCGACATAGACGATAGGGATTGGAAAGTAATTGTAACTATTGTACAGGTAGTTTTTAGTAGAAAAAGATAACACCACCCCAGAGGAGGCAGAGTGCCTTAGACTGTCTTGCTGAGCGGACCTCGGCAGGACAGGAGAAAGAATTTTATAGATAAGATACAATCAACAACCTTGAGACTGAGAAATGAAGAGCTCTGACTCCTTCTTCCACCACCGGGCTGGGAAAAGGGACTTTCTAACTTATCTTGCGGTCACTCTGACCAGCTAGACACTCCGAGAGCATGAGTCCGTAAGATGAAATCTTGAAGATTGGGTCCAAAACATAAAAATCCTTGTTGGCCGTGTCTTCTTGGCCAAGAAATCCTTCAAAGCTCTTGTAACTACAAGTCTTGCGGCCCTGTGAGCCATGCGGTGGAGATGTGAGCCCAACTCACCCTTCCTGCCTATGTAGAAGAGAAGAAAAAGCAATGGCATCATCTAAAAAACTCAGAGGTCCGCTCTCTAGCTCGTTCCAAACTCCTTCAACTCCCCAAAAGTGGGATTTAGCTACAAATAGATGACAAGGACTCTCAGGGCTGCCTCTCTGACTCCAGAGCGGCTGCTTTAGAATCTTTCACATAACCCTGTGTAGTCAGGTGCCAGAAATGGATCATTTGAAGAAACTTTCCCAACTGACTTGCATGGAGGCTTGTTTGAAGGGTGTTTGAAGAGAAAGTTTCCCAGAAGAGGTCTGGGCTTTGGCCTAGCTGTGTCCCCTGCTGACTGTGAAGTGTGCCATCAGCTGCAGGGCTATCCCGGCTAAAAAATATCATCGAGTCACTTGGACTTGCTCTTTTTGGCCTATAAAAGCTGGACCCACTTTCGGGGCAAATTTGGAGAGCTCATCTATGGGTGGATGGAACACCTAGGATTTTCCCAGTTGCTGGGAATGGTTCTTAAGGTCCCTGGAGTAAATCGGGGCTTCCCAGCAACTGCGCATCGTCAAGATGACAAAGAATTGTCTTGGTTTGAAGAGAGAGGTGTCTGCTAAGGAAGGCAGAAGTCTTCTCTGGAATGGAAAATGTAAATCCCCTCCCTTCAAATGATTCTCATTTAGAAATTCAAATGCTCTCAGGGAAAGATATGGGGATAGGCCTGTAAATGAGCCTAGCTTGGTCTTATCCTATGCAAGCTGTTACAGCTCCAGAGCTCAGTCCCCAAGGGGACTGGGTGCTAGAAGCCAGCTCGCTCTCAGACCAAGGCCGTGGGTTAGCCCCTAGCAAGCAGGGAGATATTCAGCTCTTAGTGATTAGGCAGCTCTTGTGATTTCAGCTTTGCTTGCTAGGTAGCTTTTCCCTTGGCCTAAGGCTCCAGCAGACGGTAGAGAGAGGAGAAGCAGAAGACGCTGGCTGTTCCACGAGTATGGCTTTATTGTAGGGGTCCGTGAAGGGTCTCAGCTCTTCTTCTTCCGAGTTAGTAGGGGTACAGTATGCTACTTTTATACCCTTGGCCTGGATCCAATCCTGACCAATGGCAAAGGTGTTAGAGTGACCATAAGTGACCAATAGTAGGGTTTAACACAATATTGCCTTACATGGCTATAGGGATAAGGTACAAGGCGGATGTCCCTGGAGACAGGAAACTTCTTTGCTGCTGTGTCAGCATTCTATTCTCCAAGGGGCCCTGGCTAAACCTGAGGGGTTTACTACAACTCCACTTTCTGTTTTTACAAAAAATGCATTCGCGAGAGTTCTTTTGAAACAGTGAACAAGACACATGAACATAACTAACACTGTAAAAATTACAAGGAGAATCAACAAAAATCCCTTAACTAAAGATGCGGCCCATCCTGTTAGTCCCCATTGCCCGAAAATTTCATTGACCCAATCTGGGATTCTTTCTACTTTCAAGTCCTTCACAAGATCTTTCAGTTTCTGGATGTTCGCATGGATGGATTCCGAACGTGAAGAGAGGTTGAAGCAACACATTCCTTCGAAGTCCTCACATCCATGTCCGTGGGCAAGCAGCAGGAAGTCGATTGCTGCTCGGTTTTGGAGTGAAGCTTGTCTTGTGGTTTCTTCTTCCTTTAAGAGATCACTCAGGGCTGCTGATGTGGCGTTAGCTTGTTTACTGAGCCAGCACCCAAGGTGACTGATTTCACCGAGGGCTTTAGCTGCAGCTATCCAGGGTAAAAACAGAGAGACTGCAATCTTTTTTTGTCTGTTCCAATCGTATAATCTCGGATCACAATTTTCATCGAATTCAGTGTATGACCTTTTTTCACGTTTTGATTCTCTTTCTTTTTTCCAATTATGTAATAGGGTGATGTTTGGAGTAAGGGTAGAAAGTTTTCCCAGAGTACAGGGACCTCCCTGGAGTCGGGAGGGGATCCCTGCCCATACTCTGTCACCACAGATGAGAAACATTCCCTTGGGTAATACTTTGGGATGGAGAGAGGACACAGAAATTACACGTGCAGTGTAATTGCACCAATCATGAGGGTTATAGGCTTTGTTTACTGGTGATACATCTTTTCGATATGTGTTTTTGTGTTGGTCAATTTCTGGCCAATCATTTTTCGGACGCCTATAGTAAAATTTGACACAATATGTGGCCTTGGAGGATCCCAATAGATCCAATTCTTGGGGTTCCTCTCGAGCATCTGGCAGAATTTTTGTCCACTCATCCCAAGTATCAGCCCCATTGGGTCTCTTACCTGTGGTGCGGAGAACCTCTGAGTTCTGGACCGGCCAATCGTCTGCTATAAAGGGGATTCCTACTAGACATGTAGAAAGTGGATTATCTATGCTTCCCATAGACAAGCACATATTGTCTTGTTTTAATGTTTTTGCTAAGGTTACCCAAACATTATGGCTAGGCTGAGGACTAATCCAGCCGAAGGCACGCGGTACGGTGTAGAGCATCCAGGCAGCGGTGAGGACAGCACCGACGGAGATATTTTTCATCTTTGGGCAGGATTAGGGCTTCTGATAGGGAATATAAGCACAATTTGTTATCTTTATGATGAGAGGGATTTCTGCCTTGTTCTTTTCTGTGTTCCCCTCCTCCCCCCCTTTTTCTTTTAATTTCTAAGCTGCACTACAGGAGGAGGAGCGGGTAGAAGGTTATGAGGTTTTAAGGTTAGGGAAAGGGAATAATACTTTTTACTATACAATACACAGTGTAATAACACATAATTCAGAGAACACTTTTGTGTTAAGGCTATCTGTGGCCTATTACAGTAGACTGTTATTTGACTTTCTGTTTTGTCTGCTGCCTTGTAATGGGGCGGTCTGTTCTTGTGTTTGTGGGTGTTCGGCGACGCCTTCGTCTCCAGGCTGAGCTGGTTTGGTTTTGAGGTGGTCTTGTGTTTGCCTCAGGAGAATTCTTGTCCTCGTCTGTAGTAGTGTTCGCTGTGCCTAAGTATGGTTTTACGTATTTTCCTGGGTACCACCTTGGACCTGATGGTAGTAGCACGCATGCATAACCTCTTCCCCAGGTAATCAACTGATGAGGCCCTGAGATTTGGTGTGTTTCAGGATCTTTCACGAGCACGGGTGGTTTCTCCGTGAGCTTTGCTTTTGTGGTATTCGCAAAGTGGCGAAGTATTGGTGGGTCAGGCTCTGACACTGTGCAGTTCAGGAAGTTGATGACATAGAGAGCCTTGCAAAATCTCTCCACTGGAGATGTGATTTTCGTGTTCCTGTTCTGTTGCTCGAGGACTCTTTTGAGGGTTTGATGTGTCCTTTCCACGATGGATTGTCCTGTGGGGTTTACAGGTATG
The DNA here is from genome assembly GCF_047830755.1 of Zonotrichia albicollis. Classification (NCBI taxonomy): domain Eukaryota; kingdom Metazoa; phylum Chordata; class Aves; order Passeriformes; family Passerellidae; genus Zonotrichia; species Zonotrichia albicollis. Next base: position 3,942,933 of record NC_133850.1, read on the forward strand.
CCCGTCTTGTGTGCTATGCCCCATTCATTGAAGAACTCCTTCAACTTGTGGGAGGTATAGGCTGGCCCATTATCTGTTTTAATCTCCTTTGGTACACCCAGGGTGGCAAAAGCGAGGAGAAAGTGTTTTATTGTGTGCATGGTCTTTTCTCCTGCATGTGATGATGCAAACACTGCTCCTGAGAACGTGTCAACCGAAACATGCACATACTTTGACCTTCCAAAAGGTGCAAAGTGAGTTACATCTGTCTGCCACAGCTGACAGCTATTCAGACCTCGGGGATTGACTCCCGTACCCATTGATGGTATCTGGTAGTTTTGACAGTTCGGACAGGTAGCCACGATAGCTTTTGCCTGATCCTTCGAGAGCTTAAACATTCTCATCAGGGCAGGTACATTTTGATGAAAGAACGCATGTGACAGCTTTGCCTGAGCAAAGATGTTAGGAACATTAGCAGTTTCTGCTGCCATAGCTAATGCATCTGCTTTCCTGTTGCCTTCTGCAACAACACCTGGGAGGTCCGTGTGCGACCTTACATGCATTATGTGATAAGGTTGTTTTCTGTGGGATATCAATTGTATTAATTTAGAGAGCAATTGGTATAACTTTGGGTTAGAGACCTCTTTGAGAAGAGCATGTTCCGCTCTCATAGCTATTCCCGCAACATAAGCTGAATCTGTGACCAGATTGAACGGCTCGTTTTTAAATTTTTCAAAGGCTCTGACGACAGCTGCTAATTCTGCAATTTGTGGCGATCCTTCTACTGTTTCCACGTCAGATTGCCATTCTTGTGTTTGGGGGTCTCTCCAAGTAATCACCGACTTGTGGGATGACCCTGAGCCATCTGTAAATAGAGTTAGAGCCTTGAGAGGATTTCTACTTTGGATTCGTTTTGGAATCAAATGGAAAGTTTCATTCTGGTTGAAAAGCTTGTGTTCTGGGATGTCTGATGAAGTTTGACCCGTATAACTGTCCAGAGCAAACTGTAGACTCGCATTGGTCTTGATCAAATCCTCAAAGTCTTTAAGGGTTATTGGCAAATATATGCATTCAAAATCACACCCTGAAAGGGAGCAAAGGCGAGTCCTAGCCTTTTTTATTAAGTGTGCTATAATCTCCTGGTAGGTGGTAAGTGTCTTTGTGGGCTGGCTACTTGTAAAAACCCATTCCAGTATCAACAAAGGATCTCGCAGCTGAGGGTCCCATTGGAAGATCAGTCCATGGAATCTGGGTGCTTTTCCCAGGATGATGAACTGGAAAGGCAGACTAGGCTCGTAGCGATGGGCTTTGCGTGAAGACAGGGCTTCCTGGACTTTGATGATGGCACCTCTGGCTTCCTCTGTGAGAGTGCAGGGAGAGTCCAGTTCCTTGGGTCCACGAAGAAGATTGAACAAGGGAGCAAGGTCCTCTGATGTAATTCCTAGCAGTGGACGTACCCAGTTGATGGATCCACACAGGCTGTGTAAGTCCCTGAGGGTTTTTGGGTCGTCGTTGATGACGATCTGCTGAGGTAGGATAGTTCTTTCCCGGATCTGGACTCCAAGGTAAGTCCATGGCTCGGTGTACTGAATTTTGTCCTCACGAATTTCCATTCCTGCCTTTTCAATGGCTTCAACAGTCTTTTTGATTGTTTTGTCCAAGTAAGCTTTGTCTGAAGCACACACCAGAATGTCATCCATATAGTGATAAATGATGGCGTCTGGAAATGATTTCCGAATGGGAGACAGGATGTGAGACACGTACCACTGGCAAATAGTTGGCGAGTTTTTCAATCCCTGAGGAAGATAACGCCAATGATATCTTTTGAGCGGAGCTTCCTTGTTAATAGAGGGAACGGAAAAAGCAAACCGTGGAGCATCTTCTGGATGTAGTGGTATACTGAAGAAACAGTCCTTAATGTCTATGATAGCAAGTGTCCAGTCTCTAGGCAGCATCGATGGGGAGGGCAAGCCAGGCTGAAGAGGGCCCATGTCCTCGATGACTTCGTTGATTCTGCGAAGGTCATGGAGAAGTCTCCACTTGTTTGTACCTGGCTTTGGTAGAACGAAGACTGGAGAGTTCCAAGGGCTGTCGGACTCCACTATGTGGCCTTTTTTGAGCTGTTCTTCCACGAGGACGTTTAGGGCGCGCAGCTTGGCTTTCTTTAGGGGCCACTGCTCAGTCTAGATTGGCTTGTGGCTTTTCCAGGTGAGACAGGGTATTTCTGGCAGCGCGCTCAACTCAGTGGCCCCAGTCAGAAATCCTGAATGGGAATACGTAGGGAAGCACCCCACTGGGATAAAATGTCACGTCCCCAAAGGGTAATGGGGGCCCTTACCACAAATGGACGGATGGTTGCCAGCTTGCCTTCTGGCCCTTCAACCAGGATGTTGTTCTTGCTCCTCATGGATACTGTAGTTCCACCAATCCCGGAAATCATGCCTGCAACAGGTTGTAGATCCCAGTGTGCTGGCCAATCTGAACGGGCGATGATGGTCACATCTGCACCGGTGTCCAGCATCCCTGGCAGGTGGGTCTTCTCTCCTTTGTGGGAGAGGCCGCACTCGATGGTAGGCTTGGATGGTCCCATGACTTGTGCCCACATTGCTGTAGGGTTGAGAGGAATCTGTTCCCTGTGATTTTTTGGGAGTAAAAATGCCTGTGCTATTGGAGTTCCTTTAGAAAGAAAAAATGGTAAGTCTATGCAGTATACCTGCACGAGGATCTCTTGTCCCGGCTGCACTGTCAACACTTCCGGAACAACGAAGATTTCCTTCGGAGTATTAACCGAATCACCTGTAATTAAAATGTCTGAAGGACTCCCTTTAGGTCCATATTTTCCTGTAGGAACACGGTGAACATTCTTATCATTAAAGTCAATGGACAGAGCAGTTACCAGTTGTCGGCGGGTACCTCTCTGGGTTGTCCCGTGGGTTGGGGCTTCTCCTTTCGGTCTGGAGCAGCCTGGGTTTGTGCGTGATTGGGTCTTGGTGGCCTTTGATTTGTATTCTGCGCCCGAAGGTCGGACGGGCGCCTCAAGGAGTTTAAAGGACGCGATTGATAGTGTTGCTGCTGTTGGGGTCTTTGATTATAATTCCGATGGTATCGGGAGGGTGTTCTTTCAGGACAGTCCTTTATATAATGTCCTAGCTCTCCACAGTGATAGCATTTAGCTTGTTCTTTAGAGGTTATCACTGCATATGCACCAGAAACTCCTTCAGCAATACCCTTAGCAACTGCTTGCGCCACTGTATTTTCAGTGGACATGTGACGTGTACAGCATTCTAACATTTGCTCTATAGTAGGGTCTGTATCCACAGTTAAAGACCTCAAAATGGCCTTGCATTTCTCATTTGAGTTGCTGAAAGCAAGCTTACATAAGAGTTCCTTTCTTGCCTCAGTACTCTCTATTTGTTTCTCCAAAGCATCTTTAAGTTTGTCCACAAATTTTATAAAGCTTTCTTCAATGCCTTGTTTTATAGTAGAAAAATGCATTGTTGGCATTGACTCATCCTGCATAAGAAGCAAGGAGGTTTTTGCTGCAATTGCTACATCCTGCAGCGCTTCTTTATTCAGAGTTTCCATTTGTTCTGCTGGCTTTTGAAAGTCTCCTTCACCAGCCAATTGTTCTACTGTGAAGTTGGTCTTAGTAGCATCGGCAGTATATGAATCTGATAACGTTTTTAAGTGTTTCTTCCAATGCCTATCCCATAACAAATATTCTGCCGGTGACAGAAGGCATTGTGAAATATTTTTTACATCGTGAGGAAGCAAGACATGTGCAGAGAACATGGCTTCTAGGAAATTTCTAAAGATATGTGAACTACGTCCATGTTCCTTGGCTATATTTCTCAATTGTACCAGTTCCTTATTAGAAATTGGTTTCCATGCCTTGATATTAGATTCCCCACCATTCCTTCCTTGCCTGTACTCGACCGGAAAGGCTGTGATTTTCTGTGCTAGGTCCCAGTTCCCAGACTTTGTAGCTTCTATCTTAATAAGAGCCCATGGGTCTATATTAATCGCATCAAAATCAGATTCATCAGAAGAGCTCTCATTGTCTGAGGAACACTGTGAGGCACATGCTACCCGTGAATTCCTTTTCTTTCGTTTAGAAGGATTTTTCACCCTTTTCAGTGACTGGCCCGAAGTTAGCGTTGTTGGGTGAGGGGTAGCCCTGGAGCAGCAGGGACCGGATTGGGTCGGGGGGGGGACACCACAGGTGGTCTCTGATCCGTTCGGGTGGCAGGAGGGTTGGGTCAGGGGTTGGAGGGACGGGTGGGGGCAGGGGGGGTATGGGGGCTGTGGATGCACGCCTGGGGGATTTGGGGGTGCGCTAGCAATGCCCCTGGTTTGGGATACGACAGGTGTAGGGTGAGCTGATGTTACTGCACATGTGTGCGGCTCGGCGCAGGAGGACAGGTTGTGGGCATGGCTCGGGAATGTGGCAGGAGGGGGCGGGAGGGCCGGGGCGGTCTCGGTGGGAGCGGGAGCGGGGGCGGTGACGGATGGGAGGGCGGTCGCGGGGGTGGAGGATAGCAGCGCAGGGTTGGGGGGGGCGGCGGCGATAACGGGACCGGGGAACGCGGCGGGCGCGGCGGGGGGAGCGGGGGGCAGGGCGGGGACAGCAGCGGGAGCGGGGGGTACCGCGACGGAGCAACCGGGGGCGGGGAACGGCGGCGCGGGGGTAGGCAACGGCAGCACGGGCGCGGGGGGAGGGGTGGTCGCAGCGGAGGGTACAGCGGCAGGGACAGGGAACGGGGCCCCCGAGGCCGGACGCGGGAAGGAAACGGAGCCGGGGAGATGGGGGGCTGCAGGAAACGGGGAGTTGGGCAGCGCGGGTCCCGCGAGGGGGGGGAATGTGGGGGCGGCCTGCTTGGCTTCTGCCTCCGAGGTGGTTTCTGCAGTAAGTTCTGCAGCGCCCAGTGACTCTGTGGCCTGGAGGGCACATTCCTCTGCTATCTTATCAGCGCAATTAGCATATGAAGAGGAAAGATCTGTTAGTTTGGAACTTTTTTCAGAGTTCGATTTTTCAATCGTTTTTGTTATTATATGAAATAAAGGTAAGAAGTTAGTAACAGAAAAGTCCTGTTTTGTTTGAGACATATAAATGGTGTTTCCAACTGTATCCCAAAAGGAATTTTCAGTAATTGTGGTCTTATCAGTTTCAGGGAAATTCAGCACCATCCAAGATACAAATTTTTTAAGAGTCTTTTTTGACAGACTACCTTTAGAAAAAGTGAAGTTGTTAACAGATAAGGTTTCTACAATGGTTAAATATAACTCTCTCTCACGTGTTGTAAGTCTTAGAGTGCTTAAACAAGTACCCATGATTTTCAAGCCCTTTCCACAGAAAAACGAGAAAAAAAAAGAAAAAAAAACGAAAAAGATTTTTAGAGCACCCAAGGTATGCGCGCAAACTTAATACTTACGTCCTTTGGGGTCACGGGTCTGTGGAAGGGAGTCTGCTCCTCAATTCTCCTCAGACTTTATCTCGTCCAGATGTATTGTTGAGGGTCGAATTGAGCCTTCCGCCGAGAAGATTTTCTAAAACGAAAAGTCCTTTCGCAGAAGGAGAGGCTTCCCAAACCGGCAATAACTGGAGGCCCTGAAAGGCTCCGATGCTCTGGTGACGCTTCGCTCCTGGGGGCCAGGGTCCGACGACACGTTTGGGCGGCCACTTAAATGAGCCTAGCTTGGTCTTATCCTATGCAAGCTGTTACAGCTCCAGAGCTCAGTCCCCAAGGGGACTGGGTGCTAGAAGCCAGCTCGCTCTCAGACCAAGGCCGTGGGTTAGCCCCTAGCAAGCAGGGAGATATTCAGCTCTTAGTGATTAGGCAGCTCTTGTGATTTCAGCTTTGCTTGCTAGGTAGCTTTTCCCTTGGCCTAAGGCTCCAGCAGACGGTAGAGAGAGGAGAAGCAGAAGACGCTGGCTGTTCCACGAGTATGGCTTTATTGTAGGGGTCCGTGAAGGGTCTCAGCTCTTCTTCTTCCGAGTTAGTAGGGGTACAGTATGCTACTTTTATACCCTTGGCCTGGATCCAATCCTGACCAATGGCAAAGGTGTTAGAGTGACCATAAGTGACCAATAGTAGGGTTTAACACAATATTGCCTTACATGGCTATAGGGATAAGGTACAAGGCGGATGTCCCTGGAGACAGGAAACTTCTTTGCTGCTGTGTCAGCATTCTATTCTCCAAGAGGCCCTGGCTAAACCTGAGGGGTTTACTACAGGCCTGAGCCCGCAGAGCAGGGCGGCCTTTGCTTATGGTCTGAGCCCTTCCTAAAGATTCTGTCAGGCTGTCTTAGACACCTGGGGCCAGGGATTCCTTCCAAGCTGGGCCACTTTAGCGGGGCTGGGGCGGGCCCCAGGGCAGGAGGCAGTGTGTGCAAGGGCCCTGGGTGGCACGCTGCAGCACGGTCACCGTGCCATGGAACGGAACCCGGTCTCCAAGGCCCCTTTGTGACACGTGGGAAATAGAAGCTTGCCCGGTGCTGGGAGCAAACAGCGGGGCACAACGGGACAGAGCAGTGCTGTGAGGAGCCCCCACACAGCGCACTCGTTCCCGTCTGACCAGGAGCTTTTCTGCAGCGTTCTTCCTGCAGCTGAGCTCAAGGCCAGAGCACAGGACTCGGTGACCCGTGGCCTTCCAAGCCTTCTATTCTGCAGCTGCCCTCAAGGGCAGAGCGTGGGACTTGGTGCCCTGGAGCTTTCCCAGGGCACCTCTCCTGCAAGTAGCTCCAGCCACAGACATGGAGCAGAGACCCCCGAGAGTGCCCAAGATGGCCTGGGTGGAGGAGGAGGAAGGCGGCCCTGGAGCAGCCCCAGCACAGGAGACTGAAGAGGTGGTGCCCTTCCATCCACCACAGGGGGGTGAGTGGCAGAACTGGGCTGCAGGCCTGGAGCCTGCAGCCAACTTGGCCCCATGCCATGCCATGCCATGCCATGCCATGCCATGCCATGCCATGCAATCCCCTGGGGAAATGCCCACGGACAGGCCGGAAGAGGCGCCAGGCAGACACCCCTCAGCGGCCTCGCTCCATCCCCCTGGGGCATCGCAGGGCTCTCCCTGCCTGGGGAGTGCAGGGCTGGGCTGTGTTCTCCGGCCTCTCCCGCAGCCCCTCAGCTCTGGCTGCGCTCCCTCTTTGCCAGATGAAGCTGTGGAGCGCACATATGAGCAGGAATACAGCCGTGGCCGCTTCCATCGAACAGCGCAGGTACCTGCAGCCACCCCCACCCGGGCTGGGCCTGCTGTCCCTGCTCAGCCCAGCACCGTGTGTGCAGCACTCCATGCAACATCCGCGGCTTCTTGCCCTTCTCCTACAGCTCGTCTGCCACTTCATCCGGAGCATTCGGCAGGAAGAGACCCGCACCATGGGCACTGGGCTCACAGCTCACTCCGAGCTCCTCAAGCATGAGACCAGTGCCGCCCTGCTGGATTTGCTCCTGGAGAAGGGTGTTGCCAGGCCAGAACAAGTAAGCAGCCTGGGGCCAGGCTTCAGTTCCCCCAGGAGTCACGTGGCTTCCCCAGCCACGCCTGCTGCTCCCTCAGAGCCTTTGAGGCCATGGCAGTGCGCTGGCAAGGAAAGCACTTCTCTGGGGAGCCTGGGGACATTGCTCTCTCTGGCAGCTTTCCAAGTCTCCCCGTGCCTCCCGCAGGTGCCTGCCATGGTGAGGTACATTCACCGATGGCTCCTGGCCAATGATTCTGCCCAGCACAGGCTGGACAAGGCCCTGCTGAAACTCACCAAAGCACAGCCGGCTGACGCAGTCGTGACGCTCCTGCGTGTGGCCCCGTCCTGTGACAGGTATGGGGCCCACCTGCCCAGAGGGCTCAGGCCTCCCAAGCCCATCACCCTGTATCGCCTGGCCCAGGTGTCTGAGCTAGAGAGTTCCAGAACCCTCTGGCTGCTGCCTTTCCCAGCCCTGGCACGTCAGCCCCTTAGCCTGCTGCCATGCTGCCTTGCTGCCCCTCAGGGCCCGTCCTCACACAGCTTGGCTGCCTGGCTGCTGCTGGCAAGGGCCAGTGGGCAGAGGAAGAGCCGGCGCTCAGCCCAGGCCCCTAGGGATGCCCAGGCCACGCTGCTGTGTCTGAGATCCCCCCTGAGACAGAGCTCTAATCCCGCAGAGCTGCCACCTCCATGTGGAAGACCATCATGTGCTCGTCCAGGACCGCGGAGCCAGTGCAGCTGATCCTCCTGGATGTGCTGGGGAGCTGGCCAGAGTACAGCACGTGCACCTCGGATGGGGACAAAACGGCTGTCTTTGCCCTGGCTGTGAGTTTCCGCAACTGGCCTTTGCTGGCCCCAAGGCCGCCTCTCCAGCAGCTCTCCATCCTCCTTCCCCCACTGCATCTGCCTGCCTCAGGCGCTGGCCGGAAACCTGGCCCAGGGCCAGCTTCAGCCCCACCAGGCCCCGTGCTCCCCTGCCAAGGTCTCTCCGGGCCTCTCCCTGCCACGCTCGGGCCCTGCCACACGGACACCTCGGCACTGAGCGCTCTCTCGGGGGGCTTTGTCCTTTGCAGGCGACCGTGGTGATGTGGAAGATCCTCCAAGAGTCCTCTGTCCCACGTGTAGTGAGGCCATATTTCCCCCGCCTTTTTGTTCATCTGCTCTTCCAAGTGTTCTCCAGCACAGAAGAGATGCCAGAGGAGGTCCAAACCTTCTGGAAGGATTGCCTGGAAGAGCACGGTCTTGTCATCAGCCCCAACAGGTGCTCCATCCCACTCCTCCTGTCCCTGCCTGACACGTGGCCTGCAAAGGAGCCAGTGCTGCCAGAGTGACCTGGGCTTTGCTGTGCACACAGGTTTGCAGTGCAGACCCTGAAGTCCCTGCTCTGCCAAAAGCAGTACAAGGATGTGGTGTTGTCAGAGGAAGGCAAGCGTGGCTGGGACACGCTGCTCTGTGCTGACACCCGCCACTATGCCATGGGTCTGCTGGCCAGGTGAGACTCACTTTCTCCCCATTGATCCTGCCATTTGTGCTCTGTGCCCGAGCCGTCCCACACATTCCCCGAGACCCTGGGACACACTGAGGGACAGCTAAGGACACACTGAGGGACGGCCAAGCAGACTGGAAAAGGCTGCGAGGGGAGAGAGCACAGGAGGAGACACCTCCTAAAGGGCCCAGGTCCCCATGCAGAGTGGTGGTAAAAGACCACCAGGCTCTGTAAGCCTGTCCTTGGAGAGATTTGCTCAGCTTCCTGGTCCCTTTTTTGCCCTCCTAGGGAGATGCGCCACGCTTGTCATCGCTTGTGTTCCAGTATTGCACTCCACCTCCTCTGGCTGCTCAGCACACAGGAGCCACACTGGGATCTGCCCGCCCTGGCATTCCTTGTGGAGGTGAGCCGGGTGTCCAGCGCTGCCTGGCTGTGCTGCCTCCCAGCTCTCTGCCCTCTCGTGGCCGCAGACACCTGGGACGGTGCCCGCACCCTGTGCTGCTGCTGCTGCTGCTGCTGCGTCCTGGGCCCAGCCCTGTGCGGCTGCGGGCTCCTGCCGGCCGGCTCCCCCATCACTGGCCTGTGCCTTTCAGGTCCTCGTGTGCCTGGATTCTAGTGAATGTGGCGACAGTGTTGTGAAGGTCTCTTCAAGGTACCTGCAGAGCGAGTGCAGGGAGAGGCGTCGCCTGGCGCTCAGGGCCCTTCTGGAGCTCATTGATGATCCCTCAATGGTGAGAAGGGGGCGGTGGCTGAAGCTGCACTGGGAACGCAATCGCTTGGCCTGGCCTGGCCTTTGGGCACTGGGGCAGCTGCTGCCAGCTCTCCTGCCTCCTGCTTCAGCTACCCCAGTGCTTCAGGACAGTCCTTTGGCCTCTGGGCCCTGTGGCAGCAGGGTGGGACTTCACAGACTTGTGTTGCGCATAGGCCAAAAGAATGTGGAGCTTGACCGAAAGCCTCATGCGCCTACTGGCGGACAAAGATGCAGAGACAGCTGGGATGACACTCATCACACTCAGCTTTATACTCCTGCACAAACACATGCTGATGTCAACCCCCATTGCCGTGCAGCTGGCTGAGGCACTCCTGCCGCTCTTTGACCACGTAAGGCTCTGTGCCCCCAGCTACAGCCACTGGGTGCTGCCTGGAAACTGTGTGCCCTGTGCATTTCCAGCCCTGTGCCCAGGGCGCCCGGAGGAGCCAATGCTGAGATATTTTTTCATTTTTTTTTCATCTAGGATAATAGCCAGGTACAGCTGCTCTCCATAAAACTCTTCCGAGACATGATGGAGTACTTGGAAGAGAGAGAAAACCCTTTGGAAAGCCCTGTGCAACAGAGCCTGCTTCCACTCTTCTTCCACTGCAATGATGAGAATCAGCATGTGGCAGAGGTGAGGACTCGTGGGCTGCTGCTGTCCGCCTGGCACGGGGCTCGGCTGCCTCCTGCCCTGCGCCTGCTGGACCGCAGCCTCCTGCAGGCCATGGCAGGGGGAGGCGGGTCCCGAGCCCTGGGCTGCGGGGCCATCTCCGCGTCTCTGCTGCTCTCCAGGCTTCTCGGGAAACGCTGCTTTATGCGGTCAAGTTCATCAAGAGGAGGGATCTCAAAAAGCTGCTGAAGGAGCAGAAACTGTGGAAGTTCAGCAAGTGCCTGGTAAGGACGGCCTGGAATCCCCACCTCAGCCAGGAGAAGGCCCCTGAGGGCGGTGCTCAGTGTGCGGGCCGGGCAGCTGTGCCCCTGCGCGCTGCTGCAGCCAGAGGCCGCGCGGGCTCCTCTCCAGGCTCCCGTGGGCCCGAGCCGGGTGCCCATGAAAGCCCGGCCCGGCGGAGCTGCGGGGCAGGGGCGGCACCGCGGCTCCCCGGGCAGCAGCCGGCCCTCTCCCCCTCCCCTCTCGGGAGCCCGGCGCCAGCGGCTGCTGGCCGCGCCTCAGGGCTGTGTGGCCGGGGGAGGCCGGGGCTTGGCGCAGGCAGCGCCCGGCCCAGGGCCTGAGCCCGCGCCAACCCTTCCCTCCTGCCGCTCTCTCCAGCTGGCAGAGGACAGGAGCAGAGCAGCCGAGCACCTGCGCCGAGCCCTGCGCTACCTGGAGAGCCCACAGGAGCCCCTGCGAGAGGCGGCCATCAGCTTCATGGGTGAGTTACGAGCTGTCCTGGTTTAGGACAAATTAGGGGAAATCTCCAAGAGGGAGCCCCCCAGAACAAAACAAACCTCCAACCACCCCTCCCCCAACACCGGGTTCGGGAAGGAATTTCTCGGAGGAGCAAAGTGGAAAACAAAACCTATTTATTTACAAGTAACAAAAGAACACTCCCCAACACAAGAAAAGAAAAGGGACCAGACTGTGTTGTGGAGGGTGCCGAATCTTCTCTAGCAGGCTTCGGGTGTCCTGGAGCTCGCAGGTCCGATCCGGAGCCGGTCCAGTATCTTCAGGGGAGGGTAAGAAAGAGAGAGAGAGAACAAAAGAAAAAGGAAAAAAAAAAAAAAAAAAAACAGCGCAAAAGCAAAAAGCAAGCAAGCAAGCAAGCAAGCAGCTAGCAAAGCCAAGCAGCAAAAGCCAAAAGCCAAAAGTGCCTGGTCACACCCCCCCCCCCCCCCCCCTCCTCTCTTCCCCATCCCGCCACAGCCAGACTGCCGGGGGGGGGTGGGGGAAAAGGCACAGCTGCCAGACATAACACACGATATTGGGATAAAGGCTGTCACCCCACGACACTCCACCCCTTATCCCATATCGTGAACATACAATAAAAAACATTCATTTCACTTACTCACACCTTTTGACACTTACGCATTCCTCTCATCTTACTTGCTCAAACCTTTGACACTTACAGTTTCCTTCTGTCTCACATTCAACAAACAATGACAGTCATATATGAGTCTCATCCCACAATCAGGTCTCCCTGAGGTACACACCGTGTTGTTCCATCTTTCTGCATTATCCACCATGTATTACCTGGTCCTTGAGCAAAGACAATCCCACGGATGGGTTTGTCTGTACTCGAGGCAGGGTTGATCCATACTGTCTTTCCCAACAAACCTCTGACATGGGCCACTGGGGCTTTATCCCCATCTACTATATTAAGGAGCTCAGACTGAGCAGGACCCGCTCGGTTGGTGGAACCTCGAGTGTTAACTAACCAGGTAGCCTTTGCCAAATGCTGCTCCCAGTTTTTTAAAGACCCCCCTCCCAATGCCTTTAAGGTGGTTTTTAACAATCCATTGTACCTTTCCACCTTCCCTGCAGCTGGTGCATGATAGGGGATATGGTATACCCACTCGATGCCATGTTCCCTAGCCCAAGTATTAATAAGATTGTTTTTAAAATGAGTTCCATTATCCGACTCAATTCTTTCGGGAGTACCGTGCCTCCAAAGGACCTGCTTCTCAAGGCCCAAGATAGTGTTACGGGCTGTAGCATGGGACACAGGGTAGGTTTCCAACCATCCTGTGGTGGCTTCTACCATGGTTAGTACATAGCGCTTGCCCTGGCGTGTCTGGGGCAGTGTGATGTAATCAATCTGCCAGGCCTCCCCGTATTTGTACTTAGACCACCGCCCCCCATACCAGAGGGGCTTCAGTCGCTTGGCCTGCTTAATGGCAGCGCACGTCTCACAGTCACGAATAACCTGAGAGATACTGTCCATGGTTAGATCCACCCCTCGGTCTCGTGCCCACTTATAGGTGGCATCTCTACCCTGGTGGCCTGAGGCATCGTGGGCCCATCGTGCTAAGAATAACTCTCCCTTATGCTCCCAGTCGAGATCTATCTTCAACTCCCCTATCTTTGCAGCCTGATGTACTTGCTGGTTGTTTTGCTGCTCTTCATTAGCTCTACTTCTGGGGACATGGGCATCTACATGGCGAACCTTCACAGGTAACTTCTCTAACCGAGTAGCGATATCCTTCCACTCTTCCGCAGCCCAAATTGGTTTTCCTCTGCGCTGCCAGTTGGCCTCTTTCCATCTCTTCAGCCATCCCCATAGAGCGTTGGCTGCCATCCAAGAATCGGTATACAAATAGAGCCTTGGCCACCTCTCTCTCTCTGCAATACCTAGGGCCAGTTGAATAGCTTTGATTTCAGCAAATTGACTGGATTCACCCTCTCCTTCAGTAGCCTCTGCAACCCGTCGAGTGGGACTCCATACAGCTGCTTTCCACCTCCGTTTCATCCCTATGACACGACAAGAACCATCAGTGAATAGGGCGTAACGTGTTTCTTCTACTGGCAACTGATTGTATGGCGGAGCTTCCTCAACCCGGGTCACTGGCTCTTGCTCCTCATCTGCGACACTAAAGCTCTCACCTTCGGGCCAATTTGTAATTATTTCTAGAATCCCAGGGCGATTTAACTTCCCAATCCGAGCGCGCTGCGTAATGAGGGCAATCCACTTACTCCAAGTAGCACTGGTGGCATGGTGGGTAGAGGGAACCTTTCCTCTGAACATCCATCCCAGCACCGGTAGTCGGGGTGCCAGAAGGAGTTGTGCCTCTGTACCAATCACCTCTGAGGCGGCTTGGACTCCTTCATAGGCGGCCAAGATTTCCTTTTCTGTTGGAGTATAGTTATCTTCAGACCCCCTGTAGCTCCGACTCCAAAATCCCAATGGTCGGCCTCGGGTCTCGCCAGGTAGCTTTTGCCAAAGGCTCCAGGACAGACCATGGCTCCCGGCTGCAGAGTAGAGCACATTCTTCACATCTGGTCCTGTCCTGACTGGACCAAGGGCTACAGCATAAGCGATCTCCTGCTTGATCTGGACAAAAGCTTGCTGCTGCTCAGGGCCCCAATGGAAGTCGTTCTTCTTGCGGGTAACCAGATAAAGGGGTCTCACAATCTGACTATACTCAGGGATGTGCATCCTCCAGAAACCTATAGCACCTAAGAAAGCCTGTGTCTCCTTCTTATCAGTTGGTGGGGACATAGCAGTGATTTTGTTAATAACATCCGCAGGAATCTGACGCCGTCCATCTTGCCACTTCACCCCCAAGAACTGAATTTCTCGGGCAGGTCCCTTGACTTTGCTCTTCTTAATGGCAAATCCGGCGTCCAGGAGAATATGAATTATCTTCTCTCCTTTCTCAAACACTTCTATTGCCGTGTTCCCCCAAACAATGATATCGTCAATATATTGTAAATGTTCTGGAGCCTCACCCTCTTCTAGTGCAGCCTGGATCAGTCCATGACAGATGGTAGGACTGTGTTTCCACCCCTGGGGCAATCGGTTCCAGGTGTACTGCACTCCCCTCCATGTAAAAGCAAACTGAGGCCTGCATTCTACTGCCAGAGGGATGGAGAAAAACGCGTTAGCTATATCAATGGTCGCGTACCACTTTGCTGCCTTGGACTCCAGCTCGTACTGCAGTTCCAGTATGTCCGGTACAGCCGCACTCAGTGGTGGAGTCACTTCATTCAAGGCACGATAGTCCACAGTCAATCTCCACTCTCCGTCAGATTTTCGCACGGGCCAGATAGGGCTGTTAAAGGGTGAGTGGGTTTTACTGACCACCCCTTGGCTCTCCAGCTCTCGAATCATCTTGTGGATGGGGATCACAGCATCTCGATTCGTCCGGTACTGCCTGCGGTGCACTGTTGAGGTGGCAACTGGCACTCGCTGCTCCTCTACCTTCAAAAGTCCTACTGCAGATGGGTCCTCTGATAGTCCAGGCAAGGTATTCAATTGTTTAATACCCTCTATCTCAACTGCGGCTATTCCAAAAGCCCACCTGAATCCCTTAGGATCTTTGTAATAGCCATTCCGGAGAAAGTCTATGCCCAAAATACACGGAGCCTCTGGACCAGTCACAATTGGATGTTCCTGCCACTCCTTCCCAGTCAAGCTCACCTCAGCTTCCAACAACGTCAACTGTTGTGATCCCCCCGTCACTCCAGCAATGGAAACAGGTTCTGTCCCCACGTGTTCCGATGGCATTAAGGTACATTGTGATCCAGTGTCAACCAATGCTTCATAGTCTTGTGGCTCTGATGTGCCAGGCCATCTGATCCACACCTTCCAAAAAACCCGGTTCTCCCGTGCCTCTTCCTGGCTGGAGGCAGGGCCCCTCTAAGCCAGATTGTCCTTCTTTCCTTGGGCATATGCCTTGGAAGTTCCTTCAAGGGGATCGGACATGTCATCGTCATCGTCATACTTAATATCTCGGCTACGAGCGACCGGAGCTGCTATCTTTTTGGTTATACTTTCTCTTCTCTTCAAATCACGCACCCGTTGTGCCAAAGCAGCGGTGGGTTTTCCATCCCATCTTCTCATGTCTTCTCCAGACTCACGCAGGAAAAACCATAACTCAGGCCGTGGGATGTACCTTCTCTCCCCATCAAAGGAGCGCCGGCGTTGGACACCAGGGCTTCTAATTTGTACGGCTGAGATTTCAATAAGGTCCTCCTTAATCTCTTCCCGGAGTTTCTTATGATTCTCCTCTATTTTGTCTTCTAGTTTCTGCAGTCGGGTTTCCACTGCTGCAATTCTGGCATGAGTTGGGCCATGCACAGCATCTGCGTACGCTCAAAGCTTCTTTGCCATATCGAGCACAGTCTCATATGTATCATCTCGCTTCATTATTGCTAGGGCGGAAGCGTATTCAGGTGGCCCAAGTCGCACAAGTTTCCTCCACATTATCGGAGTGCATGGTACCAGGTCCGGATTCCTAGTTGTTGTGTCATCTGAGAAAACGAGCTCTGCGACCGCCATCTCTCTCAGGCGTTGGATCCCCTGTTCTATGGTCTTCCACCGTGTCTGCTGCATATAGAGATCATCCGTACACAGGTACCGTTCTGCTACGCTTCTTAGGACCCGTTCCCAGAGGCTGTGAGGGTTAGCCCCCCTCATCACACCTTGATCGATGGCAGGATCATGTGACAGGGATCCCAAATGCCTCACTTCAGTACCATCCAAAATCGTAACCTCCCCTGCAGCATCCCAAAGGCGGACTAACCAACTAATAATAGATTCGTCAGGTTGTCGGCTGTAATCCTTTCTTAGGCCTCTGAGGTCCTTCAGAGAAAAGGAGTCAATATTGGCTCCAGATTCTGTGCCCCTTGATGTGGCCTCTGATTTTGGTGAGGGTCCTTCTTCTGCATCATCGTCATCATCCTCCACCTTCCGATCGGTCTTGTCTTTACACTTTCCACCTCTTGTATTAGCTGCAACAGCCATGGTTTGGGGCCTATTGTCTGATTCAGCTGCTAGCCTGGAGCCTGGGATGTTAGCTGCAGCCTGGGTCACTGGGATAGTAGCTAACTTATCTCCCTGTTCCCTTTCTGCTATCTGCTGCTCCACAGTATCTAGCAGAGTACGGTAAACAAACGCCAAGGCCCAGCTCACTGCAGTAATCCTTTCTTCCTTAGTATTACCATGGCACTTCTCCCTCAAATACTTTGCCACCTCGACTGGATTCTGAATTTGATCAGATGGAAAGTCCCAGTCTATAGGATCAGAAAATTCCTTTAAAGTCTGGCCCATATCTTCCCATTTTCCACTCCAGTCAAGATTTTTCCTGTTTTGTTTTACTCCTGAATCAGGAGTCTCTCTAACCCCTCTAGAAATCTCAGCTTTCATTTTATATACACTCCAGACAGTATAGACAAGGCTTAATAAATTAAATGCCAGAAAGATGGTTTCTTTCAAACTCAGGGGAAAGTCAGTATTTTCTAATAGAGATGTCAACAATTTGTAGGAGAAGAAGGAAGACAAAGGCTGAAAAGCCCCTTCCTCTTCTTCTCCCCAAACAAACTGAGTACACAGCCATGACAACAATCCATACATTCCTGAAATAAAGTCCAGCACTGTTATCCGACACATCATCACACATAAGGCCAGCACAATGATTATTCTGGTTAGTGCCCCCCGCTTACAAAAGCTACTTATTAGGGACAACATCAGAGCTATTTTGGGGTAAGGAAATAACCCTAGGGACCACAAAGGTATTAAAACTTCAAAAGCCCCTAGGGACCAGAAAAACCGGCAAGCTACCACTCCAAATGACATTATGAATCACCAATATGCCCACAAAACAACCAAAACCAAAATATTATTGTTATAGGTTTTTTTTCCACTGTTTTTGGCCTCCGGTTTCCCGGCCAACGCACCAAATAATTTATTGTCCTGGTTTAGGACAAATTAGGGGAAATCTCCAAGAGGGAGCCCCCCAGAACAAAACAAACCTCCAACCACCCCTCCCCCAACACCGGGTTCGGGAAGGAATTTCTCGGAGGAGCAAAGTGGAAAACAAAACCTATTTATTTACAAGTAACAAAAGAACACTCCCCAACACAAGAAAAGAAAAGGGACCAGACTGTGTTGTGGAGGGCGCCGAATCTTCTCTAGCAGGCTTCGGGTGTCCTGGAGCTCGCAGGTCCGATCCGGAGCCGGTCCAGTATCTTCAGGGGAGGGTAAGAAAGAGAGAGAGAGAACAAAAGAAAAAGGAAAAAAAAAAAAAAAAAAACAGCGCAAAAGCAAAAAGCAAGCAAGCAAGCAAGCAAGCAGCTAGCAAAGCCAAGCAGCAAAAGCCAAAAGCCAAAAGTGCCTGGTCACACCCCCCCCCCCCCCCCCCCCCCCCCTCTTCCCCATCCCGCCACAGCCAGACTGCCGGGGGGGGGTGCGGGAAAAGGCACAGCTGCCAGACATAACACACGATATTGGGATAAAGGCTGTCACCCCACGACACGAGCCCGGGCTCCCTTCCCCGGCCCGCCGCAGCTCGGCCCCGGCCCCGCCTGCTGCCCCGGCAGCGGCAGCCGCGCCCGGCGCCGTGAAGCCCCGCCTGGCCTGGGCATTGCTGCTGCCGCCCTCTGACAGCCGTGCCCTGGGGCGACAGCGTGCCGCATGGGCTGAGCTGAGCCCTGCCGGGCCGGCAGCCCGTGTGGCCACAGCGCCGCAGCGGCGCTGGCAGGGAGCTGTGCCGCTGGGGCCATGACAGGCTCTGTGTTCACAGGCATGGCCGGGCGGCACCTGAGGGGGCAGCAGCAAGAGCTGCAGCTGATCTGCGCTGGTGAGTGAGGGCAGCGGGCTGACAGCGGGGGCTGCCGGGGGGAGCTGCAAGCCCTGCCCCGGCTGCGGAGGGCTCTGCTCCCGTGGGCAGAGCACACGGAGATTTCAGGGCCACGCGGGCCATTCGTGGCCAGCAGCTTCGGGCTGATCCCCTTGCTCCCTTCTCCCTCCTGGCCATGGCAAGAGCCGGCTGTTGTGGCCCTGGCAGGGGGCTCTTCCTCGGCTCCCTGCAGCTCCAGCTTCTGACCGTGCCTCTGTTCCTCTCTCTCGCAGCCCTTGAAGACAAAACGAACGACGTCAGCCTCGCCGTCGGAAGCCTGGCAATTCAAACGCTGTGCATCGTCAGGTCAGGAGAGCGGGCTCCCATCTCCAGGTTCCAGTGGCTCCAAAATCACCTGCGCAGGGCGTGGAAGACACGGCCTCCTCGTCCGTCATGGCTCGGCTGCCTGCCCTGCCAGAGCTCTGTGGAGGATTGATCCCAGAAGCTCTTTTCGCTGGGGCCCCCTGAGTCAAGTTTTATTTTGTTTTTCTTCAAGAATTTTATTTTATTTATTTTTTTTCTTTTTCCATGTAAATACAGATTATGTTAACATACACAGACTCCCAGGATCTTTCTTTTGCTGCCCAGGGTCCGTACGGCATAGGGGAGGAGGGGGAAAAGGATGCTCGCACTCAGCCAGCTGCGCAGGCGTGCAGTGGGCCCGGGGAAATGGCCAGAAACCCCTCGGCCTTTGGTGGTTCTGCTGAAGCCTTTGTGCTGCCCACAGAGCGGCTGGGCAGGGGCCGGAGCTGCGGGGATCCCTGCCAGAGAGGTGCCTGGAGATGGCCACAAGCCCTGGGTCAGGCAGGAAGCGCCAGCCGTGTCCTCCTGCCCGTGTGCTGCCGGCTGCCTTGCTGAGGGCTCCCAGGTGCCTCTGCATGGGGCTGCTCTGGAGCTGCTGTGGGGCTGCGGCGCTGCTGCCGGGCAGCTTGGCCGGGCTGGGGCAGCCCCTGAGGGGCTGGGCCGCTGGCAAGCCGTGGGCAATGGGCTGTCAGAGGCCACAAGCAGCCCCCTGGCAGCCGCCTTGTTCCTGCCAGAGTTGACCTGCAAGACGCATCCTGGGCACTCTGCAACTAACAGCATCAGTGTTGTTGGAAACCCAAATGCAGAGAAATCTCAGACCTTTGGTCTTGTCAGCAAAGCTTAGAATTAAGCACAGGGTTTGATCTGAGACCTTGCAAAGGGCTCCCAAACTTAGGTGATAGAAGCGAGAATGCGGATTTCTAGTTTATAGCAGCGACACGGGGAGGAAAGTTGAAGTGGAGGAAAGTTTAGAGTTTTCGAGTTCAAGATCTAGGAAAAAATCCAAGTACTTACAATGGTAAACAAGAAGTTTAGGATGCAGTGCTGTAGATTTGTGTGTCATAGCATGACTGGCTAAGGAAGCTTACACTGTCAGCATGATGTGGGAACCCAGGAAATTCCTCTGACTGCCCTGCAGGACTCGAGACCCTGTCAGAGGGCTCAGAGAGCTTGGCACAGAGCCCAAGACCCCTGTGCCTTTGATTTAGCCCTTGGAAAAAACAATCCCCAACCTTGTATGAAGAATGACCAGCCACAAAAGTTGAAGTAGAATGATAGTGAATTTATCCCAGAGTGGAAAACTAGATTTTGAGGGTTTTTAGAATGGGGCTTCAGGGGGCCAGATGGAGCAATCTGGGCACGTCCAGCCTTTCTCCTTCTTCTTGGCCTCCATCTTCTGCTGTGATGTTGGCATTTGAGATTGGTCTAGAGTAGAAGCTCGCTGTCCGACATAGACAATAGGGATTGGAAAGTAATTGTAACTGTTGTACAGGTAGTTTTTAGTAGAAAAAGATAACACCACCCCAGAGGAGGCAGAGTGCCTTAGACTGTCTTGCTGAGCGGACCTCGGCAGGACAGGAGAAAGAATTTTATAGATAAGATACAATCAACAACCTTGAGACTGAGAAATGAAGAGCTCTGACTCCTTCTTCCACCACCGGGCTGGGAAAAGAGATTTTCTAACTTATCTCGCGGTCACTCTGACCAGCTAGACACTCCGAGAGCATGAGTCCGTAAGATGAAATCTTGAAGATTGGGTCCAAAACATAAAAATCCTTGTTGGCCGTGTCTTCTTGGCCAAGAAATCCTTCAAAGCTCTTGTAACTACAAGTCTTGCGGCCCTGTGAGCCATGCGGTGGAGATGTGAGCCCAACTCACCCTTCCTGCCTATGTAGAAGAGAAGAAAAAGCAATGGCATCATCTAAAAAACTCAGAGGTCCGCTCTCTAGCTCGTTCCAAACTCCTTCAACTCCCCAAAAGTGGGATTTAGCTACAAATAGATGACAAGGACTCTCAGGGCTGCCTCTCTGACTCCAGAGCGGCTGCTTTAGAATCTTTCACATAACCCTGTGTAGTCAGGTGCCAGAAATGGATCATTTGAAGAAACTTTCCCAACTGACTTGCATGGAGGCTTGTTTGAAGGGTGTTTGAAGAGAAAGTTTCCCAGAAGAGGTCTGGGCTTTGGCCTAGCTGTGTCCCCTGCTGACTGTGAAGTGTGCCATCAGCTGCAGGGCTATCCCGGCTAAAAAATATCATCGAGTCACTTGGACTTGCTCTTTTTGGCCTATAAAAGCTGGACCCACTTTCGGGGAAAATTTGGAGAGCTCATCTATGGGTGGATGGAACACCTAGGATTTTCCCAGTTGCTGGGAATGGTTCTTAAGGTCCCTGGAGTAAAACGGGGCTTCCCAGCAACTGCGCATCGTCAAGATGACAAAGAATTGTCTTGGTTTGAAGAGAGAGGTGTCTGCTAAGGAAGGCAGAAGTCTTCTCTGGAATGGAAAATGTAAATCCCCTCCCTTCAAATGATTCTCATTTAGAAATTCAAATGCTCTCAGGGAAAGATATGGGGATAGGCCTGAGCCCGCAGAGCAGGGCGGCCTTTGCTTATGGTCTGAGCCCTTCCTAAAGATTCTGTCAGGCTGTCTTAGACACCTGGGGCCAGGGATTCCTTCCAAGCTGGGCCACTTTAGCGGGGCTGGGGCCGGCCCCAGGGCAGGAGGCAGTGTGTGCAAGGGCCCTGGGTGGCACGCTGCAGCACGGTCACCGTGCCATGGAACGGAACCCGGTCTCCAAGGCCCCTTTGTGACACGTGGGAAATAGAAGCTTGCCCGGTGCTGGGAGCAAACAGCGGGGCACAACGGGACAGAGCAGTGCTGTGAGGAGCCCCCACACAGCGCACTCGTTCCCGTCTGACCAGGAGCTTTTCTGCAGCGTTCTTCCTGCAGCTGAGCTCAAGGCCAGAGCACAGGACTCGGTGACCCGTGGCCTTCCAAGCCTTCTATTCTGCAGCTGCCCCCAAGGGCAGAGCGTGGGACTTGGTGCCCTGGAGCTTTCCCAGGGCACCTCTCCTGCAAGTAGCTCCAGCCACAGACATGGAGCAGAGACCCCCGAGAGTGCCCAAGATGGCCTGGGTGGAGGAGGAGGAAGGCGGCCCTGGAGCAGCCCCAGCACGGGAGACTGAAGAGGTGGTGCCCTTCCATCCACCACAGGGGGGTGAGTGGCAGAACTGGGCTGCAGGCCTGGAGCCTGCAGCCAACTTGGCCCCATGCCATGCCATGCCATGCCATGCCATGCCATGCCATGCCATGCCATGCCATGCCATGCCATGCCATGCCATGCCATGCAATCCCCTGGGGAAATGCCCACGGACAGGCCGGAAGAGGCGCCAGGCAGACACCCCTCAGCGGCCTCGCTCCATCCCCCTGGGGCATCGCAGGGCTCTCCCTGCCTGGGGAGTGCAGGGCTGGGCTGTGTTCTCCGGCCTCTCCCGCAGCCCCTCAGCTCTGGCTGCGCTCCCTCTTTGCCAGATGAAGCTGTGGAGCGCACACATGAGCAGGAATCCAGCCGTGGCCGCTTCCATCGAACAGCGCAGGTACCTGCAGCCACCCCCACCCGGGCTGGGCCTGCTGTCCCTGCTCAGCCCAGCACCGTGTGTGCAGCACTCCATGCAACATCCGCGGCTTCTTGCCCTTCTCCTACAGCTCGTCTGCCACTTCATCCGGAGCATTCGGCAGGAAGAGACCCGCACCATGGGCACTGGGCTCACAGCTCACTCCGAGCTCCTCAAGCATGAGACCAGTGCCGCCCTGCTGGATTTGCTCCTGGAGAAGGGTGTTGCCAGGCCAGAACAAGTAAGCAGCCTGGGGCCAGGCTTCAGTTCCCCCAGGAGTCACGTGGCTTCCCCAGCCACGCCTGCTGCTCCCTCAGAGCCTTTGAGGCCATGGCAGTGCGCTGGCAAGGAAAGCACTTCTCTGGGGAGCCTGGGGACATTGCTCTCTCTGGCAGCTTTCCAAGTCTCCCCGTGCCTCCCGCAGGTGCCTGCCATGGTGAGGTACATTCACCGATGGCTCCTGGCCAATGATTCTGCCCAGCACAGGCTGGACAAGGCCCTGCTGAAACTCACCAAAGCACAGCCGGCTGACGCAGTCGTGACGCTCCTGCGTGTGGCCCCGTCCTGTGACAGGTATGGGGCCCACCTGCCCAGAGGGCTCAGGCCTCCCAAGCCCATCACCCTGTATCGCCTGGCCCAGGTGTCTGAGCTAGAGAGTTCCAGAACCCTCTGGCTGCTGCCTTTCCCAGCCCTGGCACGTCAGCCCCTTAGCCTGCTGCCATGCTGCCTTGCTGCCCCTCAGGGCCCGTCCTCACACAGCTTGGCTGCCTGGCTGCTGCTGGCAAGGGCCAGTGGGCAGAGGAAGAGCCGGCGCTCAGCCCAGGCCCCTAGGGATGCCCAGGCCACGCTGCTGTGTCTGAGATCCCCCCTGAGACAGAGCTCTAATCCCGCAGAGCTGCCACCTCCATGTGGAAGACCATCATGTGCTCGTCCAGGACCGCGGAGCCAGTGCAGCTGATCCTCCTGGATGTGCTGGGGAGCTGGCCAGAGTACAGCACGTGCACCTCGGATGGGGACAAAACGGCTGTCTTTGCCCTGGCTGTGAGTTTCCGCAACTGGCCTTTGCTGGCCCCAAGGCCGCCTCTCCAGCAGCTCTCCATCCTCCTTCCCCCACTGCATCTGCCTGCCTCAGGCGCTGGCCGGAAACCTGGCCCAGGGCCAGCTTCAGCCCCACCAGGCCCCGTGCTCCCCTGCCAAGGTCTCTCCGGGCCTCTCCCTGCCACGCTCGGGCCCTGCCACACGGACACCTCGGCACTGAGCGCTCTCTCGGGGGGCTTTGTCCTTTGCAGGCGACCGTGGTGATGTGGAAGATCCTCCAAGAGTCCTCTGTCCCACGTGTAGTGAGGCCATATTTCCCCCGCCTTTTTGTTCATCTGCTCTTCCAAGTGTTCTCCAGCACAGAAGAGATGCCAGAGGAGGTCCAAACCTTCTGGAAGGATTGCCTGGAAGAGCACGGTCTTGTCATCAGCCCCAACAGGTGCTCCATCCCACTCCTCCTGTCCCTGCCTGACACGTGGCCTGCAAAGGAGCCAGTGCTGCCAGAGTGACCTGGGCTTTGCTGTGCACACAGGTTTGCAGTGCAGACCCTGAAGTCCCTGCTCTGCCAAAAGCAGTACAAGGATGTGGTGTTGTCAGTGGAAGGCAAGCGTGGCTGGGACACGCTGCTCTGTGCTGACACCCGCCACTATGCCATGGGTCTGCTGGCCAGGTGAGACTCACTTTCTCCCCATTGATCCTGCCATTTGTGCTCTGTGCCCGAGCCGTCCCACACATTCCCCGAGACCCTGGGACACACTGAGGGACAGCTAAGGACACACTGAGGGACGGCCAAGCAGACTGGAAAAGGCTGCGAGGGGAGAGAGCACAGGAGGAGACACCTCCTAAAGGGCCCAGGTCCCCATGCAGAGTGGTGGTAAAAGACCACCAGGCTCTGTAAGCCTGTCCTTGGAGAGATTTGCTCAGCTTCCTGGTCCCTTTTTTGCCCTCCTAGGGAGATGCGCCACGCTTGTCATCGCTTGTGTTCCAGTATTGCACTCCACCTCCTCTGGCTGCTCAGCACACAGGAGCCACACTGGGATCTGCCCGCCCTGGCATTCCTTGTGGAGGTGAGCCGGGTGTCCAGCGCTGCCTGGCTGTGCTGCCTCCCAGCTCTCTGCCCTCTCGTGGCCGCAGACACCTGGGACGGTGCCCGCACCCTGTGCTGCTGCTGCTGCTGCTGCTGCGTCCTGGGCCCAGCCCTGTGCGGCTGCGGGCTCCTGCCGGCCGGCTCCCCCATCACTGGCCTGTGCCTTTCAGGTCCTCGTGTGCCTGGATTCTAGTGAATGTGGCGACAGTGTTGTGAAGGTCTCTTCAAGGTACCTGCAGAGCGAGTGCAGGGAGAGGCGTCGCCTGGCGCTCAGGGCCCTTCTGGAGCTCATTGATGATCCCTCAATGGTGAGAAGGGGGCGGTGGCTGAAGCTGCACTGGGAACGCAGTCGCTTGGCCTGGCCTGGCCTTTGGGCACTGGGGCAGCTGCTGCCAGCTCTCCTGCCTCCTGCTTCAGCTACCCCAGTGCTTCAGGACAGTCCTTTGGCCTCTGGGCCCTGTGGCAGCAGGGTGGGACCTCACAGACTTGTGTTGCGCACAGGCCGAAAGAATGTGGAGCTTGACCGAAAGCCTCATGCGCCTACTGGCGGACAAAGATGCAGAGACAGCTGGGATGACACTCATCACACTCAGCTTTATACTCCTGCACAAACACATGCTGATGTCAACCCCCATTGCCGTGCAGCTGGCTGAGGCACTCCTGCCGCTCTTTGACCACGTAAGGCTCTGTGCCCCCAGCTACAGCCACTGGGTGCTGCCTGGAAACTGTGTGCCCTGTGCATTTCCAGCCCTGTGCCCAGGGCGCCCGGAGGAGCCAATGCTGAGGTGTTTTTTCATTTTTTTTTCATCTAGGATAATAGCCAGGTACAGCTGCTCTCCATAAAACTCTTCCGAGACATGATGGAGTACTTGGAAGAGAGAGAAAACCCTTTGGAAAGCCCTGTGCAACAGAGCCTGCTTCCACTCTTCTTCCACTGCAATGATGAGAATCAGCATGTGGCAGAGGTGAGGACTCGTGGGCTGCTGCTGTCCGCCTGGCACGGGGCTCGGCTGCCTCCTGCCCTGCGCCTGCTGGACCGCAGCCTCCTGCAGGCCATGGCAGGGGGAGGCGGGTCCCGAGCCCTGGGCTGCGGGGCCATCTCCGCGTCTCTGCTGCTCTCCAGGCTTCTCGGGAAACGCTGCTTTATGCGGTCAAGTTCATCAAGAGGAGGGATCTCAAAAAGCTGCTGAAGGAGCAGAAACTGTGGAAGTTCAGCAAGTGCCTGGTAAGGACGGCCTGGAATCCCCACCTCAGCCAGGAGAAGGCCCCTGAGGGCGGTGCTCAGTGTGCGGGCCGGGCAGCTGTGCCCCTGCGCGCTGCTGCAGCCAGAGGCCGCGCGGGCTCCTCTCCAGGCTCCCGTGGGCCCGAGCCGGGTGCCCATGAAAGCCCGGCCCGGCGGAGCTGCGGGGCAGGGGCGGCACCGCGGCTCCCCGGGCAGCAGCCGGCCCTCTCCCCCTCCC
Organism: Zonotrichia albicollis; assembly: GCF_047830755.1. Taxonomy (NCBI): domain Eukaryota; kingdom Metazoa; phylum Chordata; class Aves; order Passeriformes; family Passerellidae; genus Zonotrichia; species Zonotrichia albicollis. The sequence goes on from NC_133850.1 coordinate 3,968,380, forward strand.
CTCTCGGGAGCCCGGCGCCAGCGGCTGCTGGCCGCGCCTCAGGGCTGTGTGGCCGGGGGAGGCCGGGGCTTGGCGCAGGCAGCGCCCGGCCCAGGGCCTGAGCCCGCGCCAACCCTTCCCTCCTGCCGCTCTCTCCAGCTGGCAGAGGACAGGAGCAGAGCAGCCGAGCACCTGCGCCGAGCCCTGCGCTACCTGGAGAGCCCACAGGAGCCCCTGCGAGAGGCGGCCATCAGCTTCATGGGTGAGTTACGAGCCCGGGCTCCCTTCCCCGGCCCGCCGCAGCTCGGCCCCGGCCCCGCCTGCTGCCCCGGCAGCGGCAGCCGCGCCCGGCGCCGTGAAGCCCCGCCTGGCCTGGGCATTGCTGCTGCCGCCCTCTGACAGCCGTGCCCTGGGGCGACAGCGTGCCGCATGGGCTGAGCTGAGCCCTGCCGGGCCGGCAGCCCGTGTGGCCACAGCGCCGCAGCGGCGCTGGCAGGGAGCTGTGCCGCTGGGGCCATGACAGGCTCTGTGTTCACAGGCATGGCCGGGCGGCACCTGAGGGGGCAGCAGCAAGAGCTGCAGCTGATCTGCGCTGGTGAGTGAGGGCAGCGGGCTGACAGCGGGGGCTGCCGGGGGGAGCTGCAAGCCCTGCCCCGGCTGCGGAGGGCTCTGCTCCCGTGGGCAGAGCACACGGAGATTTCAGGGCCACGCGGGCCATTCGTGGCCAGCAGCTTCGGGCTGATCCCCTTGCTCCCTTCTCCCTCCTGGCCATGGCAAGAGCCGGCTGTTGTGGCCCTGGCAGGGGGCTCTTCCTCGGCTCCCTGCAGCTCCAGCTTCTGACCGTGCCTCTGTTCCTCTCTCTCGCAGCCCTTGAAGACAAAACGAACGACGTCAGCCTCGCCGTCGGAAGCCTGGCAATTCAAACGCTGTGCATCGTCAGGTCAGGAGAGCGGGCTCCCATCTCCAGGTTCCAGTGGCTCCAAAATCACCTGCGCAGGGCGTGGAAGACACGGCCTCGTCCGTCATGGCTCGGCTGCCTGCCCTGCCAGGGCTCTGTGGAGAACTGATCCCAGAAGCTGTTTTTGTTGTGGCCACCTGAGTCAGGTGGAATTTTCCGTTTCTTCAAGAATTTTTGTTTCTTTTTTTTTTTTTTTTTCTTTTACCATGTAAATATAGACTATGTTAACATACACAGACTCCCAGGATCTTTCTTTTGCTGCCCAGGGTCCGTACGGCATAGGGGAGGAGGGGGAAAAGGATGCTCGCACTCAGCCAGCTGCGCAGGCGTGCAGTGGGCCCGGGGAAATGGCCAGAAACCCCTCGGCCTTTGGTGGTTCTGCTGAAGCCTTTGTGCTGCCCACAGAGCGGCTGGGCAGGGGCCGGAGCTGCGGGGATCCCTGCCAGAGAGGTGCCTGGAGATGGCCACAAGCCCTGGGCCAGGCAGGAAGCGCCAGCCGTGTCCTCCTGCCCGTGTGCTGCCGGCTGCCTTGCTGAGGGCTCCCAGGTGCCTCTGCATGGGGCTGCTCTGGAGCTGCTGTGGGGCTGCGGCGCTGCTGCCGGGCAGCTTGGCCGGGCTGGGGCAGCCCCTGAGGGGCTGGGCCGCTGGCAAGCCGTGGGCAATGGGCTGTCAGAGGCCACAAGCAGCCCCCTGGCAGCCGCCTTGTTCCTGCCAGAGTTGACCTGCAAGACGCATCCTGGGCGCTCTGCAACTAACAGCATCAGTGTTGTTGGAAACCCAAATGCAGAGAAATCTCAGACCTTTGGTCTTGTCAGCAAAGCTTAGAATTAAACACAGGATTTGATCTGAGACCTTGCAAAGGGCTCCCAAACTTAGGTGCTAGGAGCGAGAATGCGCATTTCCAGTTTATAGCAGCGACACGGGGAGGAAAGTTGAAGTGGAGGAAAGTTTAGAGTTTTCGAGTTCAAGATCTAGGAAAAAATCCAAGTAGTTACAATGGTAAACAAGAAGTTTAGGATGCAGTGCTGTAGGTTTGTGTGTCATAGCATGACTGGCTAAGGAAGCTTACACTGTCAGCATGATGTGGGAACCCAGGAAATTCCTCTGGCTGCCCTGCAGGACTCGAGACCCTGTCAGAGGGCTCAGAGAGCTTGGCACAGAGCCCAAGACCCCTGTGCCTTTGATTTAGCCCTTGGAAAAAACAATCCCCAACCTTGTATGAAGAATGACCAGCCACAAAAGTTGAAGTAGAATGATAGTGAATTTATCCCAGAGTGGAAAACTAGATTTTGAGGGTTTTTAGAATGGGGCTTCAGGGGGCCAGATGGAGCAATCTGGGCACGTCCAGCCTTTCTCCTTCTTCTTGGCCTCCATCTTCTGCTGTGATGTTGGCATTTGAGATTGGTCTAGAGTAGAAGCTCGCTGTCCGACATAGACGATAGGGATTGGAAAGTAATTGTAACTATTGTACAGGTAGTTTTTAGTAGAAAAAGATAACACCACCCCAGAGGAGGCAGAGTGCCTTAGACTGTCTTGCTGAGCGGACCTCGGCAGGACAGGAGAAAGAATTTTATAGATAAGATACAATCAACAACCTTGAGACTGAGAAATGAAGAGCTCTGACTCCTTCTTCCACCACCGGGCTGGGAAAAGGGACTTTCTAACTTATCTTGCGGTCACTCTGACCAGCTAGACACTCCGAGAGCATGAGTCCGTAAGATGAAATCTTGAAGATTGGGTCCAAAACATAAAAATCCTTGTTGGCCGTGTCTTCTTGGCCAAGAAATCCTTCAAAGCTCTTGTAACTACAAGTCTTGCGGCCCTGTGAGCCATGCGGTGGAGATGTGAGCCCAACTCACCCTTCCTGCCTATGTAGAAGAGAAGAAAAAGCAATGGCATCATCTAAAAAACTCAGAGGTCCGCTCTCTAGCTCGTTCCAAACTCCTTCAACTCCCCAAAAGTGGGATTTAGCTACAAATAGATGACAAGGACTCTCAGGGCTGCCTCTCTGACTCCAGAGCGGCTGCTTTAGAATCTTTCACATAACCCTGTGTAGTCAGGTGCCAGAAATGGATCATTTGAAGAAACTTTCCCAACTGACTTGCATGGAGGCTTGTTTGAAGGGTGTTTGAAGAGAAAGTTTCCCAGAAGAGGTCTGGGCTTTGGCCTAGCTGTGTCCCCTGCTGACTGTGAAGTGTGCCATCAGCTGCAGGGCTATCCCGGCTAAAAAATATCATCGAGTCACTTGGACTTGCTCTTTTTGGCCTATAAAAGCTGGACCCACTTTCGGGGCAAATTTGGAGAGCTCATCTATGGGTGGATGGAACACCTAGGATTTTCCCAGTTGCTGGGAATGGTTCTTAAGGTCCCTGGAGTAAATCGGGGCTTCCCAGCAACTGCGCATCGTCAAGATGACAAAGAATTGTCTTGGTTTGAAGAGAGAGGTGTCTGCTAAGGAAGGCAGAAGTCTTCTCTGGAATGGAAAATGTAAATCCCCTCCCTTCAAATGATTCTCATTTAGAAATTCAAATGCTCTCAGGGAAAGATATGGGGATAGGCCTGTAAATGAGCCTAGCTTGGTCTTATCCTATGCAAGCTGTTACAGCTCCAGAGCTCAGTCCCCAAGGGGACTGGGTGCTAGAAGCCAGCTCGCTCTCAGACCAAGGCCGTGGGTTAGCCCCTAGCAAGCAGGGAGATATTCAGCTCTTAGTGATTAGGCAGCTCTTGTGATTTCAGCTTTGCTTGCTAGGTAGCTTTTCCCTTGGCCTAAGGCTCCAGCAGACGGTAGAGAGAGGAGAAGCAGAAGACGCTGGCTGTTCCACGAGTATGGCTTTATTGTAGGGGTCCGTGAAGGGTCTCAGCTCTTTTTCTTCCGAGTTAGTAGGGGTACAGTATGCTACTTTTATACCCTTGGCCTGGATCCAATCCTGACCAATGGCAAAGGTGTTAGAGTGACCATAAGTGACCAATAGTAGGGTTTAACACAATATTGCCTTACATGGCTATAGGGATAAGGTACAAGGCGGATGTCCCTGGAGACAGGAAACTTCTTTGCTGCTGTGTCAGCATTCTATTCTCCAAGGGGCCCTGGCTAAACCTGAGGGGTTTACTACAACTCCACTTTCTGTTTTTACAAAAAATGCATTCGCGAGAGTTCTTTTGAAACAGTGAACAAGACACATGAACATAACTAACACTGTAAAAATTACAAGGAGAATCAACAAAAATCCCTTAACTAAAGATGCGGCCCATCCTGTTAGTCCCCATTGCCCGAAAATTTCATTGACCCAATCTGGGATTCTTTCTACTTTCAAGTCCTTCACAAGATCTTTCAGTTTCTGGATGTTCGCATGGATGGATTCCGAACGTGAAGAGAGGTTGAAGCAACACATTCCTTCGAAGTCCTCACATCCATGTCCGTGGGCAAGCAGCAGGAAGTCGATTGCTGCTCGGTTTTGGAGTGAAGCTTGTCTTGTGGTTTCTTCTTCCTTTAAGAGATCACTCAGGGCTGCTGATGTGGCGTTAGCTTGTTTACTGAGCCAGCACCCAAGGTGACTGATTTCACCGAGGGCTTTAGCTGCAGCTATCCAGGGTAAAAACAGAGAGACTGCAATCTTTTTTTGTCTGTTCCAATCGTATAATCTCGGATCACAATTTTCATCGAATTCAGTGTATGACCTTTTTTCACGTTTTGATTCTCTTTCTTTTTTCCAATTATGTAATAGGGTGATGTTTGGAGTAAGGGTAGAAAGTTTTCCCAGAGTACAGGGACCTCCCTGGAGTCGGGAGGGGATCCCTGCCCATACTCTGTCACCACAGATGAGAAACATTCCCTTGGGTAATACTTTGGGATGGAGAGAGGACACAGAAATTACACGTGCAGTGTAATTGCACCAATCATGAGGGTTATAGGCTTTGTTTACTGGTGATACATCTTTTCGATATGTGTTTTTGTGTTGGTCAATTTCTGGCCAATCATTTTTCGGACGCCTATAGTAAAATTTGACACAATATGTGGCCTTGGAGGATCCCAATAGATCCAATTCTTGGGGTTCCTCTCGAGCATCTGGCAGAATTTTTGTCCACTCATCCCAAGTATCAGCCCCATTGGGTCTCTTACCTGTGGTGCGGAGAACCTCTGAGTTCTGGACCGGCCAATCGTCTGCTATAAAGGGGATTCCTACTAGACATGTAGAAAGTGGATTATCTATGCTTCCCATAGACAAGCACATATTGTCTTGTTTTAATGTTTTTGCTAAGGTTACCCAAACATTATGGCTAGGCTGAGGACTAATCCAGCCGAAGGCACGCGGTACGGTGTAGAGCATCCAGGCAGCGGTGAGGACAGCACCGACGGAGATATTTTTCATCTTTGGGCAGGATTAGGGCTTCTGATAGGGAATATAAGCACAATTTGTTATCTTTATGATGAGAGGGATTTCTGCCTTGTTCTTTTCTGTGTTCCCCTCCTCCCCCCCTTTTTCTTTTAATTTCTAAGCTGCACTACAGGAGGAGGAGCGGGTAGAAGGTTATGAGGTTTTAAGGTTAGGGAAAGGGAATAATACTTTTTACTATACAATACACAGTGTAATAACACATAATTCAGAGAACACTTTTGTGTTAAGGCTATCTGTGGCCTATTACAGTAGACTGTTATTTGACTTTCTGTTTTGTCTGCTGCCTTGTAATGGGGCGGTCTGTTCTTGTGTTTGTGGGTGTTCGGCGACGCCTTCGTCTCCAGGCTGAGCTGGTTTGGTTTTGAGGTGGTCTTGTGTTTGCCTCAGGAGAATTCTTGTCCTCGTCTGTAGTAGTGTTCGCTGTGCCTAAGTATGGTTTTACGTATTTTCCTGGGTACCACCTTGGACCTGATGGTAGTAGCACGCATGCATAACCTCTTCCCCAGGTAATCAACTGATGAGGCCCTGAGATTTGGTGTGTTTCAGGATCTTTCACGAGCACGGGTGGTTTCTCCGTGAGCTTTGCTTTTGTGGTATTCGCAAAGTGGCGAAGTATTGGTGGGTCAGGCTCTGACACTGTGCAGTTCAGGAAGTTGATGACATAGAGAGCCTTGCAAAGTCTCTCCACTGGAGATGTGATTTTCGTGTTCCTGTTCTGTTGCTCGAGGACTCTTTTGAGGGTTTGATGTGTCCTTTCCACGATGGATTGTTCTGTGGGGTTTACAGGTATGCCCGTCTTGTGTGCTATGCCCCATTCATTGAAGAACTCCTTCAACTTGTGGGAGGTATAGGCTGGCCCATTATCTGTTTTAATCTCCTTTGGTACACCCAGGGTGGCAAAAGCGAGGAGAAAGTGTTTTATTGTGTGCATGGTCTTTTCTCCTGCATGTGATGATGCAAACACTGCTCCTGAGAACGTGTCAACCGAAACATGCACATACTTTGACCTTCCAAAAGGTGCAAAGTGAGTTACATCTGTCTGCCACAGCTGACAGCTATTCAGACCTCGGGGATTGACTCCCGTACCCATTGATGGTATCTGGTAGTTTTGACAGTTCGGACAGGTAGCCACGATAGCTTTTGCCTGATCCTTCGAGAGCTTAAACATTCTCATCAGGGCAGGTACATTTTGATGAAAGAACGCATGTGACAGCTTTGCCTGAGCAAAGATGTTAGGAACATTAGCAGTTTCTGCTGCCATAGCTAATGCATCTGCTTTCCTGTTGCCTTCTGCAACAACACCTGGGAGGTCCGTGTGCGACCTTACATGCATTATGTGATAAGGTTGTTTTCTGTGGGATATCAATTGTATTAATTTAGAGAGCAATTGGTATAACTTTGGGTTAGAGACCTCTTTGAGAAGAGCATGTTCCGCTCTCATAGCTATTCCCGCAACATAAGCTGAATCTGTGACCAGATTGAACGGCTCGTTTTTAAATTTTTCAAAGGCTCTGACGACAGCTGCTAATTCTGCAATTTGTGGCGATCCTTCTACTGTTTCCACGTCAGATTGCCATTCTTGTGTTTGGGGGTCTCTCCAAGTAATCACCGACTTGTGGGATGACCCTGAGCCATCTGTAAATAGAGTTAGAGCCTTGAGAGGATTTCTACTTTGGATTCGTTTTGGAATCAAATGGAAAGTTTCATTCTGGTTGAAAAGCTTGTGTTCTGGGATGTCTGATGAAGTTTGACCCGTATAACTGTCCAGAGCAAACTGTAGACTCGCATTGGTCTTGATCAAATCCTCAAAGTCTTTAAGGGTTATTGGCAAATATATGCATTCAAAATCACACCCTGAAAGGGAGCAAAGGCGAGTCCTAGCCTTTTTTATTAAGTGTGCTATAATCTCCTGGTAGGTGGTAAGTGTCTTTGTGGGCTGGCTACTTGTAAAAACCCATTCCAGTATCAACAAAGGATCTCGCAGCTGAGGGTCCCATTGGAAGATCAGTCCATGGAATCTGGGTGCTTTTCCCAGGATGATGAACTGGAAAGGCAGACTAGGCTCGTAGCGATGGGCTTTGCGTGAAGACAGGGCTTCCTGGACTTTGATGATGGCACCTCTGGCTTCCTCTGTGAGAGTGCAGGGAGAGTCCAGTTCCTTGGGTCCACGAAGAAGATTGAACAAGGGAGCAAGGTCCTCTGATGTAATTCCTAGCAGTGGACGTACCCAGTTGATGGATCCACACAGGCTGTGTAAGTCCCTGAGGGTTTTTGGGTCGTCGTTGATGACGATCTGCTGAGGTAGGATAGTTCTTTCCCGGATCTGGACTCCAAGGTAAGTCCATGGCTCGGTGTACTGAATTTTGTCCTCACGAATTTCCATTCCTGCCTTTTCAATGGCTTCAACAGTCTTTTTGATTGTTTTGTCCAAGTAAGCTTTGTCTGAAGCACACACCAGAATGTCATCCATATAGTGATAAATGATGGCGTCTGGAAATGATTTCCGAATGGGAGACAGGATGTGAGACACGTACCACTGGCAAATAGTTGGCAAGTTTTTCAATCCCTGAGGAAGATAACGCCAATGATATCTTTTGAGCGGAGCTTCCTTGTTAATAGAGGGAATGGAAAAAGCAAACCGTGGAGCATCTTCTGGATGTAGTGGTATACTGAAGAAACAGTCCTTAATGTCTATGATAGCAAGTGTCCAGTCTCTAGGCAGCATCGATGGGGAGGGCAAGCCAGGCTGAAGAGGGCCCATGTCCTCGATGACTTCGTTGATTCTGCGAAGGTCATGGAGAAGTCTCCACTTGTTTGTACCTGGCTTTGGTAGAACGAAGACTGGAGAGTTCCAAGGGCTGTCGGACTCCACTATGTGGCCTTTTTTGAGCTGTTCTTCCACGAGGACGTTTAGGGCGCGCAGCTTGGCTTTCTTTAGGGGCCACTGCTCAGTCCAGATTGGCTTGTGGCTTTTCCAGGTGAGACAGGGTATTTCTGGCAGCGCGCTCAACTCAGTGGCCCCAGTCAGAAATCCTGAATGGGAATACGTAGGGAAGCACCCCACTGGGATAAAATGTCACGTCCCCAAAGGGTAATGGGGGCCCTTACCACAAATGGACGGATGGTTGCCAGCTTGCCTTCTGGCCCTTCAACCAGGATGTTGTTCTTGCTCCTCATGGATACTGTAGTTCCACCAATCCCGGAAATCATGCCTGCAACAGGTTGTAGATCCCAGTGTGCTGGCCAATCTGAACGGGCGATGATGGTCACATCTGCACCGGTGTCCAGCATCCCTGGCAGGTGGGTCTTCTCTCCTTTGTGGGAGAGGCCGCACTCGATGGTAGGCTTGGATGGTCCCATGACTTGTGCCCACATTGCTGTAGGGTTGAGAGGAATCTGTTCCCTGTGATTTTTTGGGAGTAAAAATGCCTGTGCTATTGGAGTTCCTTTAGAAAGAAAAAATGGTAAGTCTATGCAGTATACCTGCACGAGGATCTCTTGTCCCGGCTGCACTGTCAACACTTCCGGAACAACGAAGATTTCCTTCGGAGTATTAACCGAATCACCTGTAATTAAAATGTCTGAAGGACTCCCTTTAGGTCCATATTTTCCTGTAGGAACACGGTGAACATTCTTATCATTAAAGTCAATGGACAAAGCAGTTACCAGTTGTCGGCGGGTACCTCTCTGGGTTGTCCCGTGGGTTGGGGCTTCTCCTTTCGGTCTGGAGCAGCCTGGGTTTGTGCGTGATTGGGTCTTGGTGGCCTTTGATTTGTATTCTGCGCCCGAAGGTCGGACGGGCGCCTCAAGGAGTTTAAAGGACGCGATTGATAGTGTTGCTGCTGTTGGGGTCTTTGATTATAATTCCGATGGTATCCGGAGGGTGTTCTTTCAGGACAGTCCTTTATATAATGTCCTAGCTCTCCACAGTGATAGCATTTAGCTTGTTCTTTAGAGGTTATCACTGCATATGCACCAGAAACTCCTTCAGCAATACCCTTAGCAACTGCTTGCGCCACTGTATTTTCAGTGGACATGTGACGTGTACAGCATTCTAACATTTGCTCTATAGTAGGGTCTGTATCCACAGTTAAAGACCTCAAAATGGCCTTGCATTTCTCATTTGAGTTGCTGAAAGCAAGCTTACATAAGAGTTCCTTTCTTGCCTCAGTACTCTCTATTTGTTTCTCCAAAGCATCTTTAAGTTTGTCCACAAATTTTATAAAGCTTTCTTCAATGCCTTGTTTTATAGTAGAAAAATGCATTGTTGGCATTGACTCATCCTGCATAAGAAGCAAGGAGGTTTTTGCTGCAATTGCTACATCCTGCAGCGCTTCTTTATTCAGAGTTTCCATTTGTTCTGCTGGCTTTTGAAAGTCTCCTTCACCAGCCAATTGTTCTACTGTGAAGTTGGTCTTAGTAGCATCGGCAGTATATGAATCTGATAACGTTTTTAAGTGTTTCTTCCAATGCCTATCCCATAACAAATATTCTGCCGGTGACAGAAGGCATTGTGAAATATTTTTTACATCGTGAGGAAGCAAGACATGTGCAGAGAACATGGCTTCTAGGAAATTTCTAAAGATATGTGAACTACGTCCATGTTCCTTGGCTATATTTCTCAATTGTACCAGTTCCTTATTAGAAATTGGTTTCCATGCCTTGATATTAGATTCCCCACCATTCCTTCCTTGCCTGTACTCGACCGGAAAGGCTGTGATTTTCTGTGCTAGGTCCCAGTTCCCAGACTTTGTAGCTTCTATCTTAATAAGAGCCCATGGGTCTATATTAATCGCATCAAAATCAGATTCATCAGAAGAGCTCTCATTGTCTGAGGAACACTGTGAGGCACATGCTACCCGTGAATTCCTTTTCTTTCGTTTAGAAGGATTTTTCACCCTTTTCAGTGACTGGCCCGAAGTTAGCGTTGTTGGGTGAGGGGTAGCCCTGGAGCAGCAGGGACCGGATTGGGTCGGGGGGGGGACACCACAGGTGGTCTCTGATCCGTTCGGGTGGCAGGAGGGTTGGGTCAGGGGTTGGAGGGACGGGTGGGGGCAGGGGGGGTATGGGGGCTGTGGATGCACGCCTGGGGGATTTGGGGGTGCGCTAGCAATGCCCCTGGTTTGGGATACGACAGGTGTAGGGTGAGCTGATGTTACTGCACATGTGTGCGGCTCGGCGCAGGAGGACAGGTTGTGGGCATGGCTCGGGAATGTGGCAGGAGGGGGCGGGAGGGCCGGGGCGGTCTCGGTGGGAGCGGGAGCGGGGGCGGTGACGGATGGGAGGGCGGTCGCGGGGGTGGAGGATAGCAGCGCAGGGTTGGGGGGGGCGGCGGCGATAACGGGACCGGGGAACGCGGCGGGCGCGGCGGGGGGAGCGGGGGGCAGGGCGGGGACAGCAGCGGGAGCGGGGGGTACCGCGACGGAGCAACCGGGGGCGGGGAACGGCGGCGCGGGGGTAGGCAACGGCAGCACGGGCGCGGGGGGAGGGGTGGTCGCAGCGGAGGGTACAGCGGCAGGGACAGGGAACGGGGCCCCCGAGGCCGGACGCGGGAAGGAAACGGAGCCGGGGAGATGGGGGGCTGCAGGAAACGGGGAGTTGGGCAGCGCGGGTCCCGCGAGGGGGGGGAATGTGGGGGCGGCCTGCTTGGCTTCTGCCTCCGAGGTGGTTTCTGCAGTAAGTTCTGCAGCGCCCAGTGACTCTGTGGCCTGGAGGGCACATTCCTCTGCTATCTTATCAGCGCAATTAGCATATGAAGAGGAAAGATCTGTTAGTTTGGAACTTTTTTCAGAGTTCGATTTTTCAATCGTTTTTGTTATTATATGAAATAAAGGTAAGAAGTTAGTAACAGAAAAGTCCTGTTTTGTTTGAGACATATAAATGGTGTTTCCAACTGTATCCCAAAAGGAATTTTCAGTAATTGTGGTCTTATCAGTTTCAGGGAAATTCAGCACCATCCAAGATACAAATTTTTTAAGAGTCTTTTTTGACAGACTACCTTTAGAAAAAGTGAAGTTGTTAACAGATAAGGTTTCTACAATGGTTAAATATAACTCTCTCTCACGTGTTGTTAGTCTTAGAGTGCTTAAACAAGTACCCATGATTTTCAAGCCCTTTCCACAGAAAAACGAGAAAAAAAAAGAAAAAAAAACGAAAAAGATTTTTAGAGCACCCAAGGTATGCGCGCAAACTTAATACTTACGTCCTTTGGGGTCACGGGTCTGTGGAAGGGAGTCTGCTCCTCAATTCTCCTCAGACTTTATCTCGTCCAGATGTATTGTTGAGGGTCGAATTGAGCCTTCCGCAGAGAAGATTTTCTAAAACGAAAAGTCCTTTCGCAGAAGGAGAGGCTTCCCAAACCGGCAATAACTGGAGGCCCTGAAAGGCTCCGATGCTCTGGTGACGCTTCGCTCCTGGGGGCCAGGGTCCGACGACACGTTTGGGCGGCCACTTAAATGAGCCTAGCTTGGTCTTATCCTATGCAAGCTGTTACAGCTCCAGAGCTCAGTCCCCAAGGGGACTGGGTGCTAGAAGCCAGCTCGCTCTCAGACCAAGGCCGTGGGTTAGCCCCTAGCAAGCAGGGAGATATTCAGCTCTTAGTGATTAGGCAGCTCTTGTGATTTCAGCTTTGCTTGCTAGGTAGCTTTTCCCTTGGCCTAAGGCTCCAGCAGACGGTAGAGAGAGGAGAAGCAGAAGACGCTGGCTGTTCCACGAGTATGGCTTTATTGTAGGGGTCCGTGAAGGGTCTCAGCTCTTCTTCTTCTGAGTTAGTAGGGGTACAGTATGCTACTTTTATACCCTTGGCCTGGATCCAATCCTGACCAATGGCAAAGGTGTTAGAGTGACCATAAGTGACCAATAGTAGGGTTTAACACAATATTGCCTTACATGGCTATAGGGATAAGGTACAAGGCGGATGTCCCTGGAGACAGGAAACTTCTTTGCTGCTGTGTCAGCATTCTATTCTCCAAGGGGCCCTGGCTAAACCTGAGGGGTTTACTACAGGCCTGAGCCCGCAGAGCAGGGCGGCCTTTGCTTATGGTCTGAGCCCTTCCTAAAGATTCTGTCAGGCTGTCTTAGACACCTGGGGCCAGGGATTCCTTCCAAGCTGGGCCACTTTAGCGGGGCTGGGGCGGGCCCCAGGGCAGGAGGCAGTGTGTGCAAGGGCCCTGGGTGGCACGCTGCAGCACGGTCACCGTGCCATGGAACGGAACCCGGTCTCCAAGGCCCCTTTGTGACACGTGGGAAATAGAAGCTTGCCCGGTGCTGGGAGCAAACAGCGGGGCACAACGGGACAGAGCAGTGCTGTGAGGAGCCCCCACACAGCGCACTCGTTCCCGTCTGACCAGGAGCTTTTCTGCAGCGTTCTTCCTGCAGCTGAGCTCAAGGCCAGAGCACAGGACTCGGTGACCCGTGGCCTTCCAAGGCTTCTATTCTGCAGCTGCCCTCAAGGGCAGAGCGTGGGACTTGGTGCCCTGGAGCTTTCCCAGGGCACCTCTCCTGCAAGTAGCTCCAGCCACAGACATGGAGCAGAGACCCCCGAGAGTGCCCAAGATGGCCTGGGTGGAGGAGGAGGAAGGCGGCCCTGGAGCAGCCCCAGCACGGGAGACTGAAGAGGTGGTGCCCTTCCATCCACCACAGGGGGGTGAGTGGCAGAACTGGGCTGCAGGCCTGGAGCCTGCAGCCAACTTGGCCCCATGCCATGCCATGCCATGCCATGCCATGCCATGCCATGCCATGCCATGCCATGCCATGCCATGCCATGCCATGCCATGCAATCCCCTGGGGAAATGCCCACGGACAGGCCGGAAGAGGCGCCAGGCAGACACCCCTCAGCGGCCTCGCTCCATCCCCCTGGGGCATCGCAGGGCTCTCCCTGCCTGGGGAGTGCAGGGCTGGGCTGTGTTCTCCGGCCTCTCCCGCAGCCCCTCAGCTCTGGCTGCGCTCCCTCTTTGCCAGATGAAGCTGTGGAGCGCACACATGAGCAGGAATCCAGCCGTGGCCGCTTCCATCGAACAGCGCAGGTACCTGCAGCCACCCCCACCCGGGCTGGGCCTGCTGTCCCTGCTCAGCCCAGCACCGTGTGTGCAGCACTCCATGCAACATCCGCGGCTTCTTGCCCTTCTCCTACAGCTCGTCTGCCACTTCATCCGGAGCATTCAGCAGGAAGAGACCCGCACCATGGGCACTGGGCTCACAGCTCACTCCGAGCTCCTCAAGCATGAGACCAGTGCCGCCCTGCTGGATTTGCTCCTGGAGAAGGGTGTTGCCAGGCCAGAACAAGTAAGCAGCCTGGGGCCAGGCTTCAGTTCCCCCAGGAGTCACGTGGCTTCCCCAGCCACGCCTGCTGCTCCCTCAGAGCCTTTGAGGCCATGGCAGTGCGCTGGCAAGGAAAGCACTTCTCTGGGGAGCCTGGGGACATTGCTCTCTCTGGCAGCTTTCCAAGTCTCCCCGTGCCTCCCGCAGGTGCCTGCCATGGTGAGGTACATTCACCGATGGCTCCTGGCCAATGATTCTGCCCAGCACAGGCTGGACAAGGCCCTGCTGAAACTCACCAAAGCACAGCCGGCTGACGCAGTCGTGACGCTCCTGCGTGTGGCCCCGTCCTGTGACAGGTATGGGGCCCACCTGCCCAGAGGGCTCAGGCCTCCCAAGCCCATCACCCTGTATCGCCTGGCCCAGGTGTCTGAGCTAGAGAGTTCCAGAACCCTCTGGCTGCTGCCTTTCCCAGCCCTGGCACGTCAGCCCCTTAGCCTGCTGCCATGCTGCCTTGCTGCCCCTCAGGGCCCGTCCTCACACAGCTTGGCTGCCTGGCTGCTGCTGGCAAGGGCCAGTGGGCAGAGGAAGAGCCGGCGCTCAGCCCAGGCCCCTAGGGATGCCCAGGCCACGCTGCTGTGTCTGAGATCCCCCCTGAGACAGAGCTCTAATCCCGCAGAGCTGCCACCTCCATGTGGAAGACCATCATGTGCTCGTCCAGGACCGCGGAGCCAGTGCAGCTGATCCTCCTGGATGTGCTGGGGAGCTGGCCAGAGTACAGCACGTGCACCTTGGATGGGGACAAAACGGCTGTCTTTGCCCTGGCTGTGAGTTTCCGCAACTGGCCTTTGCTGGCCCCAAGGCCGCCTCTCCAGCAGCTCTCCATCCTCCTTCCCCCACTGCATCTGCCTGCCTCAGGCGCTGGCCGGAAACCTGGCCCAGGGCCAGCTTCAGCCCCACCAGGCCCCGTGCTCCCCTGCCAAGGTCTCTCCGGGCCTCTCCCTGCCACGCTCGGGCCCTGCCACACGGACACCTCGGCACTGAGCGCTCTCTCGGGGGGCTTTGTCCTTTGCAGGCGACCGTGGTGATGTGGAAGATCCTCCAAGAGTCCTCTGTCCCACGTGTAGTGAGGCCATATTTCCCCCGCCTTTTTGTTCATCTGCTCTTCCAAGTGTTCTCCAGCACAGAAGAGATGCCAGAGGAGGTCCAAACCTTCTGGAAGGATTGCCTGGAAGAGCACGGTCTTGTCATCAGCCCCAACAGGTGCTCCATCCCACTCCTCCTGTCCCTGCCTGACACGTGGCCTGCAAAGGAGCCAGTGCTGCCAGAGTGACCTGGGCTTTGCTGTGCACACAGGTTTGCAGTGCAGACCCTGAAGTCCCTGCTCTGCCAAAAGCAGTACAAGGATGTGGTGTTGTCAGTGGAAGGCAAGCGTGGCTGGGACACGCTGCTCTGTGCTGACACCCGCCACTATGCCATGGGTCTGCTGGCCAGGTGAGACTCACTTTCTCCCCATTGATCCTGCCATTTGTGCTCTGTGCCCGAGCCGTCCCACACATTCCCCGAGACCCTGGGACACACTGAGGGACAGCTAAGGACACACTGAGGGACGGCCAAGCAGACTGGAAAAGGCTGCGAGGGGAGAGAGCACAGGAGGAGACACCTCCTAAAGGGCCCAGGTCCCCATGCAGAGTGGTGGTAAAAGACCACCAGGCTCTGTAAGCCTGTCCTTGGAGAGATTTGCTCAGCTTCCTGGTCCCTTTTTTGCCCTCCTAGGGAGATGCGCCACGCTTGTCATCGCTTGTGTTCCAGTATTGCACTCCACCTCCTCTGGCTGCTCAGCACACAGGAGCCACACTGGGATCTGCCCGCCCTGGCATTCCTTGTGGAGGTGAGCCGGGTGTCCAGCGCTGCCTGGCTGTGCTGCCTCCCAGCTCTCTGCCCTCTCGTGGCCGCAGACACCTGGGACGGTGCCCGCACCCTGTGCTGCTGCTGCTGCTGCTGCTGCGTCCTGGGCCCAGCCCTGTGCGGCTGCGGGCTCCTGCCGGCCGGCTCCCCCATCACTGGCCTGTGCCTTTCAGGTCCTCGTGTGCCTGGATTCTAGTGAATGTGGCGACAGTGTTGTGAAGGTCTCTTCAAGGTACCTGCAGAGCGAGTGCAGGGAGAGGCGTCGCCTGGCGCTCAGGGCCCTTCTGGAGCTCATTGATGATCCCTCAATGGTGAGAAGGGGGCGGTGGATGAAGCTGCACTGGGAATGCAGTCGCATGGCCTGGCCTGGCCTTTGGGCACTGGGGCAGCTGCTCCCAGCTCTCCTGCCTCCTGCTTCAGCTACCCCAGTGCTTCAGGACAGTCCTTTGGCCTCTGGGCCCTGTGGCAGCAGGGTGGGACTTCACAGACTTGTGTTGCGCACAGGCCGAAAGAATGTGGAGCTTGACCGAAAGCCTCATGCGCCTACTGGCGGACAAAGATGCAGAGACAGCTGGGATGACACTCATCACACTCAGCTTTATACTCCTGCACAAACACATGCTGATGTCCACCCCCATTGCCGTGCAGCTGGCTGAGGCACTCCTGCCGCTCTTTGACCACGTAAGGCTCTGTGCCCCCAGCTACAGCCACTGGGTGCTGCCTGGAAACTCTGTGCCCTGTGCATTTCCAGCCCTGTGCCCAGGGTGCCCGGAGGAGCCAATGCTGAGGTGTTTTTTCATTTTTTCTTCATCTAGGATAATAGCCAGGTACAGCTGCTCTCCATAAAACTCTTCCGAGACATGATGGAGTACTTGGAAGAGAGAGAAAACCCTTTGGAAAGCCCTGTGCAACAGAGCCTGCTTCCACTCTTCTTCCACTGCAATGATGAGAATCAGCATGTGGCAGAGGTGAGGACTCGTGGGCTGCTGCTGTCCGCCTGGCACGGGGCTCGGCTGCCTCCTGCCCTGCGCCTGCTGGACCGCAGCCTCCCGCAGGCCACGGCAGGGGGAGGCGGGTCCCGAGCCCTGGGCTGCGGGGCCATCTCCGCGTCTCTGCTGCTCTCCAGGCTTCTCGGGAAACGCTGCTTTATGCGGTCAAGTTCATCAAGAGGAGGGATCTCAAAAAGCTGCTGAAGGAGCAGAAACTGTGGAAGTTCAGCAAGTGCCTGGTAAGGACGGCCTGGAATCCCCACCTCAGCCAGGAGAAGGCCCCTGAGGGCGGTGCTCAGTGTGCGGGCCGGGCAGCTGTGCCCCTGCGCGCTGCTGCAGCCAGAGGCCGCGCGGGCTCCTCTCCAGGCTCCCGTGGGCCCGAGCCGGGTGCCCATGAAAGCCCGGCCCGGCGGAGCTGCGGGGCAGGGGCGGCACCGCGGCTCCCCGGGCAGCAGCCGGCCCTCTCCCCCTCCCCTCTCGGGAGCCCGGCGCCAGCGGCTGCTGGCCGCGCCTCAGGGCTGTGTGGCCGGGGGAGGCCGGGGCTTGGCGCAGGCAGCGCCCGGCCCAGGGCCTGAGCCCGCGCCAACCCTTCCCTCCTGCCGCTCTCTCCAGCTGGCAGAGGACAGGAGCAGAGCAGCCGAGCACCTGCGCCGAGCCCTGCGCTACCTGGAGAGCCCACAGGAGCCCCTGCGAGAGGCGGCCATCAGCTTCATGGGTGAGTTACGAGCCCAGGCTCCCTCCCCGGCCCGCCGCAGCTCGGCCCCGGCCCCGCCTGCTGCCCCGGCAGCGGCAGCCGCGCCCGGCGCCGTGGAGCCCCGCCTGGCCTGGGCATTGCTGCTGCCGCCCTCTGACAGCCGTGCCCTGGGGCGACAGCGTGCCGCATGGGCTGAGCTGAGCCCTGCCGGGCCGGCAGCCCGTGTGGCCACAGCGCCGCAGCGGCGCTGGCAGGGAGCTGTGCTGCTGGGGCCATGACAGGCTCTGTGTTCACAGGCATGGCCGGGCGGCACCTGAGGGGGCAGCAGCAAGAGCTGCAGCTGATCTGCGCTGGTGAGTGAGGGCAGCGGGCTGACAGCGGGGGCTGCCGGGGGGAGCTGCAAGCCCTGCCCCGGCTGCGGAGGGCTCTGCTCCCGTGGGCAGAGCACACGGAGATTTCAGGGCCACGCGGGCCATTCGTGGCCAGCAGCTTCGGGTTGATCCCCTTGCTCCCTTCTCCCTCCTGGCCATGGCAAGAGCCGGCTGGGATGGCCCTGGCAGGGGGCTCTTCCTCGGCTCCCTGCAGCTCCAGCTTCTGACCGTGCCTCTGTTCCTCTCTCTCGCAGCCCTTGAAGACAAAACGAACGACGTCAGCCTCGCCGTCGGAAGCCTGGCAATTCAAACGCTGTGCATCGTCAGGTCAGGAGAGCGGGCTCCCATCTCCAGGTTCCAGTGGCTCCAAAATCACCTGCGCAGGGCGTGGAAGACACGGCCTCGTCCGTCATGGCTCGGCTGCCTGCCCTGCCAGGGCTCTGTGGAGAACTGATCCCAGAAGCTGTTTTTGTTGTGGCCACCTGAGTCAGGTGGAATTATCCGTTTCTTCAAGAATTTTTGTTTCTTTTTTTTTTTTTTTTCTTTTACCATGTAAATATAGACTATGTTAACATACACAGACTCCCAGGATCTTTCTTTTGCTGCCCAGGGTCCGTACGGCATAGGGGAGGAGGGGGAAAAGGATGCTCGCACTCAGCCAGCTGCGCAGTGGGCCCAGGGAAATGGCCAGAAACCCCTCGGCCTTTGGTGGTTCTGCTGAAGCCTTTGTGCTGCCCACAGAGCGGCTGGGCAGGGGCCGGAGCTGCGGGGATCCCTGCCAGAGAGGTGCCTGGAGATGGCCACAAGCCCTGGGCCAGGCAGGAAGCGCCAGCCGTGTCCTCCTGCCCGTGTGCTGCCGGCTGCCTTGCTGAGGGCTCCCAGGTGCCTCTGCATGGGGCTGCTCTGGAGCTGCTGTGGGGCTGCGGCGCTGCTGCCGGGCAGCTTGGCCGGGCTGGGGCAGCCCCTGAGGGGCTGGGCCGCTGGCAAGCCGTGGGCAATGGGCTGTCAGAGGCCACAAGCAGCCCCCTGGCAGCCGCCTTGTTCCTGCCAGAGTTGACCTGCAAGACGCATCCTGGGCACTCTGCAACTAACAGCATCAGTGTTGTTGGAAACCCAAATGCAGAGAAATCTCAGACCTTTGGTCTTGTCAGCAAAGCTTAGAATTAAGCACAGGGTTTGATCTGAGACCTTGCAAAGGGCTCCCAAACTTAGGTGATAGAAGCGAGAATGCGGATTTCTAGTTTATAGCAGCGACACGGGGAGGAAAGTTGAAGTGGAGGAAAGTTTAGAGTTTTCGAGTTCAAGATCTAGGAAAAAATCCAAGTAGTTACAATGGTAAACAAGAAGTTTAGGATGCAGTGCTGTAGGTTTGTGTGTCATAGCATGACTTGCTAAGGAAGCTTACACTGTCAGCATGATGTGGGAACCCAGGAAATTCCTCTGACTGCCCTGCAGGACTCGAGACCCTGTCAGAGGGCTCAGAGAGCTTGGCACAGAGCCCAAGACCCCTGTGCCTTTGATTTAGCCCTTGGAAAAAACAATCCCCAACCTTGTATGAAGAATGACCAGCCACAAAAGTTGAAGTAGAATGATAGTGAATTTATCCCAGAGTGGAAAACTAGATTTTGAGGGTTTTTAGAATGGGGCTTCAGGGGGCCAGATGGAGCAATCTGGGCACGTCCAGCCTTTCTCCTTCTTCTTGGCCTCCATCTTCTGCTGTGATGTTGGCATTTGAGATTGGTCTAGAGTAGAAGCTCGCTGTCCGACATAGACGATAGGGATTGGAAAGTAATTGTAACTGTTGTACAGGTAGTTTTTAGTAGAAAAAGATAACACCACCCCAGAGGAGGCAGAGTGCCTTAGACTGTCTTGCTGAGCGGACCTCGGCAGGACAGGAGAAAGAATTTTATAGATAAGATACAATCAACAACCTTGAGACTGAGAAATGAAGAGCTCTGACTCCTTCTTCCACCACCGGGCTGGGAAAAGAGACTTTCTAACTTATCTCGCGGTCACTCTGACCAGCTAGACACTCCGAGAGCATGAGTCCGTAAGATGAAATCTTGAAGATTGGGTCCAAAACATAAAAATCCTTGTTGGCCGTGTCTTCTTGGCCAAGAAATCCTTCAAAGCTCTTGTAACTACAAGTCTTGTGGCCCTGTGAGCCATGCGGTGGAGATGTGAGCCCAACTCACCCTTCCTGCCTATGTAGAAGAGAAGAAAAAGCAATGGCATCATCTAAAAAACTCAGAGGTCCGCTCTCTAGCTCGTTCCAAACTCCTTCAACTCCCCAAAAGTGGGATTTAGCTACAAATAGATGACAAGGACTCTCAGGGCTGCCTCTCTGACTCCAGAGCGGCTGCTTTAGAATCTTTCACATAACCCTGTGTAGTCAGGTGCCAGAAATGGATCATTTGAAGAAACTTTCCCAACTGACTTGCATGGAGGCGTGTTTGAAGGGTGTTTGAAGAGAAAGTTTCCCAGAAGAGGTCTGGGCTTTGGCCTAGCTGTGTCCCCTGCTGACTGTGAAGTGTGCCATCAGCTGCAGGGCTATCCCGGCTAAAAAATATCATCGAGTCACTTGGACTTGCTCTTTTTGGCCTATAAAAGCTGGACCCACTTTCGGGGCAAATTTGGAGAGCTCATCTATGGGTGGATGGAACACCTAGGATTTTCCCAGTTGCTGGGAATGGTTCTTAAGGTCCCTGGAGTAAAACGGGGCTTCCCAGCAACTGCGCATCGTCAAGATGACAAAGAATTGTCTTGGTTTGAAGAGAGAGATGTCTGCTAAGGAAGGCAGAAGTCTTCTCTGGAATGGAAAATGTAAATCCCCTCCCTTCAAATGATTCTCATTTAGAAATTCAAATGCTCTCGGGGAAAGATATAGGGATAGGCCTGAGCCCGCAGAGCAGGGCGGCCTTTGCTTATGGTCTGAGCCCTTCCTAAAGATTCTGTCAGGCTGTCTTAGACACCTGGGGCCAGGGATTCCTTCCAAGCTGGGCCACTTTAGCGGGGCTGGGGCCGGCCCCAGGGCAGGAGGCAGTGTGTGCAAGGGCCCTGGGTGGCACGCTGCAGCACGGTCACCGTGCCATGGAACGGAACCCGGTCTCCAAGGCCCCTTTGTGACACGTGGGAAATAGAAGCTTGCCCAGTGCTGGGAGCAAACAGCGGGGCACAACGGGACAGAGCAGTGCTGTGAGGAGCCCCCACACAGCGCACTCGTTCCCGTCTGACCAGGAGCTTTTCTGCAGCGTTCTTCCTGCAGCTGAGCTCAAGGCCAGAGCACAGGACTCGGTGACCCGTGGCCTTCCAAGGCTTCTATTCTGCAGCTGCCATCAAGGGCAGAGCGTGGGACTTGGTGCCCTGGAGCTTTCCCAGGGCACCTCTCCTGCAAGTAGCTCCAGCCACAGACATGGAGCAGAGACCCCCGAGAGTGCCCAAGATGGCCTGGGTGGAGGAGGAGGAAGGCGGCCCTGGAGCAGCCCCAGCACAGGAGACTGAAGAGGTGGTGCCCTTCCATCCACCACAGGGGGGTGAGTGGCAGAACTGGGCTGCAGGCCTGGAGCCTGCAGCCAACTTGGCCCCATGCCATGCCATGCCATGCCATGCCATGCCATGCCATGCCATGCCATGCCATGCAATCCCCTGGGGAAATGCCCACGGACAGGCCGGAAGAGGCGCCAGGCAGACACCCCTCAGCGGTCTCGCTCCATCCCCCTGGGGCATCGCAGGGCTCTCCCTGCCTGGGGAGTGCAGGGCTGGGCTGTGTTCTCCGGCCTCTCCCGCAGCCCCTCAGCTCTGGCTGCGCTCCCTCTTTGCCAGATGAAGCTGTGGAGCGCACATATGAGCAGGAATCCAGCCGTGGCCGCTTCCATCGAACAGCGCAGGTACCTGCAGCCACCCCCACCCGGGCTGGGCCTGCTGTCCCTGCTCAGCCCAGCACCGTGTGTGCAGCACTCCATGCAACATCCGCGGCTTCTTGCCCTTCTCCTACAGCTCGTCTGCCACTTCATCCGGAGCATTCGGCAGGAAGAGACCCGCACCATGGGCACTGGGCTCACAGCTCACTCCGAGCTCCTCAAGCATGAGACCAGTGCCGCCCTGCTGGATTTGCTCCTGGAGAAGGGTGTTGCCAGGCCAGAACAAGTAAGCAGCCTGGGGCCAGGCTTCAGTTCCCCCAGGAGTCACGTGGCTTCCCCAGCCACGCCTGCTGCTCCCTCAGAGCCTTTGAGGCCATGGCAGTGCGCTGGCAAGGAAAGCACTT
Organism: Zonotrichia albicollis; assembly: GCF_047830755.1. Lineage (NCBI taxonomy): Eukaryota > Metazoa > Chordata > Aves > Passeriformes > Passerellidae > Zonotrichia > Zonotrichia albicollis. The sequence continues at coordinate 3,990,196 of NC_133850.1, forward strand.
CTCTGGGGAGCCTGGGGACATTGCTCTCTCTGGCAGCTTTCCAAGTCTCCCCGTGCCTCCCGCAGGTGCCTGCCATGGTGAGGTACATTCACCGATGGCTCCTGGCCAATGATTCTGCCCAGCACAGGCTGGACAAGGCCCTGCTGAAACTCACCAAAGCACAGCCGGCTGACGCAGTCGTGACGCTCCTGCGTGTGGCCCCGTCCTGTGACAGGTATGGGGCCCACCTGCCCAGAGGGCTCAGGCCTCCCAAGCCCATCACCCTGTATCGCCTGGCCCAGGTGTCTGAGCTAGAGAGTTCCAGAACCCTCTGGCTGCTGCCTTTCCCAGCCCTGGCACGTCAGCCCCTTAGCCTGCTGCCATGCTGCCTTGCTGCCCCTCAGGGCCCGTCCTCACACAGCTTGGCTGCCTGGCTGCTGCTGGCAAGGGCCAGTGGGCAGAGGAAGAGCCGGCGCTCAGCCCAGGCCCCTAGGGATGCCCAGGCCACGCTGCTGTGTCTGAGATCCCCCCTGAGACAGAGCTCTAATCCCGCAGAGCTGCCACCTCCATGTGGAAGACCATCATGTGCTCGTCCAGGACCGCGGAGCCAGTGCAGCTGATCCTCCTGGATGTGCTGGGGAGCTGGCCAGAGTACAGCACGTGCACCTTGGATGGGGACAAAACGGCTGTCTTTGCCCTGGCTGTGAGTTTCCGCAACTGGCCTTTGCTGGCCCCAAGGCCGCCTCTCCAGCAGCTCTCCATCCTCCTTCCCCCACTGCATCTGCCTGCCTCAGGCGCTGGCCGGAAACCTGGCCCAGGGCCAGCTTCAGCCCCACCAGGCCCCGTGCTCCCCTGCCAAGGTCTCTCCGGGCCTCTCCCTGCCACGCTCGGGCCCTGCCACACGGACACCTCGGCACTGAGCGCTCTCTCGGGGGGCTTTGTCCTTTGCAGGCGACCGTGGTGATGTGGAAGATCCTCCAAGAGTCCTCTGTCCCACGTGTAGTGAGGCCATATTTCCCCCGCCTTTTTGTTCATCTGCTCTTCCAAGTGTTCTCCAGCACAGAAGAGATGCCAGAGGAGGTCCAAACCTTCTGGAAGGATTGCCTGGAAGAGCACGGTCTTGTCATCAGCCCCAACAGGTGCTCCATCCCACTCCTCCTGTCCCTGCCTGACACGTGGCCTGCAAAGGAGCCAGTGCTGCCAGAGTGACCTGGGCTTTGCTGTGCACACAGGTTTGCAGTGCAGACCCTGAAGTCCCTGCTCTGCCAAAAGCAGTACAAGGATGTGGTGTTGTCAGTGGAAGGCAAGCGTGGCTGGGACACGCTGCTCTGTGCTGACACCCGCCACTATGCCATGGGTCTGCTGGCCAGGTGAGACTCACTTTCTCCCCATTGATCCTGCCATTTGTGCTCTGTGCCCGAGCCGTCCCACACATTCCCCGAGACCCTGGGACACACTGAGGGACAGCTAAGGACACACTGAGGGACGGCCAAGCAGACTGGAAAAGGCTGCGAGGGGAGAGAGCACAGGAGGAGACACCTCCTAAAGGGCCCAGGTCCCCATGCAGAGTGGTGGTAAAAGACCACCAGGCTCTGTAAGCCTGTCCTTGGAGAGATTTGCTCAGCTTCCTGGTCCCTTTTTTGCCCTCCTAGGGAGATGCGCCACGCTTGTCATCGCTTGTGTTCCAGTATTGCACTCCACCTCCTCTGGCTGCTCAGCACACAGGAGCCACACTGGGATCTGCCCGCCCTGGCATTCCTTGTGGAGGTGAGCCGGGTGTCCAGCGCTGCCTGGCTGTGCTGCCTCCCAGCTCTCTGCCCTCTCGTGGCCGCAGACACCTGGGACGGTGCCCGCACCCTGTGCTGCTGCTGCTGCTGCGTCCTGGGCCCAGCCCTGTGCGGCTGCGGGCTCCTGCCGGCCGGCTCCCCCATCACTGGCCTGTGCCTTTCAGGTCCTCGTGTGCCTGGATTCTAGTGAATGTGGCGACAGTGTTGTGAAGGTCTCTTCAAGGTACCTGCAGAGCGAGTGCAGGGAGAGGCGTCGCCTGGCGCTCAGGGCCCTTCTGGAGCTCATTGATGATCCCTCAATGGTGAGAAGGGGGCGGTGGCTGAAGCTGCACTGGGAACGCAGTCGCATGGCCTGGCCTGGCCTTTGGGCACTGGGGCAGCTGCTCCCAGCTCTCCTGCCTCCTGCTTCAGCTACCCCAGTGCTTCAGGACAGTCCTTTGGCCTCTGGGCCCTGTGGCAGCAGGGTGGGACTTCACAGACTTGTGTTGCGCACAGGCCGAAAGAATGTGGAGCTTGACCGAAAGCCTCATGCGCCTACTGGCGGACAAAGATGCAGAGACAGCTGGGATGACACTCATCACACTCAGCTTTATACTCCTGCACAAACACATGCTGATGTCCACCCCCATTGCCGTGCAGCTGGCTGAGGCACTCCTGCCGCTCTTTGACCACGTAAGGCTCTGTGCTCCCAGCTACAGCCACTGGGTGCTGCCTGGAAACTGTGTGCCCTGTGCATTTCCAGCCCTGTGCCCAGGGTGCCCGGAGGAGCCAATGCTGAGGTGTTTTTTCATTTTTTCTTCATCTAGGATAATAGCCAGGTACAGCTGCTCTCCATAAAACTCTTCCGAGACATGATGGAGTACTTGGAAGAGAGAGAAAACCCTTTGGAAAGCCCTGTGCAACAGAGCCTGCTTCCACTCTTCTTCCACTGCAATGATGAGAATCAGCATGTGGCAGAGGTGAGGACTCGTGGGCTGCTGCTGTCCGCCTGGCACGGGGCTCGGCTGCCTCCTGCCCTGCGCCTGCTGGACCGCAGCCTCCTGCAGGCCATGGCAGGGGGAGGCGGGTCCCGAGCCCTGGGCTGCGGGGCCATCTCCGCGTCTCTGCTGCTCTCCAGGCTTCTCGGGAAACGCTGCTTTATGCGGTCAAGTTCATCAAGAGGAGGGATCTCAAAAAGCTGCTGAAGGAGCAGAAACTGTGGAAGTTCAGCAAGTGCCTGGTAAGGACGGCCTGGAATCCCCACCTCAGCCAGGAGAAGGCCCCTGAGGGCGGTGCTCAGTGTGCGGGCCGGGCAGCTGTGCCCCTGCGCGCTGCTGCAGCCAGAGGCCGCGCGGGCTCTTCTCCAGGCTCCCGTGGGCCCGAGCCGGGTGCCCATGAAAGCCCGGCCCGGCGGAGCTGCGGGGCAGGGGCGGCACCGCGGCTCCCCGGGCAGCAGCCGGCCCTCTCCCCCTCCCCTCTCGGGAGCCCGGCGCCAGCGGCTGCTGGCCGCGCCTCAGGGCTGTGTGGCCGGGGGAGGCCGGGGCTTGGCGCAGGCAGCGCCCGGCCCGTGCCTGAGCCCGCGCCAACCCTTCCCTCCTGCCGCTCTCTCCAGCTGGCAGAGGACAGGAGCAGAGCAGCCGAGCACCTGCGCCGAGCCCTGCGCTACCTGGAGAGCCCACAGGAGCCCCTGCGAGAGACGGCCATCAGCTTCATGGGTGAGTTACGAGCCCGGGCTCCCTCCCCGGCCCGCCGCAGCTCGGCCCCGGCCCCGCCTGCTGCCCCGGCAGCGGCAGCCGCGCCCGGCGCCGTGGAGCCCCGCCTGGCCTGGGCATTGCTGCTGCCGCCCTCTGACAGCCGTGCCCTGGGGCGACAGCGTGCCGCATGGGCTGAGCTGAGCCCTGCCGGGCCGGCAGCCCGTGTGGCCACAGCGCCGCAGCGGCGCTGGCAGGGAGCTGTGCCGCTGGGGCCATGACAGGCTCTGTGTTCACAGGCATGGCCGGGCGGCACCTGAGGGGGCAGCAGCAAGAGCTGCAGCTGATCTGCGCTGGTGAGTGAGGGCAGCGGGCTGACAGCGGGGGCTGCCGGGGGGAGCTGCAAGCCTTGCCCCGGCTGCGGTGGGCTCTGCTCCCGTGGGCAGAGCACACGGAGATTTCAGGGCCACGCGGGCCATTCGTGGCCAGCAGCTTCGGGTTGATCCCCTTGCTCCCTTCTCCCTCCTGGCCATGGCAAGAGCCGGCTGGGATGGCCCTGGCAGGGGGCTCTTCCTCGGCTCCCTGCAGCTCCAGCTTCTGACCGTGCCTCTGTTCCTCTCTCTCGCAGCCCTTGAAGACAAAACGAACGACGTCAGCCTCGCCGTCGGAAGCCTGGCAATTCAAACGCTGTGCATCGTCAGGTCAGGAGAGCGGGCTCCCATCTCCAGGTTCCAGTGGCTCCAAAATCACATGCGCAGGGCGTGGAAGACACGGCCTCGTCCGTCATGGCTCGGCTGCCTGCCCTGCCAGGGCTCTGTGGAGAACTGATCCCAGAAGCTGTTTTTGTTGTGGCCACCTGAGTCAGGTGGAATTTTCCGTTTCTTCAAGAATTTTTGTTTCTTTTTTTTTTTTTTTCTTTTACCATGTAAATATAGACTATGTTAACATACACAGACTCCCAGGATCTTTCTTTTACTGCCCAGGGTCCGTACGGCATAGGGGAGGAGGGGGAAAAGGATGCTCGCACTCAGCCAGCTGCGCAGTGGGCCCGGGGAAATGGCCAGAAACCCCTTGGCCTTTGGTGGTTCTGCTGAAGCCTTTGTGCTGCCCACAGAGCGGCTGGGCAGGGGCCGGAGCTGCGGGGATCCCTGCCAGAGAGGTGCCTGGAGATGGCCACAAGCCCTGGGCCAGGCAGGAAGCGCCAGCCGTGTCCTCCTGCCCGTGTGCTGCCGGCTGCCTTGCTGAGGGCTCCCAGGTGCCTCTGCATGGGGCTGCTCTGGAGCTGCTGTGGGGCTGCGGCGCTGCTGCCGGGCAGCTTGGCCGGGCTGGGGCAGCCCCTGAGGGGCTGGGCCGCTGGCAAGCCGTGGGCAATGGGCTGTCAGAGGCCACAAGCAGCCCCCTGGCAGCCGCCTTGTTCCTGCCAGAGTTGACCTGCAAGACGCATCCTGGGCGCTCTGCAACTAACAGCATCAGTGTTGTTGGAAACCCAAATGCAGAGAAATCTCAGACCTTTGGTCTTGTCAGCAAAGCTTAGAATTAAACACAGGATTTGATCTGAGACCTTGCAAAGGGCTCCCAAACTTAGGTGCTAGGAGCGAGAATGCGCATTTCCAGTTTATAGCAGCGACACGGGGAGGAAAGTTGAAGTGGAGGAAAGTTTAGAGTTTTCAAGTTCAAGATCTAGGAAAAAATCCAAGTAGTTACAATGGTAAACAAGAAGTTTAGGATGCAGTGCTGTAGGTTTGTGTGTCATAGCATGACTGGCTAAGGAAGCTTACACTGTCAGCATGATGTGGGAACCCAGGAAATTCCTCTGGCTGCCCTGCAGGACTCGAGACCCTGTCAGAGGGCTCAGAGAGCTTGGCACAGAGCCCAAGACCCCTGTGCCTTTGATTTAGCCCTTGGAAAAAACAATCCCCAACCTTGTATGAAGAATGACCAGCCACAAAAGTTGAAGTAGAATGATAGTGAATTTATCCCAGAGTGGAAAACTAGATTTTGAGGGTTTTTAGAATGGGGCTTCAGGGGGCCAGATTGAGCAATCTGGGCACGTCCAGCCTTTCTCCTTCTTCTTGGCCTCCATCTTCTGCTGTGATGTTGGCATTTGAGATTGGTCTAGAGTAGAAGCTCGCTGTCCGACATAGACGATAGGGATTGGAAAGTAATTGTAACTGTTGTACAGGTAGTTTTTAGTAGAAAAAGATAACACCACCCCAGAGGAGGCAGAGTGCCTTAGACTGTCTTGCTGAGCGGACCTCGGCAGGACAGGAGAAAGAATTTTATAGATAAGATACAATCAACAACCTTGAGACTGAGAAATGAAGAGCTCTGACTCCTTCTTCCACCACCGGGCTGGGAAAAGAGACTTTCTAACTTATCTCGCGGTCACTCTGACCAGCTAGACACTCCGAGAGCATGAGTCCGTAAGATGAAATCTTGAAGATTGGGTCCAAAACATAAAAATCCTTGTTGGCCGTGTCTTCTTGGCCAAGAAATCCTTCAAAGCTCTTGTAACTACAAGTCTTGCGGCCCTGTGAGCCATGCGGTGGAGATGTGAGCCCAACTCACCCTTCCTGCCTATGTAGAAGAGAAGAAAAAGCAATGGCATCATCTAAAAAACTCAGAGGTCCGCTCTCTAGCTCGTTCCAAACTCCTTCAACTCCCCAAAAGTGGGATTTAGCTACAAATAGATGACAAGGACTCTCAGGGCTGCCTCTCTGACTCCAGAGCGGCTGCTTTAGAATCTTTCACATAACCCTGTGTAGTCAGGTGCCAGAAATGGATCATTTGAAGAAACTTTCCCAACTGACTTGCATGGAGGCTTGTTTGAAGGGTGTTTGAAGAGAAAGTTTCCCAGAAGAGGTCTGGGCTTTGGCCTAGCTGTGTCCCCTGCTGACTGTGAAGTGTGCCATCAGCTGCAGGGCTATCCCGGCTAAAAAATATCATCGAGTCACTTGGACTTGCTCTTTTTCGCCTATAAAAGCTGGACCCACTTTCGGGGCAAATTTGGAGAGTTCATCTATGGGTGGATGGAACACCTAGGATTTTCCCAGTTGCTGGGAATGGTTCTTAAGGTCCCTGGAGTAAATCGGGGCTTCCCAGCAACTGCGCATCGTCAAGATGACAAAGAATTGTCTTGGTTTGAAGAGAGAGGTGTCTGCTAAGGAAGGCAGAAGTCTTCTCTGGAATGGAAAATGTAAATCCCCTCCCTTCAAATGATTCTCATTTAGAAATTCAAATGCTCTCGGGGAAAGATATGGGGATAGGCCTGAGCCCGCAGAGCAGGGCGGCCTTTGCTTATGGTCTGAGCCCTTCCTAAAGATTCTGTCAGGCTGTCTTAGACACCTGGGGCCAGGGATTCCTTCCAAGCTGGGCCACTTTAGCGGGGCTGGGGCCGGCCCCAGGACAGGAGGCAGTGTGTGCAAGGGCCCTGGGTGGCACGCTGCAGCACGGTCGTCACCGTGCCATGGAACGGAACCCGGTCTCCAAGGCCCCTTTGTGACACGTGGGAAATAGAAGCTTGCCCGGTGCTGGGAGCAAACAGCGGGGCACAACGGGACAGAGCAGTGCTGTGAGGAGCCCCCACACAGCGCACTCGTTCCCGTCTGACCAGGAGCTTTTCTGCAGCGTTCTTCCTGCAGCTGAGCTCAAGGCCAGAGCACAGGACTCGGTGACCCGTGGCCTTCCAAGGCTTCTATTCTGCAGCTGCCCTCAAGGGCAGAGCGTGGGACTTGGTGCCCTGGAGCTTTCCCAGGGCACCTCTCCTGCAAGTAGCTCCAGCCACAGACATGGAGCAGAGACCCCCGAGAGTGCCCAAGATGGCCTGGGTGGAGGAGGAGGAAGGCGGCCCTGGAGCAGCCCCAGCACAGGAGACTGAAGAGGTGGTGCCCTTCCATCCACCACAGGGGGGTGAGTGGCAGAACTGGGCTGCAGGCCTGGAGCCTGCAGCCAACTTGGCCCCATGCCATGCCATGCCATGCAATCCCCTGGGGAAATGCCCACGGACAGGCCGGAAGAGGCGCCAGGCAGACACCCCTCAGCGGCCTCGCTCCATCCCCCTGGGGCATCGCAGGGCTCTCCCTGCCTGGGGAGTGCAGGGCTGGGCTGTGTTCTCCGGCCTCTCCCGCAGCCCCTCAGCTCTGGCTGCGCTCCCTCTTTGCCAGATGAAGCTGTGGAGCGCACACATGAGCAGGAATCCAGCCGTGGCCGCTTCCATCGAACAGCGCAGGTACCTGCAGCCACCCCCACCCGGGCTGGGCCTGCTGTCCCTGCTCAGCCCAGCACCGTGTGTGCAGCACTCCATGCAACATCCGCGGCTTCTTGCCCTTCTCCTACAGCTCGTCTGCCACTTCATCCGGAGCATTCGGCAGGAAGAGACCCGCACCATGGGCACTGGGCTCACAGCTCACTCCGAGCTCCTCAAGCATGAGACCAGTGCCGCCCTGCTGGATTTGCTCCTGGAGAAGGGTGTTGCCAGGCCAGAACAAGTAAGCAGCCTGGGGCCAGGCTTCAGTTCCCCCAGGAGTCACGTGGCTTCCCCAGCCACGCCTGCTGCTCCCTCAGAGCCTTTGAGGCCATGGCAGTGCGCTGGCAAGGAAAGCACTTCTCTGGGGAGCCTGGGGACATTGCTCTCTCTGGCAGCTTTCCAAGTCTCCCCGTGCCTCCCGCAGGTGCCTGCCATGGTGAGGTACATTCACCGATGGCTCCTGGCCAATGATTCTGCCCAGCACAGGCTGGACAAGGCCCTGCTGAAACTCACCAAAGCACAGCCGGCTGACGCAGTCGTGACGCTCCTGCGTGTGGCCCCGTCCTGTGACAGGTATGGGGCCCACCTGCCCAGAGGGCTCAGGCCTCCCAAGCCCATCACCCTGTATCGCCTGGCCCAGGTGTCTGAGCTAGAGAGTTCCAGAACCCTCTGGCTGCTGCCTTTCCCAGCCCTGGCACGTCAGCCCCTTAGCCTGCTGCCATGCTGCCTTGCTGCCCCTCAGGGCCCGTCCTCACACAGCTTGGCTGCCTGGCTGCTGCTGGCAAGGGCCAGTGGGCAGAGGAAGAGCCGGCGCTCAGCCCAGGCCCCTAGGGATGCCCAGGCCACGCTGCTGTGTCTGAGATCCCCCCTGAGACAGAGCTCTAATCCCGCAGAGCTGCCACCTCCATGTGGAAGACCATCATGTGCTCGTCCAGGACCGCGGAGCCAGTGCAGCTGATCCTCCTGGATGTGCTGGGGAGCTGGCCAGAGTACAGCACGTGCACCTTGGATGGGGACAAAACGGCTGTCTTTGCCCTGGCTGTGAGTTTCCGCAACTGGCCTTTGCTGGCCCCAAGGCCGCCTCTCCAGCAGCTCTCCATCCTCCTTCCCCCACTGCATCTGCCTGCCTCAGGCGCTGGCCGGAAACCTGGCCCAGGGCCAGCTTCAGCCCCACCAGGCCCCGTGCTCCCCTGCCAAGGTCTCTCCGGGCCTCTCCCTGCCACGCTCGGGCCCTGCCACACGGACACCTCGGCACTGAGCGCTCTCTCGGGGGGCTTTGTCCTTTGCAGGCGACCGTGGTGATGTGGAAGATCCTCCAAGAGTCCTCTGTCCCACGTGTAGTGAGGCCATATTTCCCCCGCCTTTTTGTTCATCTGCTCTTCCAAGTGTTCTCCAGCACAGAAGAGATGCCAGAGGAGGTCCAAACCTTCTGGAAGGATTGCCTGGAAGAGCACGGTCTTGTCATCAGCCCCAACAGGTGCTCCATCCCACTCCTCCTGTCCCTGCCTGACACGTGGCCTGCAAAGGAGCCAGTGCTGCCAGAGTGACCTGGGCTTTGCTGTGCACACAGGTTTGCAGTGCAGACCCTGAAGTCCCTGCTCTGCCAAAAGCAGTACAAGGATGTGGTGTTGTCAGTGGAAGGCAAGCGTGGCTGGGACACGCTGCTCTGTGCTGACACCCGCCACTATGCCATGGGTCTGCTGGCCAGGTGAGACTCACTTTCTCCCCATTGATCCTGCCATTTGTGCTCTGTGCCCGAGCCGTCCCACACATTCCCCGAGACCCTGGGACACACTGAGGGACAGCTAAGGACACACTGAGGGACGGCCAAGCAGACTGGAAAAGGCTGCGAGGGGAGAGAGCACAGGAGGAGACACCTCCTAAAGGGCCCAGGTCCCCATGCAGAGTGGTGGTAAAAGACCACCAGGCTCTGTAAGCCTGTCCTTGGAGAGATTTGCTCAGCTTCCTGGTCCCTTTTTTGCCCTCCTAGGGAGATGCGCCACGCTTGTCATCGCTTGTGTTCCAGTATTGCACTCCACCTCCTCTGGCTGCTCAGCACACAGGAGCCACACTGGGATCTGCCCGCCCTGGCATTCCTTGTGGAGGTGAGCCGGGTGTCCAGCGCTGCCTGGCTGTGCTGCCTCCCAGCTCTCTGCCCTCTCGTGGCCGCAGACACCTGGGACGGTGCCCGCACCCTGTGCTGCTGCTGCTGCTGCGTCCTGGGCCCAGCCCTGTGCGGCTGCGGGCTCCTGCCGGCCGGCTCCCCCATCACTGGCCTGTGCCTTTCAGGTCCTCGTGTGCCTGGATTCTAGTGAATGTGGCGACAGTGTTGTGAAGGTCTCTTCAAGGTACCTGCAGAGCGAGTGCAGGGAGAGGCGTCGCCTGGCGCTCAGGGCCCTTCTGGAGCTCATTGATGATCCCTCAATGGTGAGAAGGGGGCGGTGGCTGAAGCTGCACTGGGAACGCAGTCGCATGGCCTGGCCTGGCCTTTGGGCACTGGGGCAGCTGCTCCCAGCTCTCCTGCCTCCTGCTTCAGCTACCCCAGTGCTTCAGGACAGTCCTTTGGCCTCTGGGCCCTGTGGCAGCAGGGTGGGACTTCACAGACTTGTGTTGCGCACAGGCCGAAAGAATGTGGAGCTTGACCGAAAGCCTCATGCGCCTACTGGCGGACAAAGATGCAGAGACAGCTGGGATGACACTCATCACACTCAGCTTTATACTCCTGCACAAACACATGCTGATGTCCACCCCCATTGCCGTGCAGCTGGCTGAGGCACTCCTGCCGCTCTTTGACCACGTAAGGCTCTGTGCTCCCAGCTACAGCCACTGGGTGCTGCCTGGAAACTGTGTGCCCTGTGCATTTCCAGCCCTGTGCCCAGGGTGCCCGGAGGAGCCAATGCTGAGGTGTTTTTTCATTTTTTCTTCATCTAGGATAATAGCCAGGTACAGCTGCTCTCCATAAAACTCTTCCGAGACATGATGGAGTACTTGGAAGAGAGAGAAAACCCTTTGGAAAGCCCTGTGCAACAGAGCCTGCTTCCACTCTTCTTCCACTGCAATGATGAGAATCAGCATGTGGCAGAGGTGAGGACTCGTGGGCTGCTGCTGTCCGCCTGGCACGGGGCTCGGCTGCCTCCTGCCCTGCGCCTGCTGGACCGCAGCCTCCTGCAGGCCATGGCAGGGGGAGGCGGGTCCCGAGCCCTGGGCTGCGGGGCCATCTCCGCGTCTCTGCTGCTCTCCAGGCTTCTCGGGAAACGCTGCTTTATGCGGTCAAGTTCATCAAGAGGAGGGATCTCAAAAAGCTGCTGAAGGAGCAGAAACTGTGGAAGTTCAGCAAGTGCCTGGTAAGGACGGCCTGGAATCCCCACCTCAGCCAGGAGAAGGCCCCTGAGGGCGGTGCTCAGTGTGCGGGCCGGGCAGCTGTGCCCCTGCGCGCTGCTGCAGCCAGAGGCCGCGCGGGCTCTTCTCCAGGCTCCCGTGGGCCCGAGCCGGGTGCCCATGAAAGCCCGGCCCGGCGGAGCTGCGGGGCAGGGGCGGCACCGCGGCTCCCCGGGCAGCAGCCGGCCCTCTCCCCCTCCCCTCTCGGGAGCCCGGCGCCAGCGGCTGCTGGCCGCGCCTCAGGGCTGTGTGGCCGGGGGAGGCCGGGGCTTGGCGCAGGCAGCGCCCGGCCCAGGGCCTGAGCCCGCGCCAACCCTTCCCTCCTGCCGCTCTCTCCAGCTGGCAGAGGACAGGAGCAGAGCAGCCGAGCACCTGCGCCGAGCCCTGCGCTACCTGGAGAGCCCACAGGAGCCCCTGCGAGAGGCGGCCATCAGCTTCATGGGTGAGTTACGAGCCCGGGCTCCCTTCCCCGGCCCGCCGCAGCTCGGCCCCGGCCCCGCCTGCTGCCCCGGCAGCGGCAGCCGCGCCCGGCGCCGTGGAGCCCCGCCTGGCCTGGGCATTGCTGCTGCCGCCCTCTGACAGCCGTGTCCTGGGGCGACAGCGTGCCGCATGGGCTGAGCTGAGCCCTGCCGGGCCGGCAGCCCGTGTGGCCACAGCGCCGCAGCGGCGCTGGCAGGGAGCTGTGCCGCTGGGGCCATGACAGGCTCTGTGTTCACAGGCATGGCCGGGCGGCACCTGAGGGGGCAGCAGCAAGAGCTGCAGCTGATCTGCGCTGGTGAGTGAGGGCAGCGGGCTGACAGCGGGGGCTGCCGGGGGGAGCTGCAAGCCCTGCCCCGGCTGCGGAGGGCTCTGCTCCCGTGGGCAGAGCACACGGAGATTTCAGGGCCACGCGGGCCATTCGTGGCCAGCAGCTTCGGGCTGATCCCCTTGCTCCCTTCTCCCTCCTGGCCATGGCAAGAGCCGGCTGTTGTGGCCCTGGCAGGGGGCTCTTCCTCGGCTCCCTGCAGCTCCAGCTTCTGACTGTGCCTCTGTTCCTCTCTCTCGCAGCCCTTGAAGACAAAACGAACGACGTCAGCCTCGCCGTCGGAAGCCTGGCAATTCAAACGCTGTGCATCGTCAGGTCAGGAGAGCGGGCTCCCATCTCCAGGTTCCAGTGGCTCCAAAATCACCTGCGCAGGGCGTGGAAGACACGGCCTCCTCGTCCGTCATGGCTCGGCTGCCTGCCCTGCCAGAGCTCTGTGGAGGATTGATCCCAGAAGCTCTTTTCGCTGGGGCCCCCTGAGTCAAGTTTTATTTTGTTTTTCTTCAAGAATTTTATTTTATTTATTTTTTTTCTTTTTCCATGTAAATACAGATTATGTTAACATACACAGACTCCCAGGATCTTTCTTTTGCTGCCCAGGGTCCGTACGGCATAGGGGAGGAGGGGGAAAAGGATGCTCGCACTCAGCCAGCTGCGCAGGCGTGCAGTGGGCCCGGGGAAATGGCCAGAAACCCCTCGGCCTTTGGTGGTTCTGCTGAAGCCTTTGTGCTGCCCACAGAGCGGCTGGGCAGGGGCCGGAGCTGCGGGGATCCCTGCCAGAGAGGTGCCTGGAGATGGCCACAAGCCCTGGGCCAGGCAGGAAGCGCCAGCCGTGTCCTCCTGCCCGTGTGCTGCCGGCTGCCTTGCTGAGGGCTCCCAGGTGCCTCTGCATGGGGCTGCTCTGGAGCTGCTGTGGGGCTGCGGCGCTGCTGCCGGGCAGCTTGGCCGGGCTGGGGCAGCCCCTGAGGGGCTGGGCCGCTGGCAAGCCGTGGGCAATGGGCTGTCAGAGGCCACAAGCAGCCCCCTGGCAGCCGCCTTGTTCCTGCCAGAGTTGACCTGCAAGACGCATCCTGGGCACTCTGCAACTAACAGCATCAGTGTTGCTGGAAACCCAAATGCAGAGAAATCTCAGACCTTTGGTCTTGTCAGCAAAGCTTAGAATTAAGCACAGGGTTTGATCTGAGACCTTGCAAAGGGCTCCCAAACTTAGGTGATAGAAGCGAGAATGCGGATTTCTAGTTTATAGCAGCGACACGGGGAGGAAAGTTGAAGTGGAGGAAAGTTTAGAGTTTTCGAGTTCAAGATCTAGGAAAAAATCCAAGTAGTTACAATGGTAAACAAGAAGTTTAGGATGCAGTGCTGTAGGTTTGTGTGTCATAGCATGACTGGCTAAGGAAGCTTACACTGTCAGCATGATGTGGGAACCCAGGAAATTCCTCTGGCTGCCCTGCAGGACTCGAGACCCTGTCAGAGGGCTCAGAGAGCTTGGCACAGAGCCCAAGACCCCTGTGCCTTTGATTTAGCCCTTGGAAAAAACAATCCCCAACCTTGTATGAAGAATGACCAGCCACAAAAGTTGAAGTAGAATGATAGTGAATTTATCCCAGAGTGGAAAACTAGATTTTGAGGGTTTTTAGAATGGGGCTTCAGGGGGCCAGATGGAGCAATCTGGGCACGTCCAGCCTTTCTCCTTCTTCTTGGCCTCCATCTTCTGCTGTGATGTTGGCATTTGAGATTGGTCTAGAGTAGAAGCTCGCTGTCCGACATAGACAATAGGGATTGGAAAGTAATTGTAACTGTTGTACAGGTAGTTTTTAGTAGAAAAAGATAACACCACCCCAGAGGAGGCAGAGTGCCTTAGACTGTCTTGCTGAGCGGACCTCGGCAGGACAGGAGAAAGAATTTTATAGATAAGATACAATCAACAACCTTGAGACTGAGAAATGAAGAGCTCTGACTCCTTCTTCCACCACCGGGCTGGGAAAAGAGACTTTCTAACTTATCTCGCGGTCACTCTGACCAGCTAGACACTCCGAGAGCATGAGTCCGTAAGATGAAATCTTGAAGATTGGGTCCAAAACATAAAAATCCTTGTTGGCCGTGTCTTCTTGGCCAAGAAATCCTTCAAAGCTCTTGTAACTACAAGTCTTGTGGCCCTGTGAGCCATGCGGTGGAGATGTGAGCCCAACTCACCCTTCCTGCCTATGTAGAAGAGAAGAAAAAGCAATGGCATCATCTAAAAAACTCAGAGGTCCGCTCTCTAGCTCGTTCCAAACTCCTTCAACTCCCCAAAAGTGGGATTTAGCTACAAATAGATGACAAGGACTCTCAGGGCTGCCTCTCTGACTCCAGAGCGGCTGCTTTAGAATCTTTCACATAACCCTGTGTAGTCAGGTGCCAGAAATGGATCATTTGAAGAAACTTTCCCAACTGACTTGCATGGAGGCTTGTTTGAAGGGTGTTTGAAGAGAAAGTTTCCCAGAAGAGGTCTGGGCTTTGGCCTAGCTGTGTCCCCTGCTGACTGTGAAGTGTGCCATCAGCTGCAGGGCTATCCCGGCTAAAAAATATCATCGAGTCACTTGGACTTGCTCTTTTTGGCCTATAAAAGCTGGACCCACTTTCGGGGCAAATTTGGAGAGTTCATCTATGGGTGGATGGAACACCTAGGATTTTCCCAGTTGCTGGGAATGGTTCTTAAGGTCCCTGGAGTAAATCGGGGCTTCCCAGCAACTGCGCATCGTCAAGATGACAAAGAATTGTCTTGGTTTGAAGAGAGAGGTGTCTGCTAAGGAAGGCAGAAGTCTTCTCTGGAATGGAAAATGTAAATCCCCTCCCTTCAAATGATTCTCATTTAGAAATTCAAATGCTCTCAGGGAAAGATATGGGGATAGGCCTGAGCCCGCAGAGCAGGGCGGCCTTTGCTTATGGTCTGAGCCCTTCCTAAAGATTCTGTCAGGCTGTCTTAGACACCTGGGGCCAGGGATTCCTTCCAAGCTGGGCCACTTTAGCGGGGCTGGGGCCGGCCCCAGGGCAGGAGGCAGTGTGTGCAAGGGCCCTGGGTGGCACGCTGCAGCACGGTCACCGTGCCATGGAACGGAACCCGGTCTCCAAGGCCCCTTTGTGACACGTGGGAAATAGAAGCTTGCCCGGTGCTGGGAGCAAGCAGCGGGGCACAACGGGACAGAGCAGTGCTGTGAGGAGCCCCCACACAGCGCACTCGTTCCCGTCTGACCAGGAGCTTTTCTGCAGCGTTCTTCCTGCAGCTGAGCTCAAGGCCAGAGCACAGGACTCGGTGACCCGTGGCCTTCCAAGCCTTCTATTCTGCAGCTGCCCCCAAGGGCAGAGCGTGGGACTTGGTGCCCTGGAGCTTTCCCAGGGCACCTCTCCTGCATGTAGCTCCAGCCACAGACATGGAGCAGAGACCCCCGAGAGTGCCCAAGATGGCCTGGGTGGAGGAGGAGGAAGGCGGCCCTGGAGCAGCCCCAGCACGGGAGACTGAAGAGGTGGTGCCCTTCCATCCACCACAGGGGGGTGAGTGGCAGAACTGGGCTGCAGGCCTGGAGCCTGCAGCCAACTTGGCCCCATGCCATGCCATGCCATGCCATGCCATGCCATGCCATGCCATGCCATGCCATGCCATGCCATGCAATCCCCTGGGGAAATGCCCACGGACAGGCCGGAAGAGGCGCCAGGCAGACACCCCTCAGCGGCCTCGCTCCATCCCCCTGGGGCATCGCAGGGCTCTCCCTGCCTGGGGAGTGCAGGGCTGGGCTGTGTTCTCCGGCCTCTCCCGCAGCCCCTCAGCTCTGGCTGCGCTCCCTCTTTGCCAGATGAAGCTGTGGAGCGCACACATGAGCAGGAATCCAGCCGTGGCCGCTTCCATCGAACAGCGCAGGTACCTGCAGCCACCCCCACCCGGGCTGGGCCTGCTGTCCCTGCTCAGCCCAGCACCGTGTGTGCAGCACTCCATGCAACATCCGCGGCTTCTTGCCCTTCTCCTACAGCTCGTCTGCCACTTCATCCGGAGCATTCGGCAGGAAGAGACCCGCACCATGGGCACTGGGCTCACAGCTCACTCCGAGCTCCTCAAGCATGAGACCAGTGCCGCCCTGCTGGATTTGCTCCTGGAGAAGGGTGTTGCCAGGCCAGAACAAGTAAGCAGCCTGGGGCCAGGCTTCAGTTCCCCCAGGAGTCACGTGGCTTCCCCAGCCACGCCTGCTGCTCCCTCAGAGCCTTTGAGGCCATGGCAGTGCGCTGGCAAGGAAAGCACTTCTCTGGGGAGCCTGGGGACATTGCTCTCTCTGGCAGCTTTCCAAGTCTCCCCGTGCCTCCCGCAGGTGCCTGCCATGGTGAGGTACATTCACCGATGGCTCCTGGCCAATGATTCTGCCCAGCACAGGCTGGACAAGGCCCTGCTGAAACTCACCAAAGCACAGCCGGCTGACGCAGTCGTGACGCTCCTGCGTGTGGCCCCGTCCTGTGACAGGTATGGGGCCCACCTGCCCAGAGGGCTCAGGCCTCCCAAGCCCATCACCCTGTATCGCCTGGCCCAGGTGTCTGAGCTAGAGAGTTCCAGAACCCTCTGGCTGCTGCCTTTCCCAGCCCTGGCACGTCAGCCCCTTAGCCTGCTGCCATGCTGCCTTGCTGCCCCTCAGGGCCCGTCCTCACACAGCTTGGCTGCCTGGCTGCTGCTGGCAAGGGCCAGTGGGCAGAGGAAGAGCCGGCGCTCAGCCCAGGCCCCTAGGGATGCCCAGGCCACGCTGCTGTGTCTGAGATCCCCCCTGAGACAGAGCTCTAATCCCGCAGAGCTGCCACCTCCATGTGGAAGACCATCATGTGCTCGTCCAGGACCGCGGAGCCAGTGCAGCTGATCCTCCTGGATGTGCTGGGGAGCTGGCCAGAGTACAGCACGTGCACCTCGGATGGGGACAAAACGGCTGTCTTTGCCCTGGCTGTGAGTTTCCGCAACTGGCCTTTGCTGGCCCCAAGGCCGCCTCTCCAGCAGCTCTCCATCCTCCTTCCCCCACTGCATCTGCCTGCCTCAGGCGCTGGCCGGAAACCTGGCCCAGGGCCAGCTTCAGCCCCACCAGGCCCCGTGCTCCCCTGCCAAGGTCTCTCCGGGCCTCTCCCTGCCACGCTCGGGCCCTGCCACACGGACACCTCGGCACTGAGCGCTCTCTCGGGGGGCTTTGTCCTTTGCAGGCGACCGTGGTGATGTGGAAGATCCTCCAAGAGTCCTCTGTCCCACGTGTAGTGAGGCCATATTTCCCCCGCCTTTTTGTTCATCTGCTCTTCCAAGTGTTCTCCAGCACAGAAGAGATGCCAGAGGAGGTCCAAACCTTCTGGAAGGATTGCCTGGAAGAGCACGGTCTTGTCATCAGCCCCAACAGGTGCTCCATCCCACTCCTCCTGTCCCTGCCTGACACGTGGCCTGCAAAGGAGCCAGTGCTGCCAGAGTGACCTGGGCTTTGCTGTGCACACAGGTTTGCAGTGCAGACCCTGAAGTCCCTGCTCTGCCAAAAGCAGTACAAGGATGTGGTGTTGTCAGTGGAAGGCAAGCGTGGCTGGGACACGCTGCTCTGTGCTGACACCCGCCACTATGCCATGGGTCTGCTGGCCAGGTGAGACTCACTTTCTCCCCATTGATCCTGCCATTTGTGCTCTGTGCCCGAGCCGTCCCACACATTCCCCGAGACCCTGGGACACACTGAGGGACAGCTAAGGACACACTGAGGGACGGCCAAGCAGACTGGAAAAGGCTGCGAGGGGAGAGAGCACAGGAGGAGACACCTCCTAAAGGGCCCAGGTCCCCATGCAGAGTGGTGGTAAAAGACCACCAGGCTCTGTAAGCCTGTCCTTGGAGAGATTTGCTCAGCTTCCTGGTCCCTTTTTTGCCCTCCTAGGGAGATGCGCCACGCTTGTCATCGCTTGTGTTCCAGTATTGCACTCCACCTCCTCTGGCTGCTCAGCACACAGGAGCCACACTGGGATCTGCCCGCCCTGGCATTCCTTGTGGAGGTGAGCCGGGTGTCCAGCGCTGCCTGGCTGTGCTGCCTCCCAGCTCTCTGCCCTCTCGTGGCCGCAGACACCTGGGACGGTGCCCGCACCCTGTGCTGCTGCTGCTGCTGCTGCTGCGTCCTGGGCCCAGCCCTGTGCGGCTGCGGGCTCCTGCCGGCCGGCTCCCCCATCACTGGCCTGTGCCTTTCAGGTCCTCGTGTGCCTGGATTCGAGTGAATGTGGCGACAGTGTTGTGAAGGTCTCTTCAAGGTACCTGCAGAGCGAGTGCAGGGAGAGGCGTCGCCTGGCGCTCAGGGCCCTTCTGGAGCTCATTGATGATCCCTCAATGGTGAGAAGGGGGCGGTGGCTGAAGCTGCACTGGGAACGCAGTCGCTTGGCCTGGCCTGGCCTTTGGGCACTGGGGAAGCTGCTCCCAGCTCTCCTGCCTCCTGCTTCAGCTACCCCAGTGCTTCAGGACAGTCCTTTGGCCTCTGGGCCCTGTGGCAGCAGGGTGGGACTTCACAGACTTGTGTTGCGCACAGGCCGAAAGAATGTGGAGCTTGACTGAAAGCCTCATGCGCCTACTGGCCGACAAAGATGCAGAGACAGCTGGGATGACACTCATCACACTCAGCTTTATACTCCTGCACAAACACATGCTGATGTCAACCCCCATTGCCGTGCAGCTGGCTGAGGCACTCCTGCCGCTCTTTGACCACGTAAGGCTCTGTGCCCCCAGCTACAGCCACTGGGTGCTGCCTGGAAACTGTGTGCCCTGTGCATTTCCAGCCCTGTGCCCAGGGCGCCCAGAGGAGCCAATGCTGAGGTGTTTTTTCATTTTTTTTTCGTCTAGGATAATAGCCAGGTACAGCTGCTCTCCATAAAACTCTTCCGAGACATGATGGAGTACTTGGAAGAGAGAGAAAACCCTTTGGAAAGCCCTGTGCAACAGAGCCTGCTTCCACTCTTCTTCCACTGCAATGATGAGAATCAGCATGTGGCAGAGGTGAGGACTCGTGGGCTGCTGCTGTCCGCCTGGCACGGGGCTCGGCTGCCTCCTGCCCTGCGCCTGCTGGACCGCAGCCTCCCGCAGGCCATGGCAGGGGGAGGCGGGTCCCGAGCCCTGGGCTGCGGGGCCATCTCCGCGTCTCTGCTGCTCTCCAGGCTTCTCGGGAAACGCTGCTTTATGCGGTCAAGTTCATCAAGAGGAGGGATCTCAAAAAGCTGCTGAAGGAGCAGAAACTGTGGAAGTTCAGCAAGTGCCTGGTAAGGACGGCCTGGAATCCCCACCTCAGCCAGGAGAAGGCCCCTGAGGGCGGTGCTCAGTGTGCGGGCCGGGCAGCTGTGCCCCTGCGCGCTGCTGCAGCCAGAGGCCGCGCGGGCTCCTCTCCAGGCTCCCGTGGGCCCGAGCCGGGTGCCCATGAAAGCCCGGCCCGGCGGAGCTGCGGGGCAGGGGCGGCACCGCGGCTCCCCGGGCAGCAGCCGGCCCTCTCCCCCTCCCCTCTCGGGAGCCCGGCGCCAGCGGCTGCTGGCCGCGCCTCAGGGCTGTGTGGCCGGGGGAGGCCGGGGCTTGGCGCAGGCAGCGCCCGGCCCAGGGCCTGAGCCCGCGCCAACCCTTCCCTCCTGCCGCTCTCTCCAGCTGGCAGAGGACAGGAGCAGAGCAGCCGAGCACCTGCGCCGAGCCCTGCGCTACCTGGAGAGCCCACAGGAGCCCCTGCGAGAGGCGGCCATCAGCTTCATGGGTGAGTTACGAGCCCGGGCTCCCTTCCCCGGCCCGCCGCAGCTCGGCCCCGGCCCCGCCTGCTGCCCCGGCAGCGGCAGCCGCGCCCGGCGCCGTGGAGCCCCGCCTGGCCTGGGCATTGCTGCTGCCGCCCTCTGACAGCCGTGCCCTGGGGCGACAGCGTGCCGCATGGGCTGAGCTGAGCCCTGCCGGGCCGGCAGCCCGTGTGGCCACAGCGCCGCAGCGGCGCTGGCAGGGAGCTGTGCTGCTGGGGCCATGACAGGCTCTGTGTTCACAGGCATGGCCGGGCGGCACCTGAGGGGGCAGCAGCAAGAGCTGCAGCTGATCTGCGCTGGTGAGTGAGGGCAGCGGGCTGACAGCGGGGCCTGCCGGGGGGAGCTGCAAGCCCTGCCCCGGCTGCGGAGGGCTCTGCTCCCGTGGGCAGAGCACACGGAGATTTCAGGGCCACGCGGGCCATTCGTGGCCAGCAGCTTCGGGCTGATCCCCTTGCTCCCTTCTCCCTCCTGGCCATGGCAAGAGCCGGCTGGGATGGCCCTGGCAGGGGGCTCTTCCTCGGCTCCCTGCAGCTCCAGCTTCTGACCGTGCCTCTGTTCCTCTCTCTCGCAGCCCTTGAAGACAAAACGAACGACGTCAGCCTCGCCGTCGGAAGCCTGGCAATTCAAACGCTGTGCATCGTCAGGTCAGGAGAGCGGGCTCCCATCTCCAGGTTCCAGTGGCTCCAAAATCACCTGCGCAGGGCGTGGAAGACACGGCCTCCTCGTCCGTCATGGCTCGGCTGCCTGCCCTGCCAGAGCTCTGTGGAGGATTGATCCCAGAAGCTCTTTTCGCTGGGGCCCCCTGAGTCAAGTTTTATTTTGTTTTTCTTCAAGAATTTTATTTTATTTATTTTTTTTCTTTTTCCATGTAAATACAGATTATGTTAACATACACAGACTCCCAGGATCTTTCTTTTGCTGCCCAGGGTCCGTACGGCATAGGGGAGGAGGGGGAAAAGGATGCTCGCACTCAGCCAGCTGCGCAGGCGTGCAGTGGGCCCGGGGAAATGGCCAGAAACCCCTCGGCCTTTGGTGGTTCTGCTGAAGCCTTTGTGCTGCCCACAGAGCGGCTGGGCAGGGGCCGGAGCTGCGGGGATCCCTGCCAGAGAGGTGCCTGGAGATGGCCACAAGCCCTGGGCCAGGCAGGAAGCGCCAGCCGTGTCCTCCTGCCCGTGTGCTGCCGGCTGCCTTGCTGAGGGCTCCCAGGTGCCTCTGCATGGGGCTGCTCTGGAGCTGCTGTGGGGCTGCGGCGCTGCTGCAGGCCACAAGCAGCCCCCTGGCAGCCGCCTTGTTCCTGCCAGAGTTGACCTGCAAGACGCATCCTGGGCACTCTGCAACTAACAGCATCAGTGTTGCTGGAAACCCAAATGCAGAGAAATCTCAGACCTTTGGTCTTGTCAGCAAAGCTTAGAATTAAGCACAGGGTTTGATCTGAGACCTTGCAAAGGGCTCCCAAACTTAGGTGATAGAAGCGAGAATGCGGATTTCTAGTTTATAGCAGCGACACGGGGAGGAAAGTTGAAGTGGAGGAAAGTTTAGAGTTTTCGAGTTCAAGATCTAGGAAAAAATCCAAGTAGTTACAATGGTAAACAAGAAGTTTAGGATGCAGTGCTGTAGGTTTGTGTGTCATAGCATGACTGGCTAAGGAAGCTTACACTGTCAGCATGATGTGGGAACCCAGGAAATTCCTCTGACTGCCCTGCAGGACTCGAGACCCTGTCAGAGGGCTCAGAGAGCTTGGCACAGAGCCCAAGACCCCTGTGCCTTTGATTTAGCCCTTGGAAAAAACAATCCCCAACCTTGTATGAAGAATGACCAGCCACAAAAGTTGAAGTAGAATGATAGTGAATTTATCCCAGAGTGGAAAACTAGATTTTGAGGGTTTTTAGAATGGGGCTTCAGGGGGCCAGATGGAGCAATCTGGGCACGTCCAGCCTTTCTCCTTCTTCTTGGCCTCCATCTTCTGCTGTGATGTTGGCATTTGAGATTGGTCTAGAGTAGAAGCTCGCTGTCCGACATAGACAATAGGGATTGGAAAGTAATTGTAACTGTTGTACAGGTAGTTTTTAGTAGAAAAAGATAACACCACCCCAGAGGAGGCAGAGTGCCTTAGACTGTCTTGCTGAGCGGACCTCGGCAGGACAGGAGAAAGAATTTTATAGATAAGATACAATCAACAACCTTGAGACTGAGAAATGAAGAGCTCTGACTCCTTCTTCCACCACCGGGCTGGGAAAAGAGACTTTCTAACTTATCTCGCGGTCACTCTGACCAGCTAGACACTCCGAGAGCATGAGTCCGTAAGATGAAATCTTGAAGATTGGGTCCAAAACATAAAAATCCTTGTTGGCCGTGTCTTCTTGGCCAAGAAATCCTTCAAAGCTCTTGTAACTACAAGTCTTGTGGCCCTGTGAGCCATGCGGTGGAGATGTGAGCCCAACTCACCCTTCCTGCCTATGTAGAAGAGAAGAAAAAGCAATGGCATCATCTAAAAAACTCAGAGGTCCGCTCTCTAGCTCGTTCCAAACTCCTTCAACTCCCCAAAAGTGGGATTTAGCTACAAATAGATGACAAGGACTCTCAGGGCTGCCTCTCTGACTCCAGAGCGGCTGCTTTAGAATCTTTCACATAACCCTGTGTAGTCAGGTGCCAGAAATGGATCATTTGAAGAAACTTTCCCAACTGACTTGCATGGAGGCTTGTTTGAAGGGTGTTTGAAGAGAAAGTTTCCCAGAAGAGGTCTGGGCTTTGGCCTAGCTGTGTCCCCTGCTGACTGTGAAGTGTGCCATCAGCTGCAGGGCTATCCCGGCTAAAAAATATCATCGAGTCACTTGGACTTGCTCTTTTTGGCCTATAAAAGCTGGACCCACTTTCGGGGCAAATTTGGAGAGTTCATCTATGGGTGGATGGAACACCTAGGATTTTCCCAGTTGCTGGGAATGGTTCTTAAGGTCCCTGGAGTAAATCGGGGCTTCCCAGCAACTGCGCATCGTCAAGATGACAAAGAATTGTCTTGGTTTGAAGAGAGAGGTGTCTGCTAAGGAAGGCAGAAGTCTTCTCTGGAATGGAAAATGTAAATCCCCTCCCTTCAAATGATTCTCATTTAGAAATTCAAATGCTCTCAGGGAAAGATATGGGGATAGGCCTGAGCCCGCAGAGCAGGGCGGCCTTTGCTTATGGTCTGAGCCCTTCCTAAAGATTCTGTCAGGCTGTCTTAGACACCTGGGGCCAGGGATTCCTTCCAAGCTGGGCCACTTTAGCGGGGCTGGGGCCGGCCCCAGGGCAGGAGGCAGTGTGTGCAAGGGCCCTGGGTGGCACGCTGCAGCACGGTCACCGTGCCATGGAACGGAACCCGGTCTCCAAGGCCCCTTTGTGACACGTGGGAAATAGAAGCTTGCCCGGTGCTGGGAGCAAGCAGCGGGGCACAACGGGACAGAGCAGTGCTGTGAGGAGCCCCCACACAGCGCACTCGTTCCCGTCTGACCAGGAGCTTTTCTGCAGCGTTCTTCCTGCAGCTGAGCTCAAGGCCAGAGCACAGGACTCGGTGACCCGTGGCCTTCCAAGCCTTCTATTCTGCAGCTGCCCCCAAGGGCAGAGCGTGGGACTTGGTGCCCTGGAGCTTTCCCAGGGCACCTCTCCTGCATGTAGCTCCAGCCACAGACATGGAGCAGAGACCCCCGAGAGTGCCCAAGATGGCCTGGGTGGAGGAGGAGGAAGGCGGCCCTGGAGCAGCCCCAGCACGGGAGACTGAAGAGGTGGTGCCCTTCCATCCACCACAGGGGGGTGAGTGGCAGAACTGGGCTGCAGGCCTGGAGCCTGCAGCCAACTTGGCCCCATGCCATGCCATGCCATGCCATGCCATGCCATGCCATGCCATGCCATGCCATGCCATGCCATGCCATGCCATGCAATCCCCTGGGGAAATGCCCACGGACAGGCCGGAAGAGGCGCCAGGCAGACACCCCTCAGCGGCCTCGCTCCATCCCCCTGGGGCATCGCAGGGCTCTCCCTGCCTGGGGAGTGCAGGGCTGGGCTGTGTTCTCCGGCCTCTCCCGCAGCCCCTCAGCTCTGGCTGCGCTCCCTCTTTGCCAGATGAAGCTGTGGAGCGCACACATGAGCAGGAATCCAGCCGTGGCCGCTTCCATCGAACAGCGCAGGTACCTGCAGCCACCCCCACCCGGGCTGGGCCTGCTGTCCCTGCTCAGCCCAGCACCGTGTGTGCAGCACTCCATGCAACATCCGCGGCTTCTTGCCCTTCTCCTACAGCTCGTCTGCCACTTCATCCGGAGCATTCGGCAGGAAGAGACCCGCACCATGGGCACTGGGCTCACAGCTCACTCCGAGCTCCTCAAGCATGAGACCAGTGCCGCCCTGCTGGATTTGCTCCTGGAGAAGGGTGTTGCCAGGCCAGAACAAGTAAGCAGCCTGGGGCCAGGCTTCAGTTCCCCCAGGAGTCACGTGGCTTCCCCAGCCACGCCTGCTGCTCCCTCAGAGCCTTTGAGGCCATGGCAGTGCGCTGGCAAGGAAAGCACTTCTCTGGGGAGCCTGGGGACATTGCTCTCTCTGACAGCTTTCCAAGTCTCCCCGTGCCTCCCGCAGGTGCCTGCCATGGTGAGGTACATTCACCGATGGCTCCTGGCCAATGATTCTGCCCAGCACAGGCTGGACAAGGCCCTGCTGAAACTCACCAAAGCACAGCCGGCTGACGCAGTCGTGACGCTCCTGCGTGTGGCCCCGTCCTGTGACAGGTATGGGGCCCACCTGCCCAGAGGGCTCAGGCCTCCCAAGCCCATCACCCTGTATCGCCTGGCCCAGGTGTCTGAGCTAGAGAGTTCCAGAACCCTCTGGCTGCTGCCTTTCCCAGCCCTGGCACGTCAGCCCCTTAGCCTGCTGCCATGCTGCCTTGCTGCCCCTCAGGGCCCGTCCTCACACAGCTTGGCTGCCTGGCTGCTGCTGGCAAGGGCCAGTGGGCAGAGGAAGAGCCGGCGCTCAGCCCAGGCCCCTAGGGATGCCCAGGCCACGCTGCTGTGTCTGAGATCCCCCCTGAGACAGAGCTCTAATCCCGCAGAGCTGCCACCTCCATGTGGAAGACCATCATGTGCTCGTCCAGGACCGCGGAGCCAGTGCAGCTGATCCTCCTGGATGTGCTGGGGAGCTGGCCAGAGTACAGCACGTGCACCTCGGATGGGGACAAAACGGCTGTCTTTGCCCTGGCTGTGAGTTTCCGCAACTGGCCTTTGCTGGCCCCAAGGCCGCCTCTCCAGCAGCTCTCCATCCTCCTTCCCCCACTGCATCTGCCTGCCTCAGGCGCTGGCCGGAAACCTGGCCCAGGGCCAGCTTCAGCCCCACCAGGCCCCGTGCTCCCCTGCCAAGGTCTCTCCGGGCCTCTCCCTGCCACGCTCGGGCCCTGCCACACGGACACCTCGGCACTGAGCGCTCTCTCGGGGGGCTTTGTCCTTTGCAGGCGACCGTGGTGATGTGGAAGATCCTCCAAGAGTCCTCTGTCCCACGTGTAGTGAGGCCATATTTCCCCCGCCTTTTTGTTCATCTGCTCTTCCAAGTGTTCTCCAGCACAGAAGAGATGCCAGAGGAGGTCCAAACCTTCTGGAAGGATTGCCTGGAAGAGCACGGTCTTGTCATCAGCCCCAACAGGTGCTCCATCCCACTCCTCCTGTCCCTGCCTGACACGTGGCCTGCAAAGGAGCCAGTGCTGCCAGAGTGACCTGGGCTTTGCTGTGCACACAGGTTTGCAGTGCAGACCCTGAAGTCCCTGCTCTGCCAAAAGCAGTACAAGGATGTGGTGTTGTCAGTGGAAGGCAAGCGTGGCTGGGACACGCTGCTCTGTGCTGACACCCGCCACTATGCCATGGGTCTGCTGGCCAGGTGAGACTCACTTTCTCCCCATTGATCCTGCCATTTGTGCTCTGTGCCCGAGCCGTCCCACACATTCCCCGAGACCCTGGGACACACTGAGGGACAGCTAAGGACACACTGAGGGACGGCCAAGCAGACTGGAAAAGGCTGCGAGGGGAGAGAGCACAGGAGGAGACACCTCCTAAAGGGCCCAGGTCCCCATGCAGAGTGGTGGTAAAAGACCACCAGGCTCTGTAAGCCTGTCCTTGGAGAGATTTGCTCAGCTTCCTGGTCCCTTTTTTGCCCTCCTAGGGAGATGCGCCACGCTTGTCATCGCTTGTGTTCCAGTATTGCACTCCACCTCCTCTGGCTGCTCAGCACACAGGAGCCACACTGGGATCTGCCCGCCCTGGCATTCCTTGTGGAGGTGAGCCGGGTGTCCAGCGCTGCCTGGCTGTGCTGCCTCCCAGCTCTCTGCCCTCTCGTGGCCGCAGACACCTGGGACGGTGCCCGCACCCTGTGCTGCTGCTGCTGCTGCTGCTGCGTCCTGGGCCCAGCCCTGTGCGGCTGCGGGCTCCTGCCGGCCGGCTCCCCCATCACTGGCCTGTGCCTTTCAGGTCCTCGTGTGCCTGGATTCGAGTGAATGTGGCGACAGTGTTGTGAAGGTCTCTTCAAGGTACCTGCAGAGCGAGTGCAGGGAGAGGCGTCGCCTGGCGCTCAGGGCCCTTCTGGAGCTCATTGATGATCCCTCAATGGTGAGAAGGGGGCGGTGGCTGAAGCTGCACTGGGAACGCAGTCGCTTGGCCTGGCCTGGCCTTTGGGCACTGGGGAAGCTGCTCCCAGCTCTCCTGCCTCCTGCTTCAGCTACCCCAGTGCTTCAGGACAGTCCTTTGGCCTCTGGGCCCTGTGGCAGCAGGGTGGGACTTCACAGACTTGTGTTGCGCACAGGCCGAAAGAATGTGGAGCTTGACTGAAAGCCTCATGCGCCTACTGGCCGACAAAGATGCAGAGACAGCTGGGATGACACTCATCACACTCAGCTTTATACTCCTGCACAAACACATGCTGATGTCAACCCCCATTGCCGTGCAGCTGGCTGAGGCACTCCTGCCGCTCTTTGACCACGTAAGGCTCTGTGCCCCCAGCTACAGCCACTGGGTGCTGCCTGGAAACTGTGTGCCCTGTGCATTTCCAGCCCTGTGCCCAGGGCGCCCAGAGGAGCCAATGCTGAGGTGTTTTTTCATTTTTTTTTCGTCTAGGATAATAGCCAGGTACAGCTGCTCTCCATAAAACTCTTCCGAGACATGATGGAGTACTTGGAAGAGAGAGAAAACCCTTTGGAAAGCCCTGTGCAACAGAGCCTGCTTCCACTCTTCTTCCACTGCAATGATGAGAATCAGCATGTGGCAGAGGTGAGGACTCGTGGGCTGCTGCTGTCCGCCTGGCACGGGGCTCGGCTGCCTCCTGCCCTGCGCCTGCTGGACCGCAGCCTCCCGCAGGCCATGGCAGGGGGAGGCGGGTCCCGAGCCCTGGGCTGCGGGGCCATCTCCGCGTCTCTGCTGCTCTCCAGGCTTCTCGGGAAACGCTGCTTTATGCGGTCAAGTTCATCAAGAGGAGGGATCTCAAAAAGCTGCTGAAGGAGCAGAAACTGTGGAAGTTCAGCAAGTGCCTGGTAAGGACGGCCTGGAATCCCCACCTCAGCCAGGAGAAGGCCCCTGAGGGCGGTGCTCAGTGTGCGGGCCGGGCAGCTGTGCCCCTGCGCGCTGCTGCAGCCAGAGGCCGCGCGGGCTCCTCTCCAGGCTCCCGTGGGCCCGAGCCGGGTGCCCATGAAAGCCCGGCCCGGCGGAGCTGCGGGGCAGGGGCGGCACCGCGGCTCCCCGGGCAGCAGCCGGCCCTCTCCCCCTCCCCTCTCGGGAGCCCGGCGCCAGCGGCTGCTGGCCGCGCCTCAGGGCTGTGTGGCCGGGGGAGGCCGGGGCTTGGCGCAGGCAGCGCCCGGCCCAGGGCCTGAGCCCGCGCCAACCCTTCCCTCCTGCCGCTCTCTCCAGCTGGCAGAGGACAGGAGCAGAGCAGCCGAGCACCTGCGCCGAGCCCTGCGCTACCTGGAGAGCCCACAGGAGCCCCTGCGAGAGGCGGCCATCAGCTTCATGGGTGAGTTACGAGCCCGGGCTCCCTTCCCCGGCCCGCCGCAGCTCGGCCCCGGCCCCGCCTGCTGCCCCGGCAGCGGCAGCCGCGCCCGGCGCCGTGGAGCCCCGCCTGGCCTGGGCATTGCTGCTGCCGCCCTCTGACAGCCGTGCCCTGGGGCGACAGCGTGCCGCATGGGCTGAGCTGAGCCCTGCCGGGCCGGCAGCCCGTGTGGCCACAGCGCCGCAGCGGCGCTGGCAGGGAGCTGTGCTGCTGGGGCCATGACAGGCTCTGTGTTCACAGGCATGGCCGGGCGGCACCTGAGGGGGCAGCAGCAAGAGCTGCAGCTGATCTGCGCTGGTGAGTGAGGGCAGCGGGCTGACAGCGGGGCCTGCCGGGGGGAGCTGCAAGCCCTGCCCCGGCTGCGGAGGGCTCTGCTCCCGTGGGCAGAGCACACGGAGATTTCAGGGCCACGCGGGCCATTCGTGGCCAGCAGCTTCGGGCTGATCCCCTTGCTCCCTTCTCCCTCCTGGCCATGGCAAGAGCCGGCTGGGATGGCCCTGGCAGGGGGCTCTTCCTCGGCTCCCTGCAGCTCCAGCTTCTGACCGTGCCTCTGTTCCTCTCTCTCGCAGCCCTTGAAGACAAAACGAACGACGTCAGCCTCGCCGTCGGAAGCCTGGCAATTCAAACGCTGTGCATCGTCAGGTCAGGAGAGCGGGCTCCCATCTCCAGGTTCCAGTGGCTCCAAAATCACCTGCGCAGGGCGTGGAAGACACGGCCTCCTCGTCCGTCATGGCTCGGCTGCCTGCCCTGCCAGAGCTCTGTGGAGGATTGATCCCATAAGCTCTTTTCGCTGGGGCCCCCTGAGTCAAGTTTTATTTTGTTTTTCTTCAAGAATTTTATTTTATTTATTTTTTTTCTTTTTCCATGTAAATACAGATTATGTTAACATACACAGACTCCCAGGATCTTTCTTTTGCTGCCCAGGGTCCGTACGGCATAGGGGAGGAGGGGGAAAAGGATGCTCGCACTCAGCCAGCTGCGCAGGCGTGCAGTGGGCCCGGGGAAATGGCCAGAAACCCCTCGGCCTTTGGTGGTTCTGCTGAAGCCTTTGTGCTGCCCACAGAGCGGCTGGGCAGGGGCCGGAGCTGCGGGGATCCCTGCCAGAGAGGTGCCTGGAGATGGCCACAAGCCCTGGGCCAGGCAGGAAGCGCCAGCCGTGTCCTCCTGCCCGTGTGCTGCCGGCTGCCTTGCTGAGGGCTCCCAGGTGCCTCTGCATGGGGCTGCTCTGGAGCTGCTGTGGGGCTGCGGCGCTGCTGCAGGCCACAAGCAGCCCCCTGGCAGCCGCCTTGTTCCTGCCAGAGTTGACCTGCAAGACGCATCCTGGGCACTCTGCAACTAACAGCATCAGTGTTGCTGGAAACCCAAATGCAGAGAAATCTCAGACCTTTGGTCTTGTCAGCAAAGCTTAGAATTAAGCACAGGGTTTGATCTGAGACCTTGCAAAGGGCTCCCAAACTTAGGTGATAGAAGCGAGAATGCGGATTTCTAGTTTATAGCAGCGACACGGGGAGGAAAGTTGAAGTGGAGGAAAGTTTAGAGTTTTCGAGTTCAAGATCTAGGAAAAAATCCAAGTAGTTACAATGGTAAACAAGAAGTTTAGGATGCAGTGCTGTAGGTTTGTGTGTCATAGCATGACTGGCTAAGGAAGCTTACACTGTCAGCATGATGTGGGAACCCAGGAAATTCCTCTGACTGCCCTGCAGGACTCGAGACCCTGTCAGAGGGCTCAGAGAGCTTGGCACAGAGCCCAAGACCCCTGTGCCTTTGATTTAGCCCTTGGAAAAAACAATCCCCAACCTTGTATGAAGAATGACCAGCCACAAAAGTTGAAGTAGAATGATAGTGAATTTATCCCAGAGTGGAAAACTAGATTTTGAGGGTTTTTAGAATGGGGCTTCAGGGGGCCAGATGGAGCAATCTGGGCACGTCCAGCCTTTCTCCTTCTTCTTGGCCTCCATCTTCTGCTGTGATGTTGGCATTTGAGATTGGTCTAGAGTAGAAGCTCGCTGTCCGACATAGACAATAGGGATTGGAAAGTAATTGTAACTGTTGTACAGGTAGTTTTTAGTAGAAAAAGATAACACCACCCCAGAGGAGGCAGAGTGCCTTAGACTGTCTTGCTGAGCGGACCTCGGCAGGACAGGAGAAAGAATTTTATAGATAAGATACAATCAACAACCTTGAGACTGAGAAATGAAGAGCTCTGACTCCTTCTTCCACCACCGGGCTGGGAAAAGAGACTTTCTAACTTATCTCGCGGTCACTCTGACCAGCTAGACACTCCGAGAGCATGAGTCCGTAAGATGAAATCTTGAAGATTGGGTCCAAAACATAAAAATCCTTGTTGGCCGTGTCTTCTTGGCCAAGAAATCCTTCAAAGCTCTTGTAACTACAAGTCTTGTGGCCCTGTGAGCCATGCGGTGGAGATGTGAGCCCAACTCACCCTTCCTGCCTATGTAGAAGAGAAGAAAAAGCAATGGCATCATCTAAAAAACTCAGAGGTCCGCTCTCTAGCTCGTTCCAAACTCCTTCAACTCCCCAAAAGTGGGATTTAGCTACAAATAGATGACAAGGACTCTCAGGGCTGCCTCTCTGACTCCAGAGCGGCTGCTTTAGAATCTTTCACATAACCCTGTGTAGTCAGGTGCCAGAAATGGATCATTTGAAGAAACTTTCCCAACTGACTTGCATGGAGGCTTGTTTGAAGGGTGTTTGAAGAGAAAGTTTCCCAGAAGAGGTCTGGGCTTTGGCCTAGCTGTGTCCCCTGCTGACTGTGAAGTGTGCCATCAGCTGCAGGGCTATCCCGGCTAAAAAATATCATCGAGTCACTTGGACTTGCTCTTTTTGGCCTATAAAAGCTGGACCCACTTTCGGGGCAAATTTGGAGAGTTCATCTATGGGTGGATGGAACACCTAGGATTTTCCCAGTTGCTGGGAATGGTTCTTAAGGTCCCTGGAGTAAAACGGGGCTTCTCAGCAACTGCGCATCGTCAAGATGACAAAGAATTGTCTTGGTTTGAAGAGAGAGGTGTCTGCTAAGGAAGGCAGAAGTCTTCTCTGGAATGGAAAATGTAAATCCCCTCCCTTCAAATGATTCTCATTTAGAAATTCAAATGCTCTCAGGGAAAGATATGGGGATAGGCCTGAGCCCGCAGAGCAGGGCGGCCTTTGCTTATGGTCTGAGCCCTTCCTAAAGATTCTGTCAGGCTGTCTTAGACACCTGGGGCCAGGGATTCCTTCCAAGCTGGGCCACTTTAGCAGGGCTGGGGCCGGCCCCAGGGCAGGAGGCAGTGTGTGCAAGGGCCCTGGGTGGCACGCTGCAGCACGGTCACCGTGCCATGGAACGGAACCCGGTCTCCAAGGCCCCTTTGTGACACGTGGGAAATAGAAGCTTGCCCGGTGCTGGGAGCAAACAGCGGGGCACAACGGGACAGAGCAGTGCTGTGAGGAGCCCCCACACAGCGCACTCGTTCCCGTCTGACCAGGAGCTTTTCTGCAGCGTTCTTCCTGCAGCTGAGCTCAAGGCCAGAGCACAGGACTCGGTGACCCGTGGCCTTCCAAGCCTTCTATTCTGCAGCTGCCCCCAAGGGCAGAGCGTGGGACTTGGTGCCCTGGAGCTTTCCCAGGGCACCTCTCCTGCAAGTAGCTCCAGCCACAGACATGGAGCAGAGACCCCCGAGAGTGCCCAAGATGGCCTGGGTGGAGGAGGAGGAAGGCGGCCCTGGAGCAGCCCCAGCACGGGAGACTGAAGAGGTGGTGCCCTTCCATCCACCACAGGGGGGTGAGTGGCAGAACTGGGCTGCAGGCCTGGAGCCTGCAGCCAACTTGGCCCCATGCCATGCCATGCCATGCCATGCCATGCCATGCCATGCCATGCCATGCAATCCCCTGGGGAAATGCCCACGGACAGGCCGGAAGAGGCGCCAGGCAGACACCCCTCAGCGGTCTCGCTCCATCCCCCTGGGGCATCGCAGGGCTCTCCCTGCCTGGGGAGTGCAGGGCTGGGCCGTGTTCTCCGGCCTCTCCCGCAGCCCCTCAGCTCTGGCTGCGCTCCCTCTTTGCCAGATGAAGCTGTGGAGCGCACATATGAGCAGGAATCCAGCCGTGGCCGCTTCCATCGAACAGCGCAGGTACCTGCAGCCACCCCCACCCGGGCTGGGCCTGCTGTCCCTGCTCAGCCCAGCACCGTGTGTGCAGCACTCCATGCAACATCCGCGGCTTCTTGCCCTTCTCCTACAGCTCGTCTGCCACTTCATCCGGAGCATTCGGCAGGAAGCGACCCGCACCATGGGCACTGGGCTCACAGCTCACTCCGAGCTCCTCAAGCATGAGACCAGTGCCGCCCTGCTGGATTTGCTCCTGGAGAAGGGTGTTGCCAGGCCAGAACAAGTAAGCAGCCTGGGGCCAGGCTTCAGTTCCCCCAGGAGTCACGTGGCTTCCCCAGCCACGCCTGCTGCTCCCTCAGAGCCTTTGAGGCCATGGCAGTGCGCTGGCAAGGAAAGCACTTCTCTGGGGAGCCTGGGGACATTGCTCTCTCTGGCAGCTTTCCAAGTCTCCCCGTGCCTCCCGCAGGTGCCTGCCATGGTGAGGTACATTCACCGATGGCTCCTGGCCAATGATTCTGCCCAGCACAGGCTGGACAAGGCCCTGCTGAAACTCACCAAAGCACAGCCGGCTGACGCAGTCGTGACGCTCCTGCGTGTGGCCCCGTCCTGTGACAGGTATGGGGCCCACCTGCCCAGAGGGCTCAGGCCTCCCAAGCCCATCACCCTGTATCGCCTGGCCCAGGTGTCTGAGCTAGAGAGTTCCAGAACCCTCTGGCTGCTGCCTTTCCCAGCCCTGGCACGTCAGCCCCTTAGCCTGCTGCCATGCTGCCTTGCTGCCCCTCAGGGCCCGTCCTCACACAGCTTGGCTGCCTGGCTGCTGCTGGCAAGGGCCAGTGGGCAGAGGAAGAGCCGGCGCTCAGCCCAGGCCCCTAGGGATGCCCAGGCCACGCTGCTGTGTCTGAGATCCCCCCTGAGACAGAGCTCTAATCCCGCAGAGCTGCCACCTCCATGTGGAAGACCATCATGTGCTCGTCCAGGACCGCGGAGCCAGTGCAGCTGATCCTCCTGGATGTGCTGGGGAGCTGGCCAGAGTACAGCACGTGCACCTTGGATGGGGACAAAACGGCTGTCTTTGCCCTGGCTGTGAGTTTCCGCAACTGGCCTTTGCTGGCCCCAAGGCCGCCTCTCCAGCAGCTCTCCATCCTCCTTCCCCCACTGCATCTGCCTGCCTCAGGCGCTGGCCGGAAACCTGGCCCAGGGCCAGCTTCAGCCCCACCAGGCCCCGTGCTCCCCTGCCAAGGTCTCTCCGGGCCTCTCCCTGCCACGCTCGGGCCCTGCCACACGGACACCTCGGCACTGAGCGCTCTCTCGGGGGGCTTTGTCCTTTGCAGGCGACCGTGGTGATGTGGAAGATCCTCCAAGAGTCCTCTGTCCCACGTGTAGTGAGGCCATATTTCCCCCGCCTTTTTGTTCATCTGCTCTTCCAAGTGTTCTCCAGCACAGAAGAGATGCCAGAGGAGGTCCAAACCTTCTGGAAGGATTGCCTGGAAGAGCACGGTCTTGTCATCAGCCCCAACAGGTGCTCCATCCCACTCCTCCTGTCCCTGCCTGACACGTGGCCTGCAAAGGAGCCAGTGCTGCCAGAGTGACCTGGGCTTTGCTGTGCACACAGGTTTGCAGTGCAGACCCTGAAGTCCCTGCTCTGCCAAAAGCAGTACAAGGATGTGGTGTTGTCAGTGGAAGGCAAGCGTGGCTGGGACACGCTGCTCTGTGCTGACACCCGCCACTATGCCATGGGTCTGCTGGCCAGGTGAGACTCACTTTCTCCCCATTGATCCTGCCATTTGTGCTCTGTGCCCGAGCCGTCCCACACATTCCCCGAGACCCTGGGACACACTGAGGGACAGCTAAGGACACACTGAGGGACGGCCAAGCAGACTGGAAAAGGCTGCGAGGGGAGAGAGCACAGGAGGAGACACCTCCTAAAGGGCCCAGGTCCCCATGCAGAGTGGTGGTAAAAGACCACCAGGCTCTGTAAGCCTGTCCTTGGAGAGATTTGCTCAGCTTCCTGGTCCCTTTTTTGCCCTCCTAGGGAGATGCGCCACGCTTGTCATCGCTTGTGTTCCAGTATTGCACTCCACCTCCTCTGGCTGCTCAGAACACAGGAGCCACACTGGGATCTGCCCGCCCTGGCATTCCTTGTGGAGGTGAGCCGGGTGTCCAGCGCTGCCTGGCTGTGCTGCCTCCCAGCTCTCTGCCCTCTCGTGGCCGCAGACACCTGGGACGGTGCCCGCACCCTGTGCTGCTGCTGCTGCTGCTGCTGCGTCCTGGGCCCAGCCCTGTGCGGCTGCGGGCTCCTGCCGGCCGGCTCCCCCATCACTGGCCTGTGCCTTTCAGGTCCTCGTGTGCCTGGATTCTAGTGAATGTGGCGACAGTGTTGTGAAGGTCTCTTCAAGGTACCTGCAGAGCGAGTGCAGGGAGAGGCGTCGCCTGGCGCTCAGGGCCCTTCTGGAGCTCATTGATGATCCCTCAATGGTGAGAAGGGGGCGGTGGCTGAAGCTGCACTGGGAACGCAGTCGCATGGCCTGGCCTGGCCTTTGGGCACTGGGGCAGCTGCTCCCAGCTCTCCTGCCTCCTGCTTCAGCTACCCCAGTGCTTCAGGACAGTCCTTTGGCCTCTGGGCCCTGTGGCAGCAGGGTGGGACTTCACAGACTTGTGTTGCGCACAGGCCGAAAGAATGTGGAGCTTGACCGAAAGCCTCATGCGCCTACTGGCGGACAAAGATGCAGAGACAGCTGGGATGACACTCATCACACTCAGCTTTATACTCCTGCACAAACACATGCTGATGTCCACCCCCATTGCCGTGCAGCTGGCTGAGGCACTCCTGCCGCTCTTTGACCACGTAAGGCTCTGTGCTCCCAGCTACAGCCACTGGGTGCTGCCTGGAAACTGTGTGCCCTGTGCATTTCCAGCCCTGTGCCCAGGGTGCCCGGAGGAGCCAATGCTGAGGTGTTTTTTCATTTTTTCTTCATCTAGGATAATAGCCAGGTACAGCTGCTCTCCATAAAACTCTTCCGAGACATGATGGAGTACTTGGAAGAGAGAGAAAACCCTTTGGAAAGCCCTGTGCAACAGAGCCTGCTTCCACTCTTCTTCCACTGCAATGATGAGAATCAGCATGTGGCAGAGGTGAGGACTCGTGGGCTGCTGCTGTCCGCCTGGCACGGGGCTCGGCTGCCTCCTGCCCTGCGCCTGCTGGACCGCAGCCTCCCGCAGGCCATGGCAGGGGGAGGCGGGTCCCGAGCCCTGGGCTGCGGGGCCATCTCCGCGTCTCTGCTGCTCTCCAGGCTTCTCGGGAAACGCTGCTTTATGCGGTCAAGTTCATCAAGAGGAGGGATCTCAAAAAGCTGCTGAAGGAGCAGAAACTGTGGAAGTTCAGCAAGTGCCTGGTAAGGACGGCCTGGAATCCCCACCTCAGCCAGGAGAAGGCCCCTGAGGGCGGTGCTCAGTGTGCGGGCCGGGCAGCTGTGCCCCTGCGCGCTGCTGCAGCCAGAGGCCGCGCGGGCTCCTCTCCAGGCTCCCGTGGGCCCGAGCCGGGTGCCCATGAAAGCCCGGCCCGGCGGAGCTGCGGGGCAGGGGCGGCACCGCGGCTCCCCGGGCAGCAGCCGGCCCTCTCCCCCTCCCCTCTCGGGAGCCCGGCGCCAGCGGCTGCTGGCCGCGCCTCAGGGCTGTGTGGCCGGGGGAGGCCGGGGCTTGGCGCAGGCAGCGCCCGGCCCAGGGCCTGAGCCCGCGCCAACCCTTCCCTCCTGCCGCTCTCTCCAGCTGGCAGAGGACAGGAGCAGAGCAGCCGAGCACCTGCGCCGAGCCCTGCGCTACCTGGAGAGCCCACAGGAGCCCCTGCGAGAGGCGGCCATCAGCTTCATGGGTGAGTTACGAGCCCGGGCTCCCTTCCCCGGCCCGCCGCAGCTCGGCCCCGGCCCCGCCTGCTGCCCCGGCAGCGGCAGCCGCGCCCGGCGCCGTGGAGCCCCGCCTGGCCTGGGCATTGCTGCTGCCGCCCTCTGACAGCCGTGCCCTGGGGCGACAGCGTGCCGCATGGGCTGAGCTGAGCCCTGCCGGGCCGGCAGCCCGTGTGGCCACAGCGCCGCAGCGGCGCTGGCAGGGAGCTGTGCTGCTGGGGCCATGACAGGCTCTGTGTTCACAGGCATGGCCGGGCGGCACCTGAGGGGGCAGCAGCAAGAGCTGCAGCTGATCTGCGCTGGTGAGTGAGGGCAGCGGGCTGACAGCGGGGGCTGCCGGGGGGAGCTGCAAGCCTTGCCCCGGCTGCAGTGGGCTCTGCTCCCGTGGGCAGAGCACACGGAGATTTCAGGGCCACGCGGGCCATTCGTGGCCAGCAGCTTCGGGTTGATCCCCTTGCTCCCTTCTCCCTCCTGGCCATGGCAAGAGCCGGCTGGGATGGCCCTGGCAGGGGGCTCTTCCTCGGCTCCCTGCAGCTCCAGCTTCTGACCGTGCCTCTGTTCCTCTCTCTCGCAGCCCTTGAAGACAAAACGAACGACGTCAGCCTCGCCGTCGGAAGCCTGGCAATTCAAACGCTGTGCATCGTCAGGTCAGGAGAGCGGGCTCCCATCTCCAGGTTCCAGTGGCTCCAAAATCACCTGCGCAGGGCGTGGAAGACACGGCCTCGTCCGTCATGGCTCAGCTGCCTGCCCTGCCAGGGCTCTGTGGAGAACTGATCCCAGAAGCTGTTTTTGTTGTGGCCACCTGAGTCAGGTGGAATTTTCCGTTTCTTCAAGAATTTTTGTTTCTTTTTTTTTTTTTTTTCTTTTACCATGTAAATATAGACTATGTTAACATACACAGACTCCCAGGATCTTTCTTTTGCTGCCCAGGGTCCGTATGGCATAGGGGAGGAGGGGGAAAAGGATGCTCGCACTCAGCCAGCTGCGCAGTGGGCCCGGGGAAATGGCCAGAAACCCCTTGGCCTTTGGTGGTTCTGCTGAAGCCTTTGTGCTGCCCACAGAGCGGCTGGGCAGGGGCCGGAGCTGCGGGGATCCCTGCCAGAGAGGTGCCTGGAGACGGCCACAAGCCCTGGGCCAGGCAGGAAGCGCCAGCCGTGTCCTCCTGCCCGTGTGCTGCCGGCTGCCTTGCTGAGGGCTCCCAGGTGCCTCTGCATGGGGCTGCTCTGGAGCTGCTGTGGGGCTGCGGCGCTGCTGCCGGGCAGCTTGGCCGGGCTGGGGCAGCCCCTGAGGGGCTGGGCCGCTGGCAAGCCGTGGGCAATGGGCTGTCAGAGGCCACAAGCAGCCCCCTGGCAGCCGCCTTGTTCCTGCCAGAGTTGACCTGCAAGACGCATCCTGGGCGCTCTGCAACTAACAGCATCAGTGTTGTTGGAAACCCAAATGCAGAGAAATCTCAGACCTTTGGTCTTGTCAGCAAAGCTTAGAATTAAACACAGGATTTGATCTGAGACCTTGCAAAGGGCTCCCAAACTTAGGTGCTAGGAGCGAGAATGCGCATTTCCAGTTTATAGCAGCGACACGGGGAGGAAAGTTGAAGTGGAGGAAAGTTTAGAGTTTTCGAGTTCAAGATCTAGGAAAAAATCCAAGTAGTTACAATGGTAAACAAGAAGTTTAGGATGCAGTGCTGTAGGTTTGTGTGTCATAGCATGACTGGCTAAGGAAGCTTACACTGTCAGCATGATGTGGGAACCCAGGAAATTCCTCTGGCTGCCCTGCAGGACTCGAGACCCTGTCAGAGGGCTCAGAGAGCTTGGCACAGAGCCCAAGACCCCTGTGCCTTTGATTTAGCCCTTGGAAAAAACAATCCCCAACCTTGTATGAAGAATGACCAGCCACAAAAGTTGAAGTAGAATGATAGTGAATTTATCCCAGAGTGGAAAACTAGATTTTGAGGGTTTTTAGAATGGGGCTTCAGGGGGCCAGATGGAGCAATCTGGGCACGTCCAGCCTTTCTCCTTCTTCTTGGCCTCCATCTTCTGCTGTGATGTTGGCATTTGAGATTGGTCTAGAGTAGAAGCTCGCTGTCCGACATAGACAATAGGGATTGGAAAGTAATTGTAACTGTTGTACAGGTAGTTTTTAGTAGAAAAAGATAACACCACCCCAGAGGAGGCAGAGTGCCTTAGACTGTCTTGCTGAGCGGACCTCGGCAGGACAGGAGAAAGAATTTTATAGATAAGATACAATCAACAACCTTGAGACTGAGAAATGAAGAGCTCTGACTCCTTCTTCCACCACCGGGCTGGGAAAAGAGACTTTCTAACTTATCTCGCGGTCACTCTGACCAGCTAGACACTCCGAGAGCATGAGTCCGTAAGATGAAATCTTGAAGATTGGGTCCAAAACATAAAAATCCTTGTTGGCCGTGTCTTCTTGGCCAAGAAATCCTTCAAAGCTCTTGTAACTACAAGTCTTGTGGCCCTGTGAGCCATGCGGTGGAGATGTGAGCCCAACTCACCCTTCCTGCCTATGTAGAAGAGAAGAAAAAGCAATGGCATCATCTAAAAAACTCAGAGGTCCGCTCTCTAGCTCGTTCCAAACTCCTTCAACTCCCCAAAAGTGGGATTTAGCTACAAATAGATGACA
Organism: Zonotrichia albicollis; assembly: GCF_047830755.1. Classification (NCBI taxonomy): domain Eukaryota; kingdom Metazoa; phylum Chordata; class Aves; order Passeriformes; family Passerellidae; genus Zonotrichia; species Zonotrichia albicollis. Next base: position 4,028,516 of record NC_133850.1, read on the forward strand.
AGGACTCTCAGGGCTGCCTCTCTGACTCCAGAGCGGCTGCTTTAGAATCTTTCACATAACCCTGTGTAGTCAGGTGCCAGAAATGGATCATTTGAAGAAACTTTCCCAACTGACTTGCATGGAGGCTTGTTTGAAGGGTGTTTGAAGAGAAAGTTTCCCAGAAGAGGTCTGGGCTTTGGCCTAGCTGTGTCCCCTGCTGACTGTGAAGTGTGCCATCAGCTGCAGGGCTATCCCGGCTAAAAAATATCATCGAGTCACTTGGACTTGCTCTTTTTGGCCTATAAAAGCTGGACCCACTTTCGGGGCAAATTTGGAGAGTTCATCTATGGGTGGATGGAACACCTAGGATTTTCCCAGTTGCTGGGAATGGTTCTTAAGGTCCCTGGAGTAAAATGGGGCTTCCCAGCAACTGCGCATCGTCAAGATGACAAAGAATTGTCTTGGTTTGAAGAGAGAGGTGTCTGCTAAGGAAGGCAGAAGTCTTCTCTGGAATGGAAAATGTAAATCCCCTCCCTTCAAATGATTCTCATTTAGAAATTCAAATACTCTCGGGGAAAGATATGGGGATAGGCCTGAGCCCGCAGAGCAGGGCGGCCTTTGCTTATGGTCTGAGCCCTTCCTAAAGATTCTGTCAGGCTGTCTTAGACACCTGGGGCCAGGGATTCCTTCCAAGCTGGGCCACTTTAGCGGGGCTGGGGCCGGCCCCAGGACAGGAGGCAGTGTGTGCAAGGGCCCTGGGTGGCACGCTGCAGCACGGTCGTCACCGTGCCATGGAACGGAACCCGGTCTCCAAGGCCCCTTTGTGACACGTGGGAAATAGAAGCTTGCCCGGTGCTGGGAGCAAACAGCGGGGCACAACGGGACAGAGCAGTGCTGTGAGGAGCCCCCACACAGCGCACTCGTTCCCGTCTGACCAGGAGCTTTTCTGCAGCGTTCTTCCTGCAGCTGAGCTCAAGGCCAGAGCACAGGACTCGGTGACCCGTGGCCTTCCAAGGCTTCTATTCTGCAGCTGCCCTCAAGGGCAGAGCGTGGGACTTGGTGCCCTGGAGCTTTCCCAGGGCACCTCTCCTGCAAGTAGCTCCAGCCATAGACATGGAGCAGAGACCCCTGAGAGTGCCCAAGATGGCCTGGGTGGAGGAGGAGGAAGGCGGCCCTGGAGCAGCCCCAGCACAGGAGACTGAAGAGGTGGTGCCCTTCCATCCACCACAGGGGGGTGAGTGGCAGAACTGGGCTGCAGGCCTGGAGCCTGCAGCCAACTTGGCCCCATGCCATGCCATGCCATGCAATCCCCTGGGGAAATGCCCACGGACAGGCCGGAAGAGGCGCCAGGCAGACACCCCTCAGCGGCCTCGCTCCATCCCCCTGGGGCATCGCAGGGCTCTCCCTGCCTGGGGAGTGCAGGGCTGGGCTGTGTTCTCCGGCCTCTCCCGCAGCCCCTCAGCTCTGGCTGCGCTCCCTCTTTGCCAGATGAAGCTGTGGAGCGCACACATGAGCAGGAATCCAGCCGTGGCCGCTTCCATCGAACAGCGCAGGTACCTGCAGCCACCCCCACCCGGGCTGGGCCTGCTGTCCCTGCTCAGCCCAGCACCGTGTGTGCAGCACTCCATGCAACATCCGCGGCTTCTTGCCCTTCTCCTACAGCTCGTCTGCCACTTCATCCGGAGCATTCGGCAGGAAGAGACCCGCACCATGGGCACTGGGCTCACAGCTCACTCCGAGCTCCTCAAGCATGAGACCAGTGCCGCCCTGCTGGATTTGCTCCTGGAGAAGGGTGTTGCCAGGCCAGAACAAGTAAGCAGCCTGGGGCCAGGCTTCAGTTCCCCCAGGAGTCACGTGGCTTCCCCAGCCACGCCTGCTGCTCCCTCAGAGCCTTTGAGGCCATGGCAGTGCGCTGGCAAGGAAAGCACTTCTCTGGGGAGCCTGGGGACATTGCTCTCTCTGGCAGCTTTCCAAGTCTCCCCGTGCCTCCCGCAGGTGCCTGCCATGGTGAGGTACATTCACCGATGGCTCCTGGCCAATGATTCTGCCCAGCACAGGCTGGACAAGGCCCTGCTGAAACTCACCAAAGCACAGCCGGCTGACGCAGTCGTGACGCTCCTGCGTGTGGCCCCGTCCTGTGACAGGTATGGGGCCCACCTGCCCAGAGGGCTCAGGCCTCCCAAGCCCATCACCCTGTATCGCCTGGCCCAGGTGTCTGAGCTAGAGAGTTCCAGAACCCTCTGGCTGCTGCCTTTCCCAGCCCTGGCACGTCAGCCCCTTAGCCTGCTGCCATGCTGCCTTGCTGCCCCTCAGGGCCCGTCCTCACACAGCTTGGCTGCCTGGCTGCTGCTGGCAAGGGCCAGTGGGCAGAGGAAGAGCCGGCGCTCAGCCCAGGCCCCTAGGGATGCCCAGGCCACGCTGCTGTGTCTGAGATCCCCCCTGAGACAGAGCTCTAATCCCGCAGAGCTGCCACCTCCATGTGGAAGACCATCATGTGCTCGTCCAGGACCGCGGAGCCAGTGCAGCTGATCCTCCTGGATGTGCTGGGGAGCTGGCCAGAGTACAGCACGTGCACCTCGGATGGGGACAAAACGGCTGTCTTTGCCCTGGCTGTGAGTTTCCGCAACTGGCCTTTGCTGGCCCCAAGGCCGCCTCTCCAGCAGCTCTCCATCCTCCTTCCCCCACTGCATCTGCCTGCCTCAGGCGCTGGCCGGAAACCTGGCCCAGGGCCAGCTTCAGCCCCACCAGGCCCCGTGCTCCCCTGCCAAGGTCTCTCCGGGCCTCTCCCTGCCACGCTCGGGCCCTGCCACACGGACACCTCGGCACTGAGCGCTCTCTCGGGGGGCTTTGTCCTTTGCAGGCGACCGTGGTGATGTGGAAGATCCTCCAAGAGTCCTCTGTCCCACGTGTAGTGAGGCCATATTTCCCCCGCCTTTTTGTTCATCTGCTCTTCCAAGTGTTCTCCAGCACAGAAGAGATGCCAGAGGAGGTCCAAACCTTCTGGAAGGATTGCCTGGAAGAGCACGGTCTTGTCATCAGCCCCAACAGGTGCTCCATCCCACTCCTCCTGTCCCTGCCTGACACGTGGCCTGCAAAGGAGCCAGTGCTGCCAGAGTGACCTGGGCTTTGCTGTGCACACAGGTTTGCAGTGCAGACCCTGAAGTCCCTGCTCTGCCAAAAGCAGTACAAGGATGTGGTGTTGTCAGTGGAAGGCAAGCGTGGCTGGGACACGCTGCTCTGTGCTGACACCCGCCACTATGCCATGGGTCTGCTGGCCAGGTGAGACTCACTTTCTCCCCGTTGATCCTGCCATTTGTGCTCTGTGCCCGAGCCGTCCCACACATTCCCCGAGACCCTGGGACACACTGAGGGACAGCTAAGGACACACTGAGGGACGGCCAAGCAGACTGGAAAAGGCTGCGAGGGGAGAGAGCACAGGAGGAGACACCTCCTAAAGGGCCCAGGTCCCCATGCAGAGTGGTGGTAAAAGACCACCAGGCTCTGTAAGCCTGTCCTTGGAGAGATTTGCTCAGCTTCCTGGTCCCTTTTTTGCCCTCCTAGGGAGATGCGCCACGCTTGTCATCGCTTGTGTTCCAGTATTGCACTCCACCTCCTCTGGCTGCTCAGCACACAGGAGCCACACTGGGATCTGCCCGCCCTGGCATTCCTTGTGGAGGTGAGCCGGGTGTCCAGCGCTGCCTGGCTGTGCTGCCTCCCAGCTCTCTGCCCTCTCGTGGCCGCAGACACCTGGGACGGTGCCCGCACCCTGTGCTGCTGCTGCTGCTGCTGCTGCGTCCTGGGCCCAGCCCTGTGCGGCTGCGGGCTCCTGCCGGCCGGCTCCCCCATCACTGGCCTGTGCCTTTCAGGTCCTCGTGTGCCTGGATTCGAGTGAATGTGGCGACAGTGTTGTGAAGGTCTCTTCAAGGTACCTGCAGAGCGAGTGCAGGGAGAGGCGTCGCCTGGCGCTCAGGGCCCTTCTGGAGCTCATTGATGATCCCTCAATGGTGAGAAGGGGGCGGTGGCTGAAGCTGCACTGGGAACGCAGTCGCTTGGCCTGGCCTGGCCTTTGGGCACTGGGGAAGCTGCTCCCAGCTCTCCTGCCTCCTGCTTCAGCTACCCCAGTGCTTCAGGACAGTCCTTTGGCCTCTGGGCCCTGTGGCAGCAGGGTGGGACTTCACAGACTTGTGTTGCGCACAGGCCGAAAGAATGTGGAGCTTGACTGAAAGCCTCATGCGCCTACTGGCCGACAAAGATGCAGAGACAGCTGGGATGACACTCATCACACTCAGCTTTATACTCCTGCACAAACACATGCTGATGTCAACCCCCATTGCCGTGCAGCTGGCTGAGGCACTCCTGCCGCTCTTTGACCACGTAAGGCTCTGTGCCCCCAGCTACAGCCACTGGGTGCTGCCTGGAAACTGTGTGCCCTGTGCATTTCCAGCCCTGTGCCCAGGGCGCCCAGAGGAGCCAATGCTGAGGTGTTTTTTCATTTTTTTTTCGTCTAGGATAATAGCCAGGTACAGCTGCTCTCCATAAAACTCTTCCGAGACATGATGGAGTACTTGGAAGAGAGAGAAAACCCTTTGGAAAGCCCTGTGCAACAGAGCCTGCTTCCACTCTTCTTCCACTGCAATGATGAGAATCAGCATGTGGCAGAGGTGAGGACTCGTGGGCTGCTGCTGTCCGCCTGGCACGGGGCTCGGCTGCCTCCTGCCCTGCGCCTGCTGGACCGCAGCCTCCCGCAGGCCATGGCAGGGGGAGGCGGGTCCCGAGCCCTGGGCTGCGGGGCCATCTCCGCGTCTCTGCTGCTCTCCAGGCTTCTCGGGAAACGCTGCTTTATGCGGTCAAGTTCATCAAGAGGAGGGATCTCAAAAAGCTGCTGAAGGAGCAGAAACTGTGGAAGTTCAGCAAGTGCCTGGTAAGGACGGCCTGGAATCCCCACCTCAGCCAGGAGAAGGCCCCTGAGGGCGGTGCTCAGTGTGCGGGCCGGGCAGCTGTGCCCCTGCGCGCTGCTGCAGCCAGAGGCCGCGCGGGCTCCTCTCCAGGCTCCCGTGGGCCCGAGCCGGGTGCCCATGAAAGCCCGGCCCGGCGGAGCTGCGGGGCAGGGGCGGCACCGCGGCTCCCCGGGCAGCAGCCGGCCCTCTCCCCCTCCCCTCTCGGGAGCCCGGCGCCAGCGGCTGCTGGCCGCGCCTCAGGGCTGTGTGGCCGGGGGAGGCCGGGGCTTGGCGCAGGCAGCGCCCGGCCCAGGGCCTGAGCCCGCGCCAACCCTTCCCTCCTGCCGCTCTCTCCAGCTGGCAGAGGACAGGAGCAGAGCAGCCGAGCACCTGCGCCGAGCCCTGCGCTACCTGGAGAGCCCACAGGAGCCCCTGCGAGAGGCGGCCATCAGCTTCATGGGTGAGTTACGAGCCCGGGCTCCCTCCCCGGCCCGCCGCAGCTCGGCCCCGGCCCCGCCTGCTGCCCCGGCAGCGGCAGCCGCGCCCGGCGCCGTGGAGCCCCGCCTGGCCTGGGCATTGCTGCTGCCGCCCTCTGACAGCCGTGCCCTGGGGCGACAGCGTGCCGCATGGGCTGAGCTGAGCCCTGCCGGGCCGGCAGCCCGTGTGGCCACAGCGCCGCAGCGGCGCTGGCAGGGAGCTGTGCTGCTGGGGCCATGACAGGCTCTGTGTTCACAGGCATGGCCGGGCGGCACCTGAGGGGACAGCAGCAAGAGCTGCAGCTGATCTGCGCTGGTGAGTGAGGGCAGCGGGCTGACAGCGGGGGCTGCCGGGGGGAGCTGCAAGCCCTGCCCCGGCTGCGGAGGGCTCTGCTCCCGTGGGCAGAGCACACGGAGATTTCAGGGCCACGCGGGCCATTCGTGGCCAGCAGCTTCGGGTTGATCCCCTTGCTCCCTTCTCCCTCCTGGCCATGGCAAGAGCCGGCTGGGATGGCTCTGGCAGGGGGCTCTTCCTCGGCTCCCTGCAGCTCCAGCTTCTGACCGTGCCTCTGTTCCTCTCTCTCGCAGCCCTTGAAGACAAAACGAACGACGTCAGCCTCGCCGTCGGAAGCCTGGCAATTCAAACGCTGTGCATCGTCAGGTCAGGAGAGCGGGCTCCCATCTCCAGGTTCCAGTGGCTCCAAAATCACCTGCGCAGGGCGTGGAAGACACGGCCTCGTCCGTCATGGCTCGGCTGCCTGCCCTGCCAGGGCTCTGTGGAGAACTGATCCCAGAAGCTGTTTTTGTTGTGGCCGCCTGAGTCAGGTGGAATTATCCGTTTCTTCAAGAATTTTTGTTTCTTTTTTTTTTTTTTTCTTTTACCATGTAAATATAGACTATGTTAACATACACAGACTCCCAGGATCTTTCTTTTGCTGCCCAGGGTCCGTACGGCATAGGGGAGGAGGGGGAAAAGGATGCTCGCACTCAGCCAGCTGCGCAGTGGGCCCAGGGAAATGGCCAGAAACCCCTCGGCCTTTGGTGGTTCTGCTGAAGCCTTTGTGCTGCCCACAGAGCGGCTGGGCAGGGGCCGGAGCTGCGGGGATCCCTGCCAGAGAGGTGCCTGGAGATGGCCACAAGCCCTGGGCCAGGCAGGAAGCGCCAGCCGTGTCCTCCTGCCCGTGTGCTGCCGGCTGCCTTGCTGAGGGCTCCCAGGTGCCTCTGCATGGGGCTGCTCTGGAGCTGCTGTGGGGCTGCGGCGCTGCTGCCGGGCAGCTTGGCCGGGCTGGGGCAGCCCCTGAGGGGCTGGGCCGCTGGCAAGCCGTGGGCAATGGGCTGTCAGAGGCCACAAGCAGCCCCCTGGCAGCCGCCTTGTTCCTGCCAGAGTTGACCTGCAAGACGCATCCTGGGCACTCTGCAACTAACAGCATCAGTGTTGCTGGAAACCCAAATGCAGAGAAATCTCAGACCTTTGGTCTTGTCAGCAAAGCTTAGAATTAAGCACAGGGTTTGATCTGAGACCTTGCAAAGGGCTCCCAAACTTAGGTGATAGAAGCGAGAATGCGGATTTCTAGTTTATAGCAGCGACACGGGGAGGAAAGTTGAAGTGGAGGAAAGTTTAGAGTTTTCGAGTTCAAGATCTAGGAAAAAATCCAAGTAGTTACAATGGTAAACAAGAAGTTTAGGATGCAGTGCTGTAGGTTTGTGTGTCATAGCATGACTGGCTAAGGAAGCTTACACTGTCAGCATGATGTGGGAACCCAGGAAATTCCTCTGACTGCCCTGCAGGACTCGAGACCCTGTCAGAGGGCTCAGAGAGCTTGGCACAGAGCCCAAGACCCCTGTGCCTTTGATTTAGCCCTTGGAAAAAACAATCCCCAACCTTGTATGAAGAATGACCAGCCACAAAAGTTGAAGTAGAATGATAGTGAATTTATCCCAGAGTGGAAAACTAGATTTTGAGGGTTTTTAGAATGGGGCTTCAGGGGGCCAGATGGAGCAATCTGGGCACGTCCAGCCTTTCTCCTTCTTCTTGGCCTCCATCTTCTGCTGTGATGTTGGCATTTGAGATTGGTCTAGAGTAGAAGCTCGCTGTCCGACATAGACGATAGGGATTGGAAAGTAATTGTAACTGTTGTACAGGTAGTTTTTAGTAGAAAAAGATAACACCACCCCAGAGGAGGCAGAGTGCCTTAGACTGTCTTGCTGAGCGGACCTCGGCAGGACAGGAGAAAGAATTTTATAGATAAGATACAATCAACAACCTTGAGACTGAGAAATGAAGAGCTCTGACTCCTTCTTCCACCACCGGGCTGGGAAAAGAGACTTTCTAACTTATCTCGCGGTCACTCTGACCAGCTAGACACTCCGAGAGCATGAGTCCGTAAGATGAAATCTTGAAGATTGGGTCCAAAACATAAAAATCCTTGTTGGCCGTGTCTTCTTGGCCAAGAAATCCTTCAAAGCTCTTGTAACTACAAGTCTTGTGGCCCTGTGAGCCATGCGGTGGAGATGTGAGCCCAACTCACCCTTCCTGCCTATGTAGAAGAGAAGAAAAAGCAATGGCATCATCTAAAAAACTCAGAGGTCCGCTCTCTAGCTCGTTCCAAACTCCTTCAACTCCCCAAAAGTGGGATTTAGCTACAAATAGATGACAAGGACTCTCAGGGCTGCCTCTCTGACTCCAGAGCGGCTGCTTTAGAATCTTTCACATAACCCTGTGTAGTCAGGTGCCAGAAATGGATCATTTGAAGAAACTTTCCCAACTGACTTGCATGGAGGCGTGTTTGAAGGGTGTTTGAAGAGAAAGTTTCCCAGAAGAGGTCTGGGCTTTGGCCTAGCTGTGTCCCCTGCTGACTGTGAAGTGTGCCATCAGCTGCAGGGCTATCCCGGCTAAAAAATATCATCGAGTCACTTGGACTTGCTCTTTTTGGCCTATAAAAGCTGGACCCACTTTCGGGGCAAATTTGGAGAGCTCATCTATGGGTGGATGGAACACCTAGGATTTTCCCAGTTGCTGGGAATGGTTCTTAAGGTCCCTGGAGTAAAACGGGGCTTCCCAGCAACTGCGCATCGTCAAGATGACAAAGAATTGTCTTGGTTTGAAGAGAGAGATGTCTGCTAAGGAAGGCAGAAGTCTTCTCTGGAATGGAAAATGTAAATCCCCTCCCTTCAAATGATTCTCATTTAGAAATTCAAATGCTCTCGGGGAAAGATATAGGGATAGGCCTGAGCCCGCAGAGCAGGGCGGCCTTTGCTTATGGTCTGAGCCCTTCCTAAAGATTCTGTCAGGCTGTCTTAGACACCTGGGGCCAGGGATTCCTTCCAAGCTGGGCCACTTTAGCGGGGCTGGGGCCGGCCCCAGGGCAGGAGGCAGTGTGTGCAAGGGCCCTGGGTGGCACGCTGCAGCACGGTCACCGTGCCATGGAACGGAACCCGGTCTCCAAGGCCCCTTTGTGACACGTGGGAAATAGAAGCTTGCCCGGTGCTGGGAGCAAACAGCGGGGCACAACGGGACAGAGCAGTGCTGTGAGGAGCCCCCACACAGCGCACTCGTTCCCGTCTGACCAGGAGCTTTTCTGCAGCGTTCTTCCTGCAGCTGAGCTCAAGGCCAGAGCACAGGACTCGGTGACCCGTGGCCTTCCAAGGCTTCTATTCTGCAGCTGCCCTCAAGGGCAGAGCGTGGGACTTGGTGCCCTGGAGCTTTCCCAGGGCACCTCTCCTGCAAGTAGCTCCAGCCACAGACATGGAGCAGAGACCCCCGAGAGTGCCCAAGATGGCCTGGGTGGAGGAGGAGGAAGGCGGCCCTGGAGCAGCCCCAGCACAGGAGACTGAAGAGGTGGTGCCCTTCCATCCACCACAGGGGGGTGAGTGGCAGAACTGGGCTGCAGGCCTGGAGACTGCAGCCAACTTGGCCCCATGCCATGCCATGCCATGTCATGCCATGCCATGCCATGCCATGCCATGCCATGCAATCCCCTGGGGAAATGCCCACGGACAGGCCGGAAGAGGCGCCAGGCAGACACCCCTCAGCGGTCTCGCTCCATCCCCCTGGGGCATCGCAGGGCTCTCCCTGCCTGGGGAGTGCAGGGCTGGGCTGTGTTCTCCGGCCTCTCCCGCAGCCCCTCAGCTCTGGCTGCGCTCCCTCTTTGCCAGATGAAGCTGTGGAGCGCACATATGAGCAGGAATCCAGCCGTGGCCGCTTCCATCGAACAGCGCAGGTACCTGCAGCCACCCCCACCCGGGCTGGGCCTGCTGTCCCTGCTCAGCCCAGCACCGTGTGTGCAGCACTCCATGCAACATCCGCGGCTTCTTGCCCTTCTCCTACAGCTCGTCTGCCACTTCATCCGGAGCATTCGGCAGGAAGAGACCCGCACCATGGGCACTGGGCTCACAGCTCACTCCGAGCTCCTCAAGCATGAGACCAGTGCCGCCCTGCTGGATTTGCTCCTGGAGAAGGGTGTTGCCAGGCCAGAACAAGTAAGCAGCCTGGGGCCAGGCTTCAGTTCCCCCAGGAGTCACGTGGCTTCCCCAGCCACGCCTGCTGCTCCCTCAGAGCCTTTGAGGCCATGGCAGTGCGCTGGCAAGGAAAGCACTTCTCTGGGGAGCCTGGGGACATTGCTCTCTCTGGCAGCTTTCCAAGTCTCCCCGTGCCTCCCGCAGGTGCCTGCCATGGTGAGGTACATTCACCGATGGCTCCTGGCCAATGATTCTGCCCAGCACAGGCTGGACAAGGCCCTGCTGAAACTCACCAAAGCACAGCCGGCTGACGCAGTCGTGACGCTCCTGCGTGTGGCCCCGTCCTGTGACAGGTATGGGGCCCACCTGCCCAGAGGGCTCAGGCCTCCCAAGCCCATCACCCTGTATCGCCTGGCCCAGGTGTCTGAGCTAGAGAGTTCCAGAACCCTCTGGCTGCTGCCTTTCCCAGCCCTGGCACGTCAGCCCCTTAGCCTGCTGCCATGCTGCCTTGCTGCCCCTCAGGGCCCGTCCTCACACAGCTTGGCTGCCTGGCTGCTGCTGGCAAGGGCCAGTGGGCAGAGGAAGAGCCGGCGCTCAGCCCAGGCCCCTAGGGATGCCCAGGCCACGCTGCTGTGTCTGAGATCCCCCCTGAGACAGAGCTCTAATCCCGCAGAGCTGCCACCTCCATGTGGAAGACCATCATGTGCTCGTCCAGGACCGCGGAGCCAGTGCAGCTGATCCTCCTGGATGTGCTGGGGAGCTGGCCAGAGTACAGCACGTGCACCTCGGATGGGGACAAAACGGCTGTCTTTGCCCTGGCTGTGAGTTTCCGCAACTGGCCTTTGCTGGCCCCAAGGCCGCCTCTCCAGCAGCTCTCCATCCTCCTTCCCCCACTGCATCTGCCTGCCTCAGGCGCTGGCCGGAAACCTGGCCCAGGGCCAGCTTCAGCCCCACCAGGCCCCGTGCTCCCCTGCCAAGGTCTCTCCGGGCCTCTCCCTGCCACGCTCGGGCCCTGCCACACGGACACCTCGGCACTGAGCGCTCTCTCGGGGGGCTTTGTCCTTTGCAGGCGACCGTGGTGATGTGGAAGATCCTCCAAGAGTCCTCTGTCCCACGTGTAGTGAGGCCATATTTCCCCCGCCTTTTTGTTCATCTGCTCTTCCAAGTGTTCTCCAGCACAGAAGAGATGCCAGAGGAGGTCCAAACCTTCTGGAAGGATTGCCTGGAAGAGCACGGTCTTGTCATCAGCCCCAACAGGTGCTCCATCCCACTCCTCCTGTCCCTGCCTGACACGTGGCCTGCAAAGGAGCCAGTGCTGCCAGAGTGACCTGGGCTTTGCTGTGCACACAGGTTTGCAGTGCAGACCCTGAAGTCCCTGCTCTGCCAAAAGCAGTACAAGGATGTGGTGTTGTCAGTGGAAGGCAAGCGTGGCTGGGACACGCTGCTCTGTGCTGACACCCGCCACTATGCCATGGGTCTGCTGGCCAGGTGAGACTCACTTTCTCCCCATTGATCCTGCCATTTGTGCTCTGTGCCCGAGCCGTCCCACACATTCCCCGAGACCCTGGGACACACTGAGGGACAGCTAAGGACACACTGAGGGACGGCCAAGCAGACTGGAAAAGGCTGCGAGGGGAGAGAGCACAGGAGGAGACACCTCCTAAAGGGCCCAGGTCCCCATGCAGAGTGGTGGTAAAAGACCACCAGGCTCTGTAAGCCTGTCCTTGGAGAGATTTGCTCAGCTTCCTGGTCCCTTTTTTGCCCTCCTAGGGAGATGCGCCACGCTTGTCATCGCTTGTGTTCCAGTATTGCACTCCACCTCCTCTGGCTGCTCAGCACACAGGAGCCACACTGGGATCTGCCCGCCCTGGCATTCCTTGTGGAGGTGAGCCGGGTGTCCAGCGCTGCCTGGCTGTGCTGCCTCCCAGCTCTCTGCCCTCTCGTGGCCGCAGACACCTGGGACGGTGCCCGCACCCTGTGCTGCTGCTGCTGCTGCTGCTGCGTCCTGGGCCCAGCCCTGTGCGGCTGCGGGCTCCTGCCGGCCGGCTCCCCCATCACTGGCCTGTGCCTTTCAGGTCCTCGTGTGCCTGGATTCTAGTGAATGTGGCGACAGTGTTGTGAAGGTCTCTTCAAGGTACCTGCAGAGCGAGTGCAGGGAGAGGCGTCGCCTGGCGCTCAGGGCCCTTCTGGAGCTCATTGATGATCCCTCAATGGTGAGAAGGGGGCGGTGGCTGAAGCTGCACTGGGAACGCAGTCGCATGGCCTGGCCTGGCCTTTGGGCACTGGGGCAGCTGCTCCCAGCTCTCCTGCCTCCTGCTTCAGCTACCCCAGTGCTTCAGGACAGTCCTTTGGCCTCTGGGCCCTGTGGCAGCAGGGTGGGACTTCACAGACTTGTGTTGCGCACAGGCCGAAAGAATGTGGAGCTTGACCGAAAGCCTCATGCGCCTACTGGCGGACAAAGATGCAGAGACAGCTGGGATGACACTCATCACACTCAGCTTTATACTCCTGCACAAACACATGCTGATGTCCACCCCCATTGCCCTGCAGCTGGCTGAGGCACTCCTGCCGCTCTTTGACCACGTAAGGCTCTGTGCTCCCAGCTACAGCCACTGGGTGCTGCCTGGAAACTGTGTGCCCTGTGCATTTCCAGCCCTGTGCCCAGGGTGCCCGGAGGAGCCAATGCTGAGGTGTTTTTTCATTTTTTCTTCATCTAGGATAATAGCCAGGTACAGCTGCTCTCCATAAAACTCTTCCGAGACATGATGGAGTACTTGGAAGAGAGAGAAAACCCTTTGGAAAGCCCTGTGCAACAGAGCCTGCTTCCACTCTTCTTCCACTGCAATGATGAGAATCAGCATGTGGCAGAGGTGAGGACTCGTGGGCTGCTGCTGTCCGCCTGGCACGGGGCTCGGCTGCCTCCTGCCCTGCGCCTGCTGGACCGCAGCCTCCTGCAGGCCATGGCAGGGGGAGGCGGGTCCCGAGCCCTGGGCTGCGGGGCCATCTCCGCGTCTCTGCTGCTCTCCAGGCTTCTCGGGAAACGCTGCTTTATGCGGTCAAGTTCATCAAGAGGAGGGATCTCAAAAAGCTGCTGAAGGAGCAGAAACTGTGGAAGTTCAGCAAGTGCCTGGTAAGGACGGCCTGGAATCCCCACCTCAGCCAGGAGAAGGCCCCTGAGGGCGGTGCTCAGTGTGCGGGCCGGGCAGCTGTGCCCCTGCGCGCTGCTGCAGCCAGAGGCCGCGCGGGCTCTTCTCCAGGCTCCCGTGGGCCCGAGCCGGGTGCCCATGAAAGCCCGGCCCGGCGGAGCTGCGGGGCAGGGGCGGCACCGCGGCTCCCCGGGCAGCAGCCGGCCCTCTCCCCCTCCCCTCTCGCGAGCCCGGCGCCAGCGGCTGCTGGCCGCGCCTCAGGGCTGTGTGGCCGGGGGAGGCCGGGGCTTGGCGCAGGCAGCGCCCGGCCCAGGGCCTGAGCCCGCGCCAACCCTTCCCTCCTGCCGCTCTCTCCAGCTGGCAGAGGACAGGAGCAGAGCAGCCGAGCACCTGCGCCGAGCCCTGCGCTACCTGGAGAGCCCACAGGAGCCCCTGCGAGAGGCGGCCATCAGCTTCATGGGTGAGTTACGAGCCCGGGCTCCCTCCCCGGCCCGCCGCAGCTCGGCCCCGGCCCCGCCTGCTGCCCCGGCAGCGGCAGCCGCGCCCGGCGCCGTGGAGCCCCGCCTGGCCTGGGCATTGCTGCTGCCGCCCTCTGACAGCCGTGCCCTGGGGCGACAGCGTGCCGCATGGGCTGAGCTGAGCCCTGCCGGGCCGGCAGCCCGTGTGGCCACAGCGCCGCAGCGGCGCTGGCAGGGAGCTGTGCTGCTGGGGCCATGACAGGCTCTGTGTTCACAGGCATGGCCGGGCGGCACCTGAGGGGGCAGCAGCAAGAGCTGCAGCTGATCTGCGCTGGTGAGTGAGGGCAGCGGGCTGACAGCGGGGGCTGCCGGGGGGAGCTGCAAGCCTTGCCCCGGCTGCGGTGGGCTCTGCTCCCGTGGGCAGAGCACACGGAGATTTCAGGGCCACGCGGGCCATTCGTGGCCAGCAGCTTCGGGTTGATCCCCTTGCTCCCTTCTCCCTCCTGGCCATGGCAAGAGCCGGCTGGGATGGCCCTGGCAGGGGGCTCTTCCTCGGCTCCCTGCAGCTCCAGCTTCTGACCGTGCCTCTGTTCCTCTCTCTCGCAGCCCTTGAAGACAAAACGAACGACGTCAGCCTCGCCGTCGGAAGCCTGGCAATTCAAACGCTGTGCATCGTCAGGTCAGGAGAGCGGGCTCCCATCTCCAGGTTCCAGTGGCTCCAAAATCACCTGCGCAGGGCGTGGAAGACACGGCCTCGTCCGTCATGGCTCAGCTGCCTGCCCTGCCAGGGCTCTGTGGAGAACTGATCCCAGAAGCTGTTTTTGTTGTGGCCACCTGAGTCAGGTGGAATTTTCCGTTTCTTCAAGAATTTTTGTTTCTTTTTTTTTTTTTTTTCTTTTACCATGTAAATATAGACTATGTTAACATACACAGACTCCCAGGATCTTTCTTTTGCTGCCCAGGGTCCGTACGGCATAGGGGAGGAGGGGGAAAAGGATGCTCGCACTCAGCCAGCTGCGCAGTGGGCCCGGGGAAATGGCCAGAAACCCCTCGGCCTTTGGTGGTTCTGCTGAAGCCTTTGTGCTGCCCACAGAGCGGCTGGGCAGGGGCCGGAGCTGCGGGGATCCCTGCCAGAGAGGTGCCTGGAGATGGCCACAAGCCCTGGGCCAGGCAGGAAGCGCCAGCCGTGTCCTCCTGCCCGTGTGCTGCCGGCTGCCTTGCTGAGGGCTCCCAGGTGCCTCTGCATGGGGCTGCTCTGGAGCTGCTGTGGGGCTGCGGCGCTGCTGCCGGGCAGCTTGGCCGGGCTGGGGCAGCCCCTGAGGGGCTGGGCCGCTGGCAAGCCGTGGGCAATGGGCTGTCAGAGGCCACAAGCAGCCCCCTGGCAGCTGCCTTGTTCCTGCCAGAGTTGACCTGCAAGACGCATCCTGGGCGCTCTGCAACTAACAGCATCAGTGTTGTTGGAAACCCAAATGCAGAGAAATCTCAGACCTTTGGTCTTGTCAGCAAAGCTTAGAATTAAACACAGGATTTGATCTGAGACCTTGCAAAGGGCTCCCAAACTTAGGTGCTAGGAGCGAGAATGCGCATTTCCAGTTTATAGCAGCGACACGGGGAGGAAAGTTGAAGTGGAGGAAAGTTTAGAGTTTTCGAGTTCAAGATCTAGGAAAAAATCCAAGTAGTTACAATGGTAAACAAGAAGTTTAGGATGCAGTGCTGTAGGTTTGTGTGTCATAGCATGACTGGCTAAGGAAGCTTACACTGTCAGCATGATGTGGGAACCCAGGAAATTCCTCTGGCTGCCCTGCAGGACTCGAGACCCTGTCAGAGGGCTCAGAGAGCTTGGCACAGAGCCCAAGACCCCTGTGCCTTTGATTTAGCCCTTGGAAAAAACAATCCCCAACCTTGTATGAAGAATGACCAGCCACAAAAGTTGAAGTAGAATGATAGTGAATTTATCCCAGAGTGGAAAACTAGATTTTGAGGGTTTTTAGAATGGGGCTTCAGGGGGCCAGATGGAGCAATCTGGGCACGTCCAGCCTTTCTCCTTCTTCTTGGCCTCCATCTTCTGCTGTGATGTTGGCATTTGAGATTGGTCTAGAGTAGAAGCTCGCTGTCCGACATAGACAATAGGGATTGGAAAGTAATTGTAACTGTTGTACAGGTAGTTTTTAGTAGAAAAAGATAACACCACCCCAGAGGAGGCAGAGTGCCTTAGACTGTCTTGCTGAGCGGACCTCGGCAGGACAGGAGAAAGAATTTTATAGATAAGATACAATCAACAACCTTGAGACTGAGAAATGAAGAGCTCTGACTCCTTCTTCCACCACCGGGCTGGGAAAAGAGACTTTCTAACTTATCTCGCGGTCACTCTGACCAGCTAGACACTCCGAGAGCATGAGTCCGTAAGATGAAATCTTGAAGATTGGGTCCAAAACATAAAAATCCTTGTTGGCCGTGTCTTCTTGGCCAAGAAATCCTTCAAAGCTCTTGTAACTACAAGTCTTGTGGCCCTGTGAGCCATGCGGTGGAGATGTGAGCCCAACTCACCCTTCCTGCCTATGTAGAAGAGAAGAAAAAGCAATGGCATCATCTAAAAAACTCAGAGGTCCGCTCTCTAGCTCGTTCCAAACTCCTTCAACTCCCCAAAAGTGGGATTTAGCTACAAATAGATGACAAGGACTCTCAGGGCTGCCTCTCTGACTCCAGAGCGGCTGCTTTAGAATCTTTCACATAACCCTGTGTAGTCAGGTGCCAGAAATGGATCATTTGAAGAAACTTTCCCAACTGACTTGCATGGAGGCTTGTTTGAAGGGTGTTTGAAGAGAAAGTTTCCCAGAAGAGGTCTGGGCTTTGGCCTAGCTGTGTCCCCTGCTGACTGTGAAGTGTGCCATCAGCTGCAGGGCTATCCCGGCTAAAAAATATCATCGAGTCACTTGGACTTGCTCTTTTTGGCCTATAAAAGCTGGACCCACTTTCGGGGCAAATTTGGAGAGTTCATCTATGGGTGGATGGAACACCTAGGATTTTCCCAGTTGCTGGGAATGGTTCTTAAGGTCCCTGGAGTAAAACGGGGCTTCCCAGCAACTGCGCATCGTCAAGATGACAAAGAATTGTCTTGGTTTGAAGAAAGAAGTGTCTGCTAAGGAAGGCAGAAGTCTTCTCTGGAATGGAAAATGTAAATCCCCTCCCTTCAAATGATTCTCATTTAGAAATTCAAATGCTCTCGGGGAAAGATATGGGGATAGGCCTGAGCCCGCAGAGCAGGGCGGCCTTTGCTTATGGTCTGAGCCCTTCCTAAAGATTCTGTCAGGCTGTCTTAGACACCTGGGGCCAGGGATTCCTTCCAAGCTGGGCCACTTTAGCGGGGCTGGGGCCGGCCCCAGGACAGGAGGCAGTGTGTGCAAGGGCCCTGGGTGGCACGCTGCAGCACGGTCGTCACCGTGCCATGGAACGGAACCCGGTCTCCAAGGCCCCTTTGTGACACGTGGGAAATAGAAGCTTGCCCGGTGCTGGGAGCAAACAGCGGGGCACAACGGGACAGAGCAGTGCTG
This sequence comes from Zonotrichia albicollis, assembly GCF_047830755.1. Lineage (NCBI taxonomy): Eukaryota > Metazoa > Chordata > Aves > Passeriformes > Passerellidae > Zonotrichia > Zonotrichia albicollis. Next base: position 4,045,521 of record NC_133850.1, read on the forward strand.
TGAGGAGCCCCCACACAGCGCACTCGTTCCCGTCTGACCAGGAGCTTTTCTGCAGCGTTCTTCCTGCAGCTGAGCTCAAGGCCAGAGCACAGGACTCGGTGACCCGTGGCCTTCCAAGGCTTCTATTCTGCAGCTGCCCTCAAGGGCAGAGCGTGGGACTTGGTGCCCTGGAGCTTTCCCAGGGCACCTCTCCTGCAAGTAGCTCCAGCCATAGACATGGAGCAGAGACCCCCGAGAGTGCCCAAGATGGCCTGGGTGGAGGAGGAGGAAGGCGGCCCTGGAGCAGCCCCAGCACAGGAGACTGAAGAGGTGGTGCCCTTCCATCCACCACAGGGGGGTGAGTGGCAGAACTGGGCTGCAGGCCTGGAGCCTGCAGCCAACTTGGCCCCATGCCATGCCATGCCATGCAATCCCCTGGGGAAATGCCCACGGACAGGCCGGAAGAGGCGCCAGGCAGACACCCCTCAGCGGCCTCGCTCCATCCCCCTGGGGCATCGCAGGGCTCTCCCTGCCTGGGGAGTGCAGGGCTGGGCTGTGTTCTCCGGCCTCTCCCGCAGCCCCTCAGCTCTGGCTGCGCTCCCTCTTTGCCAGATGAAGCTGTGGAGCGCACACATGAGCAGGAATCCAGCCGTGGCCGCTTCCATCGAACAGCGCAGGTACCTGCAGCCACCCCCACCCGGGCTGGGCCTGCTGTCCCTGCTCAGCCCAGCACCGTGTGTGCAGCACTCCATGCAACATCCGCGGCTTCTTGCCCTTCTCCTACAGCTCGTCTGCCACTTCATCCGGAGCATTCGGCAGGAAGAGACCCGCACCATGGGCACTGGGCTCACAGCTCACTCCGAGCTCCTCAAGCATGAGACCAGTGCCGCCCTGCTGGATTTGCTCCTGGAGAAGGGTGTTGCCAGGCCAGAACAAGTAAGCAGCCTGGGGCCAGGCTTCAGTTCCCCCAGGAGTCACGTGGCTTCCCCAGCCACGCCTGCTGCTCCCTCAGAGCCTTCGAGGCCATGGCAGTGCGCTGGCAAGGAAAGCACTTCTCTGGGGAGCCTGGGGACATTGCTCTCTCTGGCAGCTTTCCAAGTCTCCCCGTGCCTCCCGCAGGTGCCTGCCATGGTGAGGTACATTCACCGATGGCTCCTGGCCAATGATTCTGCCCAGCACAGGCTGGACAAGGCCCTGCTGAAACTCACCAAAGCACAGCCGGCTGACGCAGTCGTGACGCTCCTGCGTGTGGCCCCGTCCTGTGACAGGTATGGGGCCCACCTGCCCAGAGGGCTCAGGCCTCCCAAGCCCATCACCCTGTATCGCCTGGCCCAGGTGTCTGAGCTAGAGAGTTCCAGAACCCTCTGGCTGCTGCCTTTCCCAGCCCTGGCACGTCAGCCCCTTAGCCTGCTGCCATGCTGCCTTGCTGCCCCTCAGGGCCCGTCCTCACACAGCTTGGCTGCCTGGCTGCTGCTGGCAAGGGCCAGTGGGCAGAGGAAGAGCCGGCGCTCAGCCCAGGCCCCTAGGGATGCCCAGGCCACGCTGCTGTGTCTGAGATCCCCCCTGAGACAGAGCTCTAATCCCGCAGAGCTGCCACCTCCATGTGGAAGACCATCATGTGCTCGTCCAGGACCGCGGAGCCAGTGCAGCTGATCCTCCTGGATGTGCTGGGGAGCTGGCCAGAGTACAGCACGTGCACCTCGGATGGGGACAAAACGGCTGTCTTTGCCCTGGCTGTGAGTTTCCGCAACTGGCCTTTGCTGGCCCCAAGGCCGCCTCTCCAGCAGCTCTCCATCCTCCTTCCCCCACTGCATCTGCCTGCCTCAGGCGCTGGCCGGAAACCTGGCCCAGGGCCAGCTTCAGCCCCACCAGGCCCCGTGCTCCCCTGCCAAGGTCTCTCCGGGCCTCTCCCTGCCACGCTCGGGCCCTGCCACACGGACACCTCGGCACTGAGCGCTCTCTCGGGGGGCTTTGTCCTTTGCAGGCGACCGTGGTGATGTGGAAGATCCTCCAAGAGTCCTCTGTCCCACGTGTAGTGAGGCCATATTTCCCCCGCCTTTTTGTTCATCTGCTCTTCCAAGTGTTCTCCAGCACAGAAGAGATGCCAGAGGAGGTCCAAACCTTCTGGAAGGATTGCCTGGAAGAGCACGGTCTTGTCATCAGCCCCAACAGGTGCTCCATCCCACTCCTCCTGTCCCTGCCTGACACGTGGCCTGCAAAGGAGCCAGTGCTGCCAGAGTGACCTGGGCTTTGCTGTGCACACAGGTTTGCAGTGCAGACCCTGAAGTCCCTGCTCTGCCAAAAGCAGTACAAGGATGTGGTGTTGTCAGTGGAAGGCAAGCGTGGCTGGGACACGCTGCTCTGTGCTGACACCCGCCACTATGCCATGGGTCTGCTGGCCAGGTGAGACTCACTTTCTCCCCATTGATCCTGCCATTTGTGCTCTGTGCCCGAGCCGTCCCACACATTCCCCGAGACCCTGGGACACACTGAGGGACAGCTAAGGACACACTGAGGGACGGCCAAGCAGACTGGAAAAGGCTGCGAGGGGAGAGAGCACAGGAGGAGACACCTCCTAAAGGGCCCAGGTCCCCATGCAGAGTGGTGGTAAAAGACCACCAGGCTCTGTAAGCCTGTCCTTGGAGAGATTTGCTCAGCTTCCTGGTCCCTTTTTTGCCCTCCTAGGGAGATGCGCCACGCTTGTCATCGCTTGTGTTCCAGTATTGCACTCCACCTCCTCTGGCTGCTCAGCACACAGGAGCCACACTGGGATCTGCCCGCCCTGGCATTCCTTGTGGAGGTGAGCCGGGTGTCCAGCGCTGCCTGGCTGTGCTGCCTCCCAGCTCTCTGCCCTCTCGTGGCCGCAGACACCTGGGACGGTGCCCGCACCCTGTGCTGCTGCTGCTGCTGCTGCTGCGTCCTGGGCCCAGCCCTGTGCGGCTGCGGGCTCCTGCCGGCCGGCTCCCCCATCACTGGCCTGTGCCTTTCAGGTCCTCGTGTGCCTGGATTCGAGTGAATGTGGCGACAGTGTTGTGAAGGTCTCTTCAAGGTACCTGCAGAGCGAGTGCAGGGAGAGGCGTCGCCTGGCGCTCAGGGCCCTTCTGGAGCTCATTGATGATCCCTCAATGGTGAGAAGGGGGCGGTGGCTGAAGCTGCACTGGGAACGCAGTCGCTTGGCCTGGCCTGGCCTTTGGGCACTGGGGCAGCTGCTCCCAGCTCTCCTGCCTCCTGCTTCAGCTACCCCAGTGCTTCAGGACAGTCCTTTGGCCTCTGGGCCCTGTGGCAGCAGGGTGGGACTTCACAGACTTGTGTTGCGCACAGGCCGAAAGAATGTGGAGCTTGACTGAAAGCCTCATGCGCCTACTGGCCGACAAAGATGCAGAGACAGCTGGGATGACACTCATCACACTCAGCTTTATACTCCTGCACAAACACATGCTGATGTCAACCCCCATTGCCGTGCAGCTGGCTGAGGCACTCCTGCCGCTCTTTGACCACGTAAGGCTCTGTGCCCCCAGCTACAGCCACTGGGTGCTGCCTGGAAACTGTGTGCCCTGTGCATTTCCAGCCCTGTGCCCAGGGCGCCCAGAGGAGCCAATGCTGAGGTGTTTTTTCATTTTTTTTTCGTCTAGGATAATAGCCAGGTACAGCTGCTCTCCATAAAACTCTTCCGAGACATGATGGAGTACTTGGAAGAGAGAGAAAACCCTTTGGAAAGCCCTGTGCAACAGAGCCTGCTTCCACTCTTCTTCCACTGCAATGATGAGAATCAGCATGTGGCAGAGGTGAGGACTCGTGGGCTGCTGCTGTCCGCCTGGCACGGGGCTCGGCTGCCTCCTGCCCTGCGCCTGCTGGACCGCAGCCTCCCGCAGGCCATGGCAGGGGGAGGCGGGTCCCGAGCCCTGGGCTGCGGGGCCATCTCCGCGTCTCTGCTGCTCTCCAGGCTTCTCGGGAAACGCTGCTTTATGCGGTCAAGTTCATCAAGAGGAGGGATCTCAAAAAGCTGCTGAAGGAGCAGAAACTGTGGAAGTTCAGCAAGTGCCTGGTAAGGACGGCCTGGAATCCCCACCTCAGCCAGGAGAAGGCCCCTGAGGGCGGTGCTCAGTGTGCGGGCCGGGCAGCTGTGCCCCTGCGCGCTGCTGCAGCCAGAGGCCGCGCGGGCTCCTCTCCAGGCTCCCGTGGGCCCGAGCCGGGTGCCCATGAAAGCCCGGCCCGGCGGAGCTGCGGGGCAGGGGCGGCACCGCGGCTCCCCGGGCAGCAGCCGGCCCTCTCCCCCTCCCCTCTCGGGAGCCCGGCGCCAGCGGCTGCTGGCCGCGCCTCAGGGCTGTGTGGCCGGGGGAGGCCGGGGCTTGGCGCAGGCAGCGCCCGGCCCAGGGCCTGAGCCCGCGCCAACCCTTCCCTCCTGCCGCTCTCTCCAGCTGGCAGAGGACAGGAGCAGAGCAGCCGAGCACCTGCGCCGAGCCCTGCGCTACCTGGAGAGCCCACAGGAGCCCCTGCGAGAGGCGGCCATCAGCTTCATGGGTGAGTTACGAGCCCGGGCTCCCTTCCCCGGCCCGCCGCAGCTCGGCCCCGGCCCCGCCTGCTGCCCCGGCAGCGGCAGCCGCGCCCGGCGCCGTGAAGCCCCGCCTGGCCTGGGCATTGCTGCTGCCGCCCTCTGACAGCCGTGCCCTGGGGCGACAGCGTGCCGCATGGGCTGAGCTGAGCCCTGCCGGGCCGGCAGCCCGTGTGGCCACAGCGCCGCAGCGGCGCTGGCAGGGAGCTGTGCCGCTGGGGCCATGACAGGCTCTGTGTTCACAGGCATGGCCGGGCGGCACCTGAGGGGGCAGCAGCAAGAGCTGCAGCTGATCTGCGCTGGTGAGTGAGGGCAGCGGGCTGACAGCGGGGGCTGCCGGGGGGAGCTGCAAGCCCTGCCCCGGCTGCGGAGGGCTCTGCTCCCGTGGGCAGAGCACACGGAGATTTCAGGGCCACGCGGGCCATTCGTGGCCAGCAGCTTCGGGTTGATCCCCTTGCTCCCTTCTCCCTCCTGGCCATGGCAAGAGCCGGCTGGGATGGCCCTGGCAGGGGGCTCTTCCTCGGCTCCCTGCAGCTCCAGCTTCTGACCGTGCCTCTGTTCCTCTCTCTCGCAGCCCTTGAAGACAAAACGAACGACGTCAGCCTCGCCGTCGGAAGCCTGGCAATTCAAACGCTGTGCATCGTCAGGTCAGGAGAGCGGGCTCCCATCTCCAGGTTCCAGTGGCTCCAAAATCACCTGCGCAGGGCGTGGAAGACACGGCCTCGTCCGTCATGGCTCGGCTGCCTGCCCTGCCAGAGCTCTGTGGAGAACTGATCCCAGAAGATGTTTTTGTTGTGGCCACCTGAGTCAGGTGGAATTTTCCGTTTCTTCAAGAATTTTTGTTTCTTTTTTTTTTTTTTTTTTTTTTTACCATGTAAATATAGACTAAGTTAACATACAGAGACTCCCAGGATCTTTCTTTTGCTGCCCAGGGTCCGTACGGCATAGGGGAGGAGGGGGAAAAGGATGCTCGCACTCAGCCAGCTGCGCAGGCGTGCAGTGGGCCCAGGGAAATGGCCAGAAACCCCTCGGCCTTTGGTGGTTCTGCTGAAGCCTTTGTGCTGCCCACAGAGCGGCTGGGCAGGGGCCGGAGCTGCGGGGATCCCTGCCAGAGAGGTGCCTGGAGATGGCCACAAGCCCTGGGCCAGGCAGGAAGCGCCAGCCGTGTCCTCCTGCCCGTGTGCTGCCGGCTGCCTTGCTGAGGGCTCCCAGGTGCCTCTGCATGGGGCTGCTCTGGAGCTGCTGTGGGGCTCCGGCGCTGCTGCCGGGCAGCTTGGCCGGGCTGGGGCAGCCCCTGAGGGGCTGGGCCGCTGGCAAGCCGTGGGCAATGGGCTGTCAGAGGCCACAAGCAGCCCCCTGGCAGCCGCCTTGTTCCTGCCAGAGTTGACCTGCAAGACGCATCCTGGGCACTCTGCAACTAACAGCATCAGTGTTGTTGGAAACCCAAATGCAGAGAAATCTCAGACCTTTGGTCTTGTCAGCAAAGCTTAGAATTAAGCACAGGGTTTGATCTGAGACCTTGCAAAGGGCTCCCAAACTTAGGTGCTAGGAGCGAGAATGCGGATTTCCAGTTTATAGCAGCGACACGGGGAGGAAAGTTGAAGTGGAGGAAAGTTTAGAGTTTTCGAGTTCAAGATCTAGGAAAAAATCCAAGTAGTTACAATGGTAAACAAGAAGTTTAGGATGCAGTGCTGTAGGTTTGTGTGTCATAGCATGACTGGCTAAGGAAGCTTACACTGTCAGCATGATGTGGGAACCCAGGAAATTCCTCTGGCTGCCCTGCAGGACTCGAGACCCTGTCAGAGGGCTCAGAGAGCTTGGCACAGAGCCCAAGACCCCTGTGCCTTTGATTTAGCCCTTGGAAAAAACAATCCCCAACCTTGTATGAAGAATGACCAGCCACAAAAGTTGAAGTAGAATGATAGTGAATTTATCCCAGAGTGGAAAACTAGATTTTGAGGGTTTTTAGAATGGGGCTTCAGGGGGCCAGATGGAGCAATCTGGGCACGTCCAGCCTTTCTCCTTCTTCTTGGCCTCCATCTTCTGCTGTGATGTTGGCATTTGAGATTGGTCTAGAGTAGAAGCTCGCTGTCCGACATAGACAATAGGGATTGGAAAGTAATTGTAACTGTTGTACAGGTAGTTTTTAGTAGAAAAAGATAACACCACCCCAGAGGAGGCAGAGTGCCTTAGACTGTCTTGCTGAGCGGACCTCGGCAGGACAGGAGAAAGAATTTTATAGATAAGATACAATCAACAACCTTGAGACTGAGAAATGAAGAGCTCTGACTCCTTCTTCCACCACCGGGCTGGGAAAAGAGACTTTCTAACTTATCTCGCGGTCACTCTGACCAGCTAGACACTCCGAGAGCATGAGTCCGTAAGATGAAATCTTGAAGATTGGGTCCAAAACATAAAAATCCTTGTTGGCCGTGTCTTCTTGGCCAAGAAATCCTTCAAAGCTCTTGTAACTACAAGTCTTGTGGCCCTGTGAGCCATGCGGTGGAGATGTGAGCCCAACTCACCCTTCCTGCCTATGTAGAAGAGAAGAAAAAGCAATGGCATCATCTAAAAAACTCAGAGGTCCGCTCTCTAGCTCGTTCCAAACTCCTTCAACTCCCCAAAAGTGGGATTTAGCTACAAATAGATGACAAGGACTCTCAGGGCTGCCTCTCTGACTCCAGAGCGGCTGCTTTAGAATCTTTCACATAACCCTGTGTAGTCAGGTGCCAGAAATGGATCATTTGAAGAAACTTTCCCAACTGACTTGCATGGAGGCTTGTTTGAAGGGTGTTTGAAGAGAAAGTTTCCCAGAAGAGGTCTGGGCTTTGGCCTAGCTGTGTCCCCTGCTGACTGTGAAGTGTGCCATCAGCTGCAGGGCTATCCCGGCTAAAAAATATCATCGAGTCACTTGGACTTGCTCTTTTTGGCCTATAAAAGCTGGACCCACTTTCGGGGCAAATTTGGAGAGTTCATCTATGGGTGGATGGAACACCTAGGATTTTCCCAGTTGCTGGGAATGGTTCTTAAGGTCCCTGGAGTAAATCGGGGCTTCCCAGCAACTGCGCATCGTCAAGATGACAAAGAATTGTCTTGGTTTGAAGAGAGAGGTGTCTGCTAAGGAAGGCAGAAGTCTTCTCTGGAATGGAAAATGTAAATCCCCTCCCTTCAAATGATTCTCATTTAGAAATTCAAATGCTCTCAGGGAAAGATATGGGGATAGGCCTGAGCCCGCAGAGCAGGGCGGCCTTTGCTTATGGTCTGAGCCCTTCCTAAAGATTCTGTCAGGCTGTCTTAGACACCTGGGGCCAGGGATTCCTTCCAAGCTGGGCCACTTTAGCGGGGCTGGGGCCGGCCCCAGGGCAGGAGGAAGTGTGTGCAAGGGCCCTGGGTGGCACGCTGCAGCACGGTCACCGTGCCATGGAACGGAACCCGGTCTCCAAGGCCCCTTTGTGACACGTGGGAAATAGAAGCTTGCCCGGTGCTGGGAGCAAGCAGCGGGGCACAACGGGACAGAGCAGTGCTGTGAGGAGCCCCCACACAGCGCACTCGTTCCCGTCTGACCAGGAGCTTTTCTGCAGCGTTCTTCCTGCAGCTGAGCTCAAGGCCAGAGCACAGGACTCGGTGACCCGTGGCCTTCCAAGCCTTCTATTCTGCAGCTGCCCCCAAGGGCAGAGCGTGGGACTTGGTGCCCTGGAGCTTTCCCAGGGCACCTCTCCTGCAAGTAGCTCCAGCCACAGACATGGAGCAGAGACCCCCGAGAGTGCCCAAGATGGCCTGGGTGGAGGAGGAGGAAGGCGGCCCTGGAGCAGCCCCAGCACAGGAGACTGAAGAGGTGGTGCCCTTCCATCCACCACAGGGGGGTGAGTGGCAGAACTGGGCTGCAGGCCTGGAGCCTGCAGCCAACTTGGCCCCATGCCATGCCATGCCATGCCATGCCATGCCATGCCATGCCATGCCATGCCATGCCATGCAATCCCCTGGGGAAATGCCCACGGACAGGCCGGAAGAGGCGCCAGGCAGACACCCCTCAGCGGCCTCGCTCCATCCCCCTGGGGCATCGCAGGGCTCTCCCTGCCTGGGGAGTGCAGGGCTGGGCTGTGTTCTCCGGCCTCTCCCGCAGCCCCTCAGCTCTGGCTGCGCTCCCTCTTTGCCAGATGAAGCTGTGGAGCGCACACATGAGCAGGAATCCAGCCGTGGCCGCTTCCATCGAACAGCGCAGGTACCTGCAGCCACCCCCACCCGGGCTGGGCCTGCTGTCCCTGCTCAGCCCAGCACCGTGTGTGCAGCACTCCATGCAACATCCGCGGCTTCTTGCCCTTCTCCTACAGCTCGTCTGCCACTTCATCCGGAGCATTCAGCAGGAAGAGACCCGCACCATGGGCACTGGGCTCACAGCTCACTCCGAGCTCCTCAAGCATGAGACCAGTGCCGCCCTGCTGGATTTGCTCCTGGAGAAGGGTGTTGCCAGGCCAGAACAAGTAAGCAGCCTGGGGCCAGGCTTCAGTTCCCCCAGGAGTCACGTGGCTTCCCCAGCCACGCCTGCTGCTCCCTCAGAGCCTTTGAGGCCATGGCAGTGCGCTGGCAAGGAAAGCACTTCTCTGGGGAGCCTGGGGACATTGCTCTCTCTGGCAGCTTTCCAAGTCTCCCCGTGCCTCCCGCAGGTGCCTGCCATGGTGAGGTACATTCACCGATGGCTCCTGGCCAATGATTCTGCCCAGCACAGGCTGGACAAGGCCCTGCTGAAACTCACCAAAGCACAGCCGGCTGACGCAGTCGTGACGCTCCTGCGTGTGGCCCCGTCCTGTGACAGGTATGGGGCCCACCTGCCCAGAGGGCTCAGGCCTCCCAAGCCCATCACCCTGTATCGCCTGGCCCAGGTGTCTGAGCTAGAGAGTTCCAGAACCCTCTGGCTGCTGCCTTTCCCAGCCCTGGCACGTCAGCCCCTTAGCCTGCTGCCATGCTGCCTTGCTGCCCCTCAGGGCCCGTCCTCACACAGCTTGGCTGCCTGGCTGCTGCTGGCAAGGGCCAGTGGGCAGAGGAAGAGCCGGCGCTCAGCCCAGGCCCCTAGGGATGCCCAGGCCACGCTGCTGTGTCTGAGATCCCCCCTGAGACAGAGCTCTAATCCCGCAGAGCTGCCACCTCCATGTGGAAGACCATCATGTGCTCGTCCAGGACCGCGGAGCCAGTGCAGCTGATCCTCCTGGATGTGCTGGGGAGCTGGCCAGAGTACAGCACGTGCACCTCGGATGGGGACAAAACGGCTGTCTTTGCCCTGGCTGTGAGTTTCCGCAACTGGCCTTTGCTGGCCCCAAGGCCGCCTCTCCAGCAGCTCTCCATCCTCCTTCCCCCACTGCATCTGCCTGCCTCAGGCGCTGGCCGGAAACCTGGCCCAGGGCCAGCTTCAGCCCCACCAGGCCCCGTGCTCCCCTGCCAAGGTCTCTCCGGGCCTCTCCCTTCCACGCTCGGGCCCTGCCACACGGACACCTCGGCACTGAGCGCTCTCTCGGGGGGCTTTGTCCTTTGCAGGCGACCGTGGTGATGTGGAAGATCCTCCAAGAGTCCTCTGTCCCACGTGTAGTGAGGCCATATTTCCCCCGCCTTTTTGTTCATCTGCTCTTCCAAGTGTTCTCCAGCACAGAAGAGATGCCAGAGGAGGTCCAAACCTTCTGGAAGGATTGCCTGGAAGAGCACGGTCTTGTCATCAGCCCCAACAGGTGCTCCATCCCACTCCTCCTGTCCCTGCCTGACACGTGGCCTGCAAAGGAGCCAGTGCTGCCAGAGTGACCTGGGCTTTGCTGTGCACACAGGTTTGCAGTGCAGACCCTGAAGTCCCTGCTCTGCCAAAAGCAGTACAAGGATGTGGTGTTGTCAGTGGAAGGCAAGCGTGGCTGGGACACGCTGCTCTGTGCTGACACCCGCCACTATGCCATGGGTCTGCTGGCCAGGTGAGACTCACTTTCTCCCCATTGATCCTGCCATTTGTGCTCTGTGCCCGAGCCGTCCCACACATTCCCCGAGACCCTGGGACACACTGAGGGACAGCTAAGGACACACTGAGGGACGGCCAAGCAGACTGGAAAAGGCTGCGAGGGGAGAGAGCACAGGAGGAGACACCTCCTAAAGGGCCCAGGTCCCCATGCAGAGTGGTGGTAAAAGACCACCAGGCTCTGTAAGCCTGTCCTTGGAGAGATTTGCTCAGCTTCCTGGTCCCTTTTTTGCCCTCCTAGGGAGATGCGCCACGCTTGTCATCGCTTGTGTTCCAGTATTGCACTCCACCTCCTCTGGCTGCTCAGCACACAGGAGCCACACTGGGATCTGCCCGCCCTGGCATTCCTTGTGGAGGTGAGCCGGGTGTCCAGCGCTGCCTGGCTGTGCTGCCTCCCAGCTCTCTGCCCTCTCATGGCCGCAGACACCTGGGACGGTGCCCGCACCCTGTGCTGCTGCTGCTGCTGCTGCTGCGTCCTGGGCCCAGCCCTGTGCGGCTGCGGGCTCCTGCCGGCCGGCTCCCCCATCACTGGCCTGTGCCTTTCAGGTCCTCGTGTGCCTGGATTCTAGTGAATGTGGCGACAGTGTTGTGAAGGTCTCTTCAAGGTACCTGCAGAGCGAGTGCAGGGAGAGGCGTCGCCTGGCGCTCAGGGCCCTTCTGGAGCTCATTGATGATCCCTCAATGGTGAGAAGGGGGCGGTGGCTGAAGCTGCACTGGGAACGCAGTCGCTTGGCCTGGCCTGGCCTTTGGGCACTGGGGCAGCTGCTGCCAGCTCTCCTGCCTCCTGCTTCAGCTACCCCAGTGCTTCAGGACAGTCCTTTGGCCTCTGGGCCCTGTGGCAGCAGGGTGGGACCTCACAGACTTGTGTTGCGCACAGGCCGAAAGAATGTGGAGCTTGACCGAAAGCCTCATGCGCCTACTGGCGGACAAAGATGCAGAGACAGCTGGGATGACACTCATCACACTCAGCTTTATACTCCTGCACAAACACATGCTGATGTCAACCCCCATTGCCGTGCAGCTGGCTGAGGCACTCCTGCCGCTCTTTGACCACGTAAGGCTCTGTGCCCCCAGCTACAGCCACTGGGTGCAGCCTGGAAACTGTGTGCCCTGTGCATTTCCAGCCCTGTGCCCAGGGCGCCCGGAGGAGCCAATGCTGAGGTGTTTTTTCATTTTTTTTTCATCTAGGATAATAGCCAGGTACAGCTGCTCTCCATAAAACTCTTCCGAGACATGATGGAGTACTTGGAAGAGAGAGAAAACCCTTTGGAAAGCCCTGTGCAACAGAGCCTGCTTCCACTCTTCTTCCACTGCAATGATGAGAATCAGCATGTGGCAGAGGTGAGGACTCGTGGGCTGCTGCTGTCCGCCTGGCACGGGGCTCGGCTGCCTCCTGCCCTGCGCCTGCTGGACCGCAGCCTCCCGCAGGCCATGGCAGGGGGAGGCGGGTCCCGAGCCCTGGGCTGCGGGGCCATCTCCGCGTCTCTGCTGCTCTCCAGGCTTCTCGGGAAACGCTGCTTTATGCGGTCAAGTTCATCAAGAGGAGGGATCTCAAAAAGCTGCTGAAGGAGCAGAAACTGTGGAAGTTCAGCAAGTGCCTGGTAAGGACGGCCTGGAATCCCCACCTCAGCCAGGAGAAGGCCCCTGAGGGCGGTGCTCAGTGTGCGGGCCGGGCAGCTGTGCCCCTGCGCGCTGCTGCAGCCAGAGGCCGCGCGGGCTCCTCTCCAGGCTCCCGTGGGCCCGAGCCGGGTGCCCATGAAAGCCCGGCCCGGCGGAGCTGCGGGGCAGGGGCGGCACCGCGGCTCCCCGGGCAGCAGCCGGCCCTCTCCCCCTCCCCTCTCGGGAGCCCGGCGCCAGCGGCTGCTGGCCGCGCCTCAGGGCTGTGTGGCCGGGGGAGGCCGGGGCTTGGCGCAGGCAGCGCCCGGCCCAGGGCCTGAGCCCGCGCCAACCCTTCCCTCCTGCCGCTCTCTCCAGCTGGCAGAGGACAGGAGCAGAGCAGCCGAGCACCTGCGCCGAGCCCTGCGCTACCTGGAGAGCCCACAGGAGCCCCTGCGAGAGGCGGCCATCAGCTTCATGGGTGAGTTACGAGCCCGGGCTCCCTTCCCCGGCCCGCCGCAGCTCGGCCCCGGCCCCGCCTGCTGCCCCGGCAGCGGCAGCCGCGCCCGGCGCCGTGAAGCCCCGCCTGGCCTGGGCATTGCTGCTGCCGCCCTCTGACAGCCGTGTCCTGGGGCGACAGCGTGCCGCATGGGCTGAGCTGAGCCCTGCCGGGCCGGCAGCCCGTGTGGCCACAGCGCCGCAGCGGCGCTGGCAGGGAGCTGTGCCGCTGGGGCCATGACAGGCTCTGTGTTCACAGGCATGGCCGGGCGGCACCTGAGGGGGCAGCAGCAAGAGCTGCAGCTGATCTGCGCTGGTGAGTGAGGGCAGCGGGCTGACAGCGGGGGCTGCCGGGGGGAGCTGCAAGCTCTGCCCCGGCTGCGGAGGGCTCTGCTCCCGTGGGCAGAGCACACGGAGATTTCAGGGCCACGCGGGCCATTCGTGGCCAGCAGCTTCGGGTTGATCCCCTTGCTCCCTTCTCCCTCCTGGCCATGGCAAGAGCCGGCTGTTGTGGCCCTGGCAGGGGGCTCTTCCTCGGCTCCCTGCAGCTCCAGCTTCTGACCGTGCCTCTGTTCCTCTCTCTCGCAGCCCTTGAAGACAAAACGAACGACGTCAGCCTCGCCGTCGGAAGCCTGGCAATTCAAACGCTGTGCATCGTCAGGTCAGGAGAGCGGGCTCCCATCTCCAGGTTCCAGTGGCTCCAAAATCACCTGCGCAGGGCGTGGAAGACACGGCCTCCTCGTCCGTCATGGCTCGGCTGCCTGCCCTGCCAGAGCTCTGTGGAGGATTGATCCCAGAAGCTCTTTTCGCTGGGGCCCCCTGAGTCAAGTTTTATTTTGTTTTTCTTCAAGAATTTTATTTTATTTATTTTTTTTCTTTTTCCATGTAAATACAGATTATGTTAACATACACAGACTCCCAGGATCTTTCTTTTGCTGCCCAGGGTCCATACGGCATAGGGGAGGAGGGGGAAAAGGATGCTCGCACTCAGCCAGCTGCGCAGGCGTGCAGTGGGCCCGGGGAAATGGCCAGAAACCCCTCGGCCTTTGGTGGTTCTGCTGAAGCCTTTGTGCTGCCCACAGAGCGGCTGGGCAGGGGCCGGAGCTGCGGGGATCCCTGCCAGAGAGGTGCCTGGAGATGGCCACAAGCCCTGGGCCAGGCAGGAAGCGCCAGCCGTGTCCTCCTGCCCGTGTGCTGCCGGCTGCCTTGCTGAGGGCTCCCAGGTGCCTCTGCATGGGGCTGCTCTGGAGCTGCTGTGGGGCTGCAGCGCTGCTGCCGGGCAGCTTGGCCGGGCTGGGGCAGCCCCTGAGGGGCTGGGCCGCTGGCAAGCCGTGGGCAATGGGCTGTCAGAGGCCACAAGCAGCCCCCTGGCAGCCGCCTTGTTCCTGCCAGAGTTGACCTGCAAGACGCATCCTGGGCGCTCTGCAACTAACAGCATCAGTGTTGTTGGAAACCCAAATGCAGAGAAATCTCAGACCTTTGGTCTTGTCAGCAAAGCTTAGAATTAAGCACAGGGTTTGATCTGAGACCTTGCAAAGGGCTCCCAAACTTAGGTGCTAGGAGCGAGAATGCGGATTTCCAGTTTATAGCAGCGACACGGGGAGGAAAGTTGAAGTGGAGGAAAGTTTAGAGTTTTCGAGTTCAAGATCTAGGAAAAAATCCAAGTAGTTACAATGGTAAACAAGAAGTTTAGGATGCAGTGCTGTAGGTTTGTGTGTCATAGCATGACTGGCTAAGGAAGCTTACACTGTCAGCATGATGTGGGAACCCAGGAAATTCCTCTGGCTGCCCTGCAGGACTCGAGACCCTGTCAGAGGGCTCAGAGAGCTTGGCACAGAGCCCAAGACCCCTGTGCCTTTGATTTAGCCCTTGGAAAAAACAATCCCCAACCTTGTATGAAGAATGACCAGCCACAAAAGTTGAAGTAGAATGATAGTGAATTTATCCCAGAGTGGAAAACTAGATTTTGAGGGTTTTTAGAATGGGGCTTCAGGGGGCCAGATGGAGCAATCTAGGCACGTCCAGCCTTTCTCCTTCTTCTTGGCCTCCATCTTCTGCTGTGATGTTGGCATTTGAGATTGGTCTAGAGTAGAAGCTCGCTGTCCGACATAGACAATAGGGATTGGAAAGTAATTGTAACTGTTGTACAGGTAGTTTTTAGTAGAAAAAGATAACACCACCCCAGAGGAGGCAGAGTGCCTTAGACTGTCTTGCTGAGCGGACCTCGGCAGGACAGGAGAAAGAATTTTATAGATAAGATACAATCAACAACCTTGAGACTGAGAAATGAAGAGCTCTGACTCCTTCTTCCACCACCGGGCTGGGAAAAGAGACTTTCTAACTTATCTCGCGGTCACTCTGACCAGCTAGACACTCCGAGAGCATGAGTCCGTAAGATGAAATCTTGAAGATTGGGTCCAAAACATAAAAATCCTTGTTGGCCGTGTCTTCTTGGCCAAGAAATCCTTCAAAGCTCTTGTAACTACAAGTCTTGTGGCCCTGTGAGCCATGCGGTGGAGATGTGAGCCCAACTCACCCTTCCTGCCTATGTAGAAGAGAAGAAAAAGCAATGGCATCATCTAAAAAACTCAGAGGTCCGCTCTCTAGCTCGTTCCAAACTCCTTCAACTCCCCAAAAGTGGGATTTAGCTACAAATAGATGACAAGGACTCTCAGGGCTGCCTCTCTGACTCCAGAGCGGCTGCTTTAGAATCTTTCACATAACCCTGTGTAGTCAGGTGCCAGAAATGGATCATTTGAAGAAACTTTCCCAACTGACTTGCATGGAGGCTTGTTTGAAGGGTGTTTGAAGAGAAAGTTTCCCAGAAGAGGTCTGGGCTTTGGCCTAGCTGTGTCCCCTGCTGACTGTGAAGTGTGCCATCAGCTGCAGGGCTATCCCGGCTAAAAAATATCATCGAGTCACTTGGACTTGCTCTTTTTGGCCTATAAAAGCTGGACCCACTTTCGGGGCAAATTTGGAGAGTTCATCTATGGGTGGATGGAACACCTAGGATTTTCCCAGTTGCTGGGAATGGTTCTTAAGGTCCCTGGAGTAAATCGGGGCTTCCCAGCAACTGCGCATCGTCAAGATGACAAAGAATTGTCTTGGTTTGAAGAGAGAGGTGTCTGCTAAGGAAGGCAGAAGTCTTCTCTGGAATGGAAAATGTAAATCCCCTCCCTTCAAATGATTCTCATTTAGAAATTCAAATGCTCTCAGGGAAAGATATGGGGATAGGCCTGAGCCCGCAGAGCAGGGCGGCCTTTGCTTATGGTCTGAGCCCTTCCTAAAGATTCTGTCAGGCTGTCTTAGACACCTGGGGCCAGGGATTCCTTCCAAGCTGGGCCACTTTAGCGGGGCTGGGGCCGGCCCCAGGGCAGGAGGCAGTGTGTGCAAGGGCCCTGGGTGGCACGCTGCAGCACGGTCACCGTGCCATGGAACGGAACCCGGTCTCCAAGGCCCCTTTGTGACACGTGGGAAATAGAAGCTTGCCCGGTGCTGGGAGCAAGCAGCGGGGCACAACGGGACAGAGCAGTGCTGTGAGGAGCTCCCACACAGCGCACTCGTTCCCGTCTGACCAGGAGCTTTTCTGCAGCGTTCTTCCTGCAGCTGAGCTCAAGGCCAGAGCACAGGACTCGGTGACCCGTGGCCTTCCAAGCCTTCTATTCTGCAGCTGCCCCCAAGGGCAGAGCGTGGGACTTGGTGCCCTGGAGCTTTCCCAGGGCACCTCTCCTGCAAGTAGCTCCAGCCACAGACATGGAGCAGAGACCCCCGAGAGTGCCCAAGATGGCCTGGGTGGAGGAGGAGGAAGGCGGCCCTGGAGCAGCCCCAGCACGGGAGACTGAAGAGGTGGTGCCCTTCCATCCACCACAGGGGGGTGAGTGGCAGAACTGGGCTGCAGGCCTGGAGCCTGCAGCCAACTTGGCCCCATGCCATGCCATGCCATGCCATGCCATGCCATGCCATGCCATGCAATCCCCTGGGGAAATGCCCACGGACAGGCCGGAAGAGGCGCCAGGCAGACACCCCTCAGCGGCCTCGCTCCATCCCCCTGGGGCATCGCAGGGCTCTCCCTGCCTGGGGAGTGCAGGGCTGGGCTGTGTTCTCCGGCCTCTCCCGCAGCCCCTCAGCTCTGGCTGCGCTCCCTCTTTGCCAGATGAAGCTGTGGAGCGCACACATGAGCAGGAATCCAGCCGTGGCCGCTTCCATCGAACAGCGCAGGTACCTGCAGCCACCCCCACCCGGGCTGGGCCTGCTGTCCCTGCTCAGCCCAGCACCGTGTGTGCAGCACTCCATGCAACATCCGCGGCTTCTTGCCCTTCTCCTACAGCTCGTCTGCCACTTCATCCGGAGCATTCAGCAGGAAGAGACCCGCACCATGGGCACTGGGCTCACAGCTCACTCCGAGCTCCTCAAGCATGAGACCAGTGCCGCCCTGCTGGATTTGCTCCTGGAGAAGGGTGTTGCCAGGCCAGAACAAGTAAGCAGCCTGGGGCCAGGCTTCAGTTCCCCCAGGAGTCACGTGGCTTCCCCAGCCACGCCTGCTGCTCCCTCAGAGCCTTTGAGGCCATGGCAGTGCGCTGGCAAGGAAAGCACTTCTCTGGGGAGCCTGGGGACATTGCTCTCTCTGGCAGCTTTCCAAGTCTCCCCGTGCCTCCCGCAGGTGCCTGCCATGGTGAGGTACATTCACCGATGGCTCCTGGCCAATGATTCTGCCCAGCACAGGCTGGACAAGGCCCTGCTGAAACTCACCAAAGCACAGCCGGCTGACGCAGTCGTGACGCTCCTGCGTGTGGCCCCGTCCTGTGACAGGTATGGGGCCCACCTGCCCAGAGGGCTCAGGCCTCCCAAGCCCATCACCCTGTATCGCCTGGCCCAGGTGTCTGAGCTAGAGAGTTCCAGAACCCTCTGGCTGCTGCCTTTCCCAGCCCTGGCACGTCAGCCCCTTAGCCTGCTGCCATGCTGCCTTGCTGCCCCTCAGGGCCCGTCCTCACACAGCTTGGCTGCCTGGCTGCTGCTGGCAAGGGCCAGTGGGCAGAGGAAGAGCCGGCGCTCAGCCCAGGCCCCTAGGGATGCCCAGGCCACGCTGCTGTGTCTGAGATCCCCCCTGAGACAGAGCTCTAATCCCGCAGAGCTGCCACCTCCATGTGGAAGACCATCATGTGCTCGTCCAGGACCGCGGAGCCAGTGCAGCTGATCCTCCTGGATGTGCTGGGGAGCTGGCCAGAGTACAGCACGTGCACCTCGGATGGGGACAAAACGGCTGTCTTTGCCCTGGCTGTGAGTTTCCGCAACTGGCCTTTGCTGGCCCCAAGGCCGCCTCTCCAGCAGCTCTCCATCCTCCTTCCCCCACTGCATCTGCCTGCCTCAGGCGCTGGCCGGAAACCTGGCCCAGGGCCAGCTTCAGCCCCACCAGGCCCCGTGCTCCCCTGCCAAGGTCTCTCCGGGCCTCTCCCTGCCACGCTCGGGCCCTGCCACACGGACACCTCGGCACTGAGCGCTCTCTCGGGGGGCTTTGTCCTTTGCAGGCGACCGTGGTGATGTGGAAGATCCTCCAAGAGTCCTCTGTCCCACGTGTAGTGAGGCCATATTTCCCCCGCCTTTTTGTTCATCTGCTCTTCCAAGTGTTCTCCAGCACAGAAGAGATGCCAGAGGAGGTCCAAACCTTCTGGAAGGATTGCCTGGAAGAGCACGGTCTTGTCATCAGCCCCAACAGGTGCTCCATCCCACTCCTCCTGTCCCTGCCTGACACGTGGCCTGCAAAGGAGCCAGTGCTGCCAGAGTGACCTGGGCTTTGCTGTGCACACAGGTTTGCAGTGCAGACCCTGAAGTCCCTGCTCTGCCAAAAGCAGTACAAGGATGTGGTGTTGTCAGTGGAAGGCAAGCGTGGCTGGGACACGCTGCTCTGTGCTGACACCCGCCACTATGCCATGGGTCTGCTGGCCAGGTGAGACTCACTTTCTCCCCATTGATCCTGCCATTTGTGCTCTGTGCCCGAGCCGTCCCACACATTCCCCGAGACCCTGGGACACACTGAGGGACAGCTAAGGACACACTGAGGGACGGCCAAGCAGACTGGAAAAGGCTGCGAGGGGAGAGAGCACAGGAGGAGACACCTCCTAAAGGGCCCAGGTCCCCATGCAGAGTGGTGGTAAAAGACCACCAGGCTCTGTAAGCCTGTCCTTGGAGAGATTTGCTCAGCTTCCTGGTCCCTTTTTTGCCCTCCTAGGGAGATGCGCCACGCTTGTCATCGCTTGTGTTCCAGTATTGCACTCCACCTCCTCTGGCTGCTCAGCACACAGGAGCCACACTGGGATCTGCCCGCCCTGGCATTCCTTGTGGAGGTGAGCCGGGTGTCCAGCGCTGCCTGGCTGTGCTGCCTCCCAGCTCTCTGCCCTCTCATGGCCGCAGACACCTGGGACGGTGCCCGCACCCTGTGCTGCTGCTGCTGCTGCTGCTGCGTCCTGGGCCCAGCCCTGTGCGGCTGCGGGCTCCTGCCGGCCGGCTCCCCCATCACTGGCCTGTGCCTTTCAGGTCCTCGTGTGCCTGGATTCTAGTGAATGTGGCGACAGTGTTGTGAAGGTCTCTTCAAGGTACCTGCAGAGCGAGTGCAGGGAGAGGCGTCGCCTGGCGCTCAGGGCCCTTCTGGAGCTCATTGATGATCCCTCAATGGTGAGAAGGGGGCGGTGGCTGAAGCTGCACTGGGAACGCAGTCGCTTGGCCTGGCCTGGCCTTTGGGCACTGGGGCAGCTGCTGCCAGCTCTCCTGCCTCCTGCTTCAGCTACCCCAGTGCTTCAGGACAGTCCTTTGGCCTCTGGGCCCTGTGGCAGCAGGGTGGGACCTCACAGACTTGTGTTGCGCACAGGCCGAAAGAATGTGGAGCTTGACCGAAAGCCTCATGCGCCTACTGGCGGACAAAGATGCAGAGACAGCTGGGATGACACTCATCACACTCAGCTTTATACTCCTGCACAAACACATGCTGATGTCAACCCCCATTGCCGTGCAGCTGGCTGAGGCACTCCTGCCGCTCTTTGACCACGTAAGGCTCTGTGCCCCCAGCTACAGCCACTGGGTGCAGCCTGGAAACTGTGTGCCCTGTGCATTTCCAGCCCTGTGCCCAGGGCGCCCGGAGGAGCCAATGCTGAGGTGTTTTTTCATTTTTTTTTCATCTAGGATAATAGCCAGGTACAGCTGCTCTCCATAAAACTCTTCCGAGACATGATGGAGTACTTGGAAGAGAGAGAAAACCCTTTGGAAAGCCCTGTGCAACAGAGCCTGCTTCCACTCTTCTTCCACTGCAATGATGAGAATCAGCATGTGGCAGAGGTGAGGACTCGTGGGCTGCTGCTGTCCGCCTGGCACGGGGCTCGGCTGCCTCCTGCCCTGCGCCTGCTGGACCGCAGCCTCCTGCAGGCCATGGCAGGGGGAGGCGGGTCCCGAGCCCTGGGCTGCGGGGCCATCTCCGCGTCTCTGCTGCTCTCCAGGCTTCTCGGGAAACGCTGCTTTATGCGGTCAAGTTCATCAAGAGGAGGGATCTCAAAAAG
Organism: Zonotrichia albicollis; assembly: GCF_047830755.1. Taxonomy (NCBI): domain Eukaryota; kingdom Metazoa; phylum Chordata; class Aves; order Passeriformes; family Passerellidae; genus Zonotrichia; species Zonotrichia albicollis. The sequence continues at coordinate 4,065,679 of NC_133850.1, forward strand.
CTGCTGAAGGAGCAGAAACTGTGGAAGTTCAGCAAGTGCCTGGTAAGGACGGCCTGGAATCCCCACCTCAGCCAGGAGAAGGCCCCTGAGGGCGGTGCTCAGTGTGCGGGCCGGGCAGCTGTGCCCCTGCGCGCTGCTGCAGCCAGAGGCCGCGCGGGCTCCTCTCCAGGCTCCCGTGGGCCCGAGCCGGGTGCCCATGAAAGCCCGGCCCGGCGGAGCTGCGGGGCAGGGGCGGCACCGCGGCTCCCCGGGCAGCAGCCGGCCCTCTCCCCCTCCCCTCTCGGGAGCCCGGCGCCAGCGGCTGCTGGCCGCGCCTCAGGGCTGTGTGGCCGGGGGAGGCCGGGGCTTGGCGCAGGCAGCGCCCGGCCCAGGGCCTGAGCCCGCGCCAACCCTTCCCTCCTGCCGCTCTCTCCAGCTGGCAGAGGACAGGAGCAGAGCAGCCGAGCACCTGCGCCGAGCCCTGCGCTACCTGGAGAGCCCACAGGAGCCCCTGCGAGAGGCGGCCATCAGCTTCATGGGTGAGTTACGAGCCCGGGCTCCCTTCCCCGGCCCGCCGCAGCTCGGCCCCGGCCCCGCCTGCTGCCCCGGCAGCGGCAGCCGCGCCCGGCGCCGTGAAGCCCCGCCTGGCCTGGGCATTGCTGCTGCCGCCCTCTGACAGCCGTGCCCTGGGGCGACAGCGTGCCGCATGGGCTGAGCTGAGCCCTGCCGGGCCGGCAGCCCGTGTGGCCACAGCGCCGCAGCGGCGCTGGCAGGGAGCTGTGCCGCTGGGGCCATGACAGGCTCTGTGTTCACAGGCATGGCCGGGCGGCACCTGAGGGGGCAGCAGCAAGAGCTGCAGCTGATCTGCGCTGGTGAGTGAGGGCAGCGGGCTGACAGCGGGGGCTGCCGGGGGGAGCTGCAAGCCCTGCCCCGGCTGCGGAGGGCTCTGCTCCCGTGGGCAGAGCACACGGAGATTTCAGGGCCACGCGGGCCATTCGTGGCCAGCAGCTTCGGGCTGATCCCCTTGCTCCCTTCTCCCTCCTGGCCATGGCAAGAGCCGGCTGTTGTGGCCCTGGCAGGGGGCTCTTCCTCGGCTCCCTGCAGCTCCAGCTTCTGACCGTGCCTCTGTTCCTCTCTCTCGCAGCCCTTGAAGACAAAACGAACGACGTCAGCCTCGCCGTCGGAAGCCTGGCAATTCAAACGCTGTGCATCGTCAGGTCAGGAGAGCGGGCTCCCATCTCCAGGTTCCAGTGGCTCCAAAATCACCTGCGCAGGGCGTGGAAGACACGGCCTCGTCCGTCATGGCTCGGCTGCCTGCCCTGCCAGGGCTCTGTGGAGAACTGATCCCAGAAGCTGTTTTTGTTGTGGCCACCTGAGTCAGGTGGAATTTTCCGTTTCTTCAAGAATTTTTGTTTCTTTTTTTTTTTTTTTTTCTTTTACCATGTAAATATAGACTATGTTAACATACACAGACTCCCAGGATCTTTCTTTTGCTGCCCAGGGTCCGTACGGCATAGGGGAGGAGGGGGAAAAGGATGCTCGCACTCAGCCAGCTGCGCAGGCGTGCAGTGGGCCCGGGGAAATGGCCAGAAACCCCTCGGCCTTTGGTGGTTCTGCTGAAGCCTTTGTGCTGCCCACAGAGCGGCTGGGCAGGGGCCGGAGCTGCGGGGATCCCTGCCAGAGAGGTGCCTGGAGATGGCCACAAGCCCTGGGCCAGGCAGGAAGCGCCAGCCGTGTCCTCCTGCCCGTGTGCTGCCGGCTGCCTTGCTGAGGGCTCCCAGGTGCCTCTGCATGGGGCTGCTCTGGAGCTGCTGTGGGGCTGCGGCGCTGCTGCCGGGCAGCTTGGCCGGGCTGGGGCAGCCCCTGAGGGGCTGGGCCGCTGGCAAGCCGTGGGCAATGGGCTGTCAGAGGCCACAAGCAGCCCCCTGGCAGCCGCCTTGTTCCTGCCAGAGTTGACCTGCAAGACGCATCCTGGGCGCTCTGCAACTAACAGCATCAGTGTTGTTGGAAACCCAAATGCAGAGAAATCTCAGACCTTTGGTCTTGTCAGCAAAGCTTAGAATTAAACACAGGATTTGATCTGAGACCTTGCAAAGGGCTCCCAAACTTAGGTGCTAGGAGCGAGAATGCGCATTTCCAGTTTATAGCAGCGACACGGGGAGGAAAGTTGAAGTGGAGGAAAGTTTAGAGTTTTCGAGTTCAAGATCTAGGAAAAAATCCAAGTAGTTACAATGGTAAACAAGAAGTTTAGGATGCAGTGCTGTAGGTTTGTGTGTCATAGCATGACTGGCTAAGGAAGCTTACACTGTCAGCATGATGTGGGAACCCAGGAAATTCCTCTGGCTGCCCTGCAGGACTCGAGACCCTGTCAGAGGGCTCAGAGAGCTTGGCACAGAGCCCAAGACCCCTGTGCCTTTGATTTAGCCCTTGGAAAAAACAATCCCCAACCTTGTATGAAGAATGACCAGCCACAAAAGTTGAAGTAGAATGATAGTGAATTTATCCCAGAGTGGAAAACTAGATTTTGAGGGTTTTTAGAATGGGGCTTCAGGGGGCCAGATGGAGCAATCTGGGCACGTCCAGCCTTTCTCCTTCTTCTTGGCCTCCATCTTCTGCTGTGATGTTGGCATTTGAGATTGGTCTAGAGTAGAAGCTCGCTGTCCGACATAGACGATAGGGATTGGAAAGTAATTGTAACTATTGTACAGGTAGTTTTTAGTAGAAAAAGATAACACCACCCCAGAGGAGGCAGAGTGCCTTAGACTGTCTTGCTGAGCGGACCTCGGCAGGACAGGAGAAAGAATTTTATAGATAAGATACAATCAACAACCTTGAGACTGAGAAATGAAGAGCTCTGACTCCTTCTTCCACCACCGGGCTGGGAAAAGGGACTTTCTAACTTATCTTGCGGTCACTCTGACCAGCTAGACACTCCGAGAGCATGAGTCCGTAAGATGAAATCTTGAAGATTGGGTCCAAAACATAAAAATCCTTGTTGGCCGTGTCTTCTTGGCCAAGAAATCCTTCAAAGCTCTTGTAACTACAAGTCTTGCGGCCCTGTGAGCCATGCGGTGGAGATGTGAGCCCAACTCACCCTTCCTGCCTATGTAGAAGAGAAGAAAAAGCAATGGCATCATCTAAAAAACTCAGAGGTCCGCTCTCTAGCTCGTTCCAAACTCCTTCAACTCCCCAAAAGTGGGATTTAGCTACAAATAGATGACAAGGACTCTCAGGGCTGCCTCTCTGACTCCAGAGCGGCTGCTTTAGAATCTTTCACATAACCCTGTGTAGTCAGGTGCCAGAAATGGATCATTTGAAGAAACTTTCCCAACTGACTTGCATGGAGGCTTGTTTGAAGGGTGTTTGAAGAGAAAGTTTCCCAGAAGAGGTCTGGGCTTTGGCCTAGCTGTGTCCCCTGCTGACTGTGAAGTGTGCCATCAGCTGCAGGGCTATCCCGGCTAAAAAATATCATCGAGTCACTTGGACTTGCTCTTTTTGGCCTATAAAAGCTGGACCCACTTTCGGGGCAAATTTGGAGAGCTCATCTATGGGTGGATGGAACACCTAGGATTTTCCCAGTTGCTGGGAATGGTTCTTAAGGTCCCTGGAGTAAATCGGGGCTTCCCAGCAACTGCGCATCGTCAAGATGACAAAGAATTGTCTTGGTTTGAAGAGAGAGGTGTCTGCTAAGGAAGGCAGAAGTCTTCTCTGGAATGGAAAATGTAAATCCCCTCCCTTCAAATGATTCTCATTTAGAAATTCAAATGCTCTCAGGGAAAGATATGGGGATAGGCCTGTAAATGAGCCTAGCTTGGTCTTATCCTATGCAAGCTGTTACAGCTCCAGAGCTCAGTCCCCAAGGGGACTGGGTGCTAGAAGCCAGCTCGCTCTCAGACCAAGGCCGTGGGTTAGCCCCTAGCAAGCAGGGAGATATTCAGCTCTTAGTGATTAGGCAGCTCTTGTGATTTCAGCTTTGCTTGCTAGGTAGCTTTTCCCTTGGCCTAAGGCTCCAGCAGACGGTAGAGAGAGGAGAAGCAGAAGACGCTGGCTGTTCCACGAGTATGGCTTTATTGTAGGGGTCCGTGAAGGGTCTCAGCTCTTCTTCTTCCGAGTTAGTAGGGGTACAGTATGCTACTTTTATACCCTTGGCCTGGATCCAATCCTGACCAATGGCAAAGGTGTTAGAGTGACCATAAGTGACCAATAGTAGGGTTTAACACAATATTGCCTTACATGGCTATAGGGATAAGGTACAAGGCGGATGTCCCTGGAGACAGGAAACTTCTTTGCTGCTGTGTCAGCATTCTATTCTCCAAGGGGCCCTGGCTAAACCTGAGGGGTTTACTACAACTCCACTTTCTGTTTTTACAAAAAATGCATTCGCGAGAGTTCTTTTGAAACAGTGAACAAGACACATGAACATAACTAACACTGTAAAAATTACAAGGAGAATCAACAAAAATCCCTTAACTAAAGATGCGGCCCATCCTGTTAGTCCCCATTGCCCGAAAATTTCATTGACCCAATCTGGGATTCTTTCTACTTTCAAGTCCTTCACAAGATCTTTCAGTTTCTGGATGTTCGCATGGATGGATTCCGAACGTGAAGAGAGGTTGAAGCAACACATTCCTTCGAAGTCCTCACATCCATGTCCGTGGGCAAGCAGCAGGAAGTCGATTGCTGCTCGGTTTTGGAGTGAAGCTTGTCTTGTGGTTTCTTCTTCCTTTAAGAGATCACTCAGGGCTGCTGATGTGGCGTTAGCTTGTTTACTGAGCCAGCACCCAAGGTGACTGATTTCACCGAGGGCTTTAGCTGCAGCTATCCAGGGTAAAAACAGAGAGACTGCAATCTTTTTTTGTCTGTTCCAATCGTATAATCTCGGATCACAATTTTCATCGAATTCAGTGTATGACCTTTTTTCACGTTTTGATTCTCTTTCTTTTTTCCAATTATGTAATAGGGTGATGTTTGGAGTAAGGGTAGAAAGTTTTCCCAGAGTACAGGGACCTCCCTGGAGTCGGGAGGGGATCCCTGCCCATACTCTGTCACCACAGATGAGAAACATTCCCTTGGGTAATACTTTGGGATGGAGAGAGGACACAGAAATTACACGTGCAGTGTAATTGCACCAATCATGAGGGTTATAGGCTTTGTTTACTGGTGATACATCTTTTCGATATGTGTTTTTGTGTTGGTCAATTTCTGGCCAATCATTTTTCGGACGCCTATAGTAAAATTTGACACAATATGTGGCCTTGGAGGATCCCAATAGATCCAATTCTTGGGGTTCCTCTCGAGCATCTGGCAGAATTTTTGTCCACTCATCCCAAGTATCAGCCCCATTGGGTCTCTTACCTGTGGTGCGGAGAACCTCTGAGTTCTGGACCGGCCAATCGTCTGCTATAAAGGGGATTCCTACTAGACATGTAGAAAGTGGATTATCTATGCTTCCCATAGACAAGCACATATTGTCTTGTTTTAATGTTTTTGCTAAGGTTACCCAAACATTATGGCTAGGCTGAGGACTAATCCAGCCGAAGGCACGCGGTACGGTGTAGAGCATCCAGGCAGCGGTGAGGACAGCACCGACGGAGATATTTTTCATCTTTGGGCAGGATTAGGGCTTCTGATAGGGAATATAAGCACAATTTGTTATCTTTATGATGAGAGGGATTTCTGCCTTGTTCTTTTCTGTGTTCCCCTCCTCCCCCCCTTTTTCTTTTAATTTCTAAGCTGCACTACAGGAGGAGGAGCGGGTAGAAGGTTATGAGGTTTTAAGGTTAGGGAAAGGGAATAATACTTTTTACTATACAATACACAGTGTAATAACACATAATTCAGAGAACACTTTTGTGTTAAGGCTATCTGTGGCCTATTACAGTAGACTGTTATTTGACTTTCTGTTTTGTCTGCTGCCTTGTAATGGGGCGGTCTGTTCTTGTGTTTGTGGGTGTTCGGCGACGCCTTCGTCTCCAGGCTGAGCTGGTTTGGTTTTGAGGTGGTCTTGTGTTTGCCTCAGGAGAATTCTTGTCCTCGTCTGTAGTAGTGTTCGCTGTGCCTAAGTATGGTTTTACGTATTTTCCTGGGTACCACCTTGGACCTGATGGTAGTAGCACGCATGCATAACCTCTTCCCCAGGTAATCAACTGATGAGGCCCTGAGATTTGGTGTGTTTCAGGATCTTTCACGAGCACGGGTGGTTTCTCCGTGAGCTTTGCTTTTGTGGTATTCGCAAAGTGGCGAAGTATTGGTGGGTCAGGCTCTGACACTGTGCAGTTCAGGAAGTTGATGACATAGAGAGCCTTGCAAAATCTCTCCACTGGAGATGTGATTTTCGTGTTCCTGTTCTGTTGCTCGAGGACTCTTTTGAGGGTTTGATGTGTCCTTTCCACGATGGATTGTCCTGTGGGGTTTACAGGTATGCCCGTCTTGTGTGCTATGCCCCATTCATTGAAGAACTCCTTCAACTTGTGGGAGGTATAGGCTGGCCCATTATCTGTTTTAATCTCCTTTGGTACACCCAGGGTGGCAAAAGCGAGGAGAAAGTGTTTTATTGTGTGCATGGTCTTTTCTCCTGCATGTGATGATGCAAACACTGCTCCTGAGAACGTGTCAACCGAAACATGCACATACTTTGACCTTCCAAAAGGTGCAAAGTGAGTTACATCTGTCTGCCACAGCTGACAGCTATTCAGACCTCGGGGATTGACTCCCGTACCCATTGATGGTATCTGGTAGTTTTGACAGTTCGGACAGGTAGCCACGATAGCTTTTGCCTGATCCTTCGAGAGCTTAAACATTCTCATCAGGGCAGGTACATTTTGATGAAAGAACGCATGTGACAGCTTTGCCTGAGCAAAGATGTTAGGAACATTAGCAGTTTCTGCTGCCATAGCTAATGCATCTGCTTTCCTGTTGCCTTCTGCAACAACACCTGGGAGGTCCGTGTGCGACCTTACATGCATTATGTGATAAGGTTGTTTTCTGTGGGATATCAATTGTATTAATTTAGAGAGCAATTGGTATAACTTTGGGTTAGAGACCTCTTTGAGAAGAGCATGTTCCGCTCTCATAGCTATTCCCGCAACATAAGCTGAATCTGTGACCAGATTGAACGGCTCGTTTTTAAATTTTTCAAAGGCTCTGACGACAGCTGCTAATTCTGCAATTTGTGGCGATCCTTCTACTGTTTCCACGTCAGATTGCCATTCTTGTGTTTGGGGGTCTCTCCAAGTAATCACCGACTTGTGGGATGACCCTGAGCCATCTGTAAATAGAGTTAGAGCCTTGAGAGGATTTCTACTTTGGATTCGTTTTGGAATCAAATGGAAAGTTTCATTCTGGTTGAAAAGCTTGTGTTCTGGGATGTCTGATGAAGTTTGACCCGTATAACTGTCCAGAGCAAACTGTAGACTCGCATTGGTCTTGATCAAATCCTCAAAGTCTTTAAGGGTTATTGGCAAATATATGCATTCAAAATCACACCCTGAAAGGGAGCAAAGGCGAGTCCTAGCCTTTTTTATTAAGTGTGCTATAATCTCCTGGTAGGTGGTAAGTGTCTTTGTGGGCTGGCTACTTGTAAAAACCCATTCCAGTATCAACAAAGGATCTCGCAGCTGAGGGTCCCATTGGAAGATCAGTCCATGGAATCTGGGTGCTTTTCCCAGGATGATGAACTGGAAAGGCAGACTAGGCTCGTAGCGATGGGCTTTGCGTGAAGACAGGGCTTCCTGGACTTTGATGATGGCACCTCTGGCTTCCTCTGTGAGAGTGCAGGGAGAGTCCAGTTCCTTGGGTCCACGAAGAAGATTGAACAAGGGAGCAAGGTCCTCTGATGTAATTCCTAGCAGTGGACGTACCCAGTTGATGGATCCACACAGGCTGTGTAAGTCCCTGAGGGTTTTTGGGTCGTCGTTGATGACGATCTGCTGAGGTAGGATAGTTCTTTCCCGGATCTGGACTCCAAGGTAAGTCCATGGCTCGGTGTACTGAATTTTGTCCTCACGAATTTCCATTCCTGCCTTTTCAATGGCTTCAACAGTCTTTTTGATTGTTTTGTCCAAGTAAGCTTTGTCTGAAGCACACACCAGAATGTCATCCATATAGTGATAAATGATGGCGTCTGGAAATGATTTCCGAATGGGAGACAGGATGTGAGACACGTACCACTGGCAAATAGTTGGCGAGTTTTTCAATCCCTGAGGAAGATAACGCCAATGATATCTTTTGAGCGGAGCTTCCTTGTTAATAGAGGGAACGGAAAAAGCAAACCGTGGAGCATCTTCTGGATGTAGTGGTATACTGAAGAAACAGTCCTTAATGTCTATGATAGCAAGTGTCCAGTCTCTAGGCAGCATCGATGGGGAGGGCAAGCCAGGCTGAAGAGGGCCCATGTCCTCGATGACTTCGTTGATTCTGCGAAGGTCATGGAGAAGTCTCCACTTGTTTGTACCTGGCTTTGGTAGAACGAAGACTGGAGAGTTCCAAGGGCTGTCGGACTCCACTATGTGGCCTTTTTTGAGCTGTTCTTCCACGAGGACGTTTAGGGCGCGCAGCTTGGCTTTCTTTAGGGGCCACTGCTCAGTCTAGATTGGCTTGTGGCTTTTCCAGGTGAGACAGGGTATTTCTGGCAGCGCGCTCAACTCAGTGGCCCCAGTCAGAAATCCTGAATGGGAATACGTAGGGAAGCACCCCACTGGGATAAAATGTCACGTCCCCAAAGGGTAATGGGGGCCCTTACCACAAATGGACGGATGGTTGCCAGCTTGCCTTCTGGCCCTTCAACCAGGATGTTGTTCTTGCTCCTCATGGATACTGTAGTTCCACCAATCCCGGAAATCATGCCTGCAACAGGTTGTAGATCCCAGTGTGCTGGCCAATCTGAACGGGCGATGATGGTCACATCTGCACCGGTGTCCAGCATCCCTGGCAGGTGGGTCTTCTCTCCTTTGTGGGAGAGGCCGCACTCGATGGTAGGCTTGGATGGTCCCATGACTTGTGCCCACATTGCTGTAGGGTTGAGAGGAATCTGTTCCCTGTGATTTTTTGGGAGTAAAAATGCCTGTGCTATTGGAGTTCCTTTAGAAAGAAAAAATGGTAAGTCTATGCAGTATACCTGCACGAGGATCTCTTGTCCCGGCTGCACTGTCAACACTTCCGGAACAACGAAGATTTCCTTCGGAGTATTAACCGAATCACCTGTAATTAAAATGTCTGAAGGACTCCCTTTAGGTCCATATTTTCCTGTAGGAACACGGTGAACATTCTTATCATTAAAGTCAATGGACAGAGCAGTTACCAGTTGTCGGCGGGTACCTCTCTGGGTTGTCCCGTGGGTTGGGGCTTCTCCTTTCGGTCTGGAGCAGCCTGGGTTTGTGCGTGATTGGGTCTTGGTGGCCTTTGATTTGTATTCTGCGCCCGAAGGTCGGACGGGCGCCTCAAGGAGTTTAAAGGACGCGATTGATAGTGTTGCTGCTGTTGGGGTCTTTGATTATAATTCCGATGGTATCGGGAGGGTGTTCTTTCAGGACAGTCCTTTATATAATGTCCTAGCTCTCCACAGTGATAGCATTTAGCTTGTTCTTTAGAGGTTATCACTGCATATGCACCAGAAACTCCTTCAGCAATACCCTTAGCAACTGCTTGCGCCACTGTATTTTCAGTGGACATGTGACGTGTACAGCATTCTAACATTTGCTCTATAGTAGGGTCTGTATCCACAGTTAAAGACCTCAAAATGGCCTTGCATTTCTCATTTGAGTTGCTGAAAGCAAGCTTACATAAGAGTTCCTTTCTTGCCTCAGTACTCTCTATTTGTTTCTCCAAAGCATCTTTAAGTTTGTCCACAAATTTTATAAAGCTTTCTTCAATGCCTTGTTTTATAGTAGAAAAATGCATTGTTGGCATTGACTCATCCTGCATAAGAAGCAAGGAGGTTTTTGCTGCAATTGCTACATCCTGCAGCGCTTCTTTATTCAGAGTTTCCATTTGTTCTGCTGGCTTTTGAAAGTCTCCTTCACCAGCCAATTGTTCTACTGTGAAGTTGGTCTTAGTAGCATCGGCAGTATATGAATCTGATAACGTTTTTAAGTGTTTCTTCCAATGCCTATCCCATAACAAATATTCTGCCGGTGACAGAAGGCATTGTGAAATATTTTTTACATCGTGAGGAAGCAAGACATGTGCAGAGAACATGGCTTCTAGGAAATTTCTAAAGATATGTGAACTACGTCCATGTTCCTTGGCTATATTTCTCAATTGTACCAGTTCCTTATTAGAAATTGGTTTCCATGCCTTGATATTAGATTCCCCACCATTCCTTCCTTGCCTGTACTCGACCGGAAAGGCTGTGATTTTCTGTGCTAGGTCCCAGTTCCCAGACTTTGTAGCTTCTATCTTAATAAGAGCCCATGGGTCTATATTAATCGCATCAAAATCAGATTCATCAGAAGAGCTCTCATTGTCTGAGGAACACTGTGAGGCACATGCTACCCGTGAATTCCTTTTCTTTCGTTTAGAAGGATTTTTCACCCTTTTCAGTGACTGGCCCGAAGTTAGCGTTGTTGGGTGAGGGGTAGCCCTGGAGCAGCAGGGACCGGATTGGGTCGGGGGGGGGACACCACAGGTGGTCTCTGATCCGTTCGGGTGGCAGGAGGGTTGGGTCAGGGGTTGGAGGGACGGGTGGGGGCAGGGGGGGTATGGGGGCTGTGGATGCACGCCTGGGGGATTTGGGGGTGCGCTAGCAATGCCCCTGGTTTGGGATACGACAGGTGTAGGGTGAGCTGATGTTACTGCACATGTGTGCGGCTCGGCGCAGGAGGACAGGTTGTGGGCATGGCTCGGGAATGTGGCAGGAGGGGGCGGGAGGGCCGGGGCGGTCTCGGTGGGAGCGGGAGCGGGGGCGGTGACGGATGGGAGGGCGGTCGCGGGGGTGGAGGATAGCAGCGCAGGGTTGGGGGGGGCGGCGGCGATAACGGGACCGGGGAACGCGGCGGGCGCGGCGGGGGGAGCGGGGGGCAGGGCGGGGACAGCAGCGGGAGCGGGGGGTACCGCGACGGAGCAACCGGGGGCGGGGAACGGCGGCGCGGGGGTAGGCAACGGCAGCACGGGCGCGGGGGGAGGGGTGGTCGCAGCGGAGGGTACAGCGGCAGGGACAGGGAACGGGGCCCCCGAGGCCGGACGCGGGAAGGAAACGGAGCCGGGGAGATGGGGGGCTGCAGGAAACGGGGAGTTGGGCAGCGCGGGTCCCGCGAGGGGGGGGAATGTGGGGGCGGCCTGCTTGGCTTCTGCCTCCGAGGTGGTTTCTGCAGTAAGTTCTGCAGCGCCCAGTGACTCTGTGGCCTGGAGGGCACATTCCTCTGCTATCTTATCAGCGCAATTAGCATATGAAGAGGAAAGATCTGTTAGTTTGGAACTTTTTTCAGAGTTCGATTTTTCAATCGTTTTTGTTATTATATGAAATAAAGGTAAGAAGTTAGTAACAGAAAAGTCCTGTTTTGTTTGAGACATATAAATGGTGTTTCCA